>NC_060071.1:112098484-112401514 GCF_922984935.1 Meles meles
CCTGAGCTGAAGGCAGACTCTTGACTGAGCCACACAGGCGTCCCAATAGTTTGCATCTTTTTAATGATGAAACTTGTTTGACCAGTAGATTTTTCTAAGTTACGAGCATTTATGTCAATATTTGTAACCATAATTTCTAAGAGTCATAATAGTTATTTTTTTTAATTTGGGGAGACATAACCTTATTATATACGTAAGTTCACATATACATATAACTTACAATTTGCACAAAAAATTATGAAGCTTCTGGCAGCATTACAGAGCTGTTCATATTCAGTGCCTGATTTTTAAAACAATTATGTTCTGTGCCTTGAAAATAGCAAAACTGTAGTATAGATTATGGTGGGAAAATACTTTTTTTCTATTTAGTGTTATAGTTAGAAAAATTAACACATTGTTTTTCAATGTGAGAATTAAATGAAGTGCAGTAGCAACACCCTCCTCTCCTCAGTCCACAGTCTTGCTTTCCATGGTTTCAGTTACCTGCGGTCAACCAGAGTCTGCATGCAGCTGGTCTTCCTTCTGACTTATTATCAGAGGGTCAATAGTAGGCTAATACTGTGGCACAATTCCTGTCATCTATCTCACTTCATCTCATTATGTAGGCATTTATCTCATGTAATTAGAAGAAGAAGGGTGAGTATGGTACAGTAAGGTTTTTCTAGAGAGAGACCACATTGGCATAACTTTTATTATAGTATATTTGTTCTAATTTATTATTATTGTTGTTAATCTCTTATTGTGCCTAATTTATAAATTAAACTTTATCATATGTGTGTGTATATATAGGAAAAACATAGTACGTACAGGGTTTGGTATTACCTGTGGTTCTGAGCATCCCCTGGGGGACTGGGGCGGGGGGAACAGTGCTGTGTTCATTCATCTAATTTAAAAAGAATGAAGAAATAAGGATATATATTAAATCTCTTTGCTGTATTGTAAAGCCATCCTGATAGACACCATCCCCACCCCCAACTCTGAAAACAAAATGCTAAGTGCATAGAGAGAAAAATTATCTGAAAGGTGTTCCACAGATGTGATCACTGTATCTAGCACTGTGGATCTTGGGTAAAGCAAACTAAGTAAGGGAAAGTAAACAAATTGGAGAAAAGTTGAAGCAAGTAGTAGATCAAATACAGTTTGTCCTATTACATCACCTATTTCTAGAACACACACGTATCTTTAACACAAATTAACTCATATGTGAATGTTAATAGAGGAATTATAGCTATAAAATAAGAGAGTCATTTTGGTTCACACATGATTTTCTCCAGTAGATAATGAGTTATATTATCTAGTAATAGCAGCTGAACTCAGATATACAGATACATTAACACAGATGAATGCAAGCAGCAAGCCACAGAAAAATGAATAACGTACTATACAGGATGCCCATTCTCACTATGTTCTTCCTTTTGACTTAGCTTTGCCATGTTCTGTCCCTTAGAAGTGCTGTTTTTGGAGTTCTCCCCACTTTTTATGCATTTGCCCTTGTTTTCATGAGTTGGCACCCTTACCCCTTTCTTACAACTCTTTCCCATCAAATTACATTTACTTTTTTCTTTTTTTTTTTTTTTAAAGATTCCACTTATTTACCTGACAGACAAAGATCACAAGTAGGCAGAGAAGCAGGCAGAGAGAGAGGGGGAAGCAGGCTCCCCGCCAAGCAGAGAGCCCGATGCGGGGCTCGATCTCAGGACCCTGAGATCATGACCTGAGCAGAAGGCAGAGGCTTTAACCACTGAACCACCCAGGCGCCCCACATTTACTTTTTTCTTATCCTAAAAGGTATATTTACTATATTACCCATTTATTTGGAACTTAATCCACCTTTTAAAATAAACTATGCTAGTACTTTTGGGAGGATTATTAATGTTTTTGTTAGTACTGTGATTATGAATTTTGCATAGGTTTTGTGTGAACTGCCTCAGTCCTGTTTTACCCATAATTTGGGGATATGCATTTTGGCAGAATGTGAGGTCTTTCAAGAGCACTTAAGTTATCACAACTCCAGCATAGAGGTATAGGCCTGTGGTTCATTGAGTCAGAGTAGGCTCAGGCAGAAATAATTAAGCATTTAGAATTGTCAGTGTAAGAGATCTTTTGATGGAGACTGCTTCTTTTTAAAAAAAATTTTTTTTTAAAGATTTTATTTATTTATTTGACAGACGGAGATCACAGGTAGGCAGAGAGGCAGGCAGAGAGAGAGGAGGAAGCAGGCTCCCTGCTGAGCAGAGAGCCCGCTGCGGGGCTCGATCCCAGGACCCTGGGACCATGACCTGAGCTGAAGGCAGAGGCTTTAACCCACCGAGCCACCCAGGCGCCCCAGATTACCTCTTTTTTAAAGATTTTATTTATTTTAGAAAGTATGTGTGAGCAAGTGAGTGATGGGAGGGGTTGGGGAAGAGGCAGCGGGCTTCATGCTGAGCACCTGGCCTGTTTAGGGGCTCAGTTCCAAGACCCTGAGATCATGACCTGAGCCAAACCAAGAGTCTGAGAAACCATGAGTTGGTTGTTCAATCAAATGAGCCACCCAAGTGCCGTGATGGAGATACAGTCTTAATTGTAGACTTTGAACACAATGCTCTTCTTTTGGCCTTACTCTCCCTTTAGAAACCTCTAGCATCTAAGAGGTCTTCTCCAGTCATGAGATAAACTCATTACTTCAAAAGTCACCCATGCTCTATCTACAGAGTAGTCAGTTTACATATTCAGAAAGAGAACCTTATCCTCTGACCTGACGGGAGTTTTCTGAGATAAAATTTCTTTTTCGCAGGGTATCCTTTCCTGGCTCTGGTAAAGGTCCTTAGGCTGATTTACTCACTTAGACCTAGACATAAAGGCCTAGACATCAAGTACTCTCTTATGATGCTTTACTCCTTTGGTAAATTTGAGTATGCTGCCACCAAAGACTTAAAGTCACTAAAAAAAAAAAACAAAAACCAAAAACCCACAGTGCTTTGTTGCCATATAATTTGTATACTATAGAGTTCACCCATTTTAAGTGTATGATTCAGTTAATTTTTGCAAATTTACCAAGTTGTGCAGCCATCACCACAATTAAGTACTGATTCATGTATATATGACCAGTGCAGTCCCATGCTCAGAAAGGGGCCCTGTACTTGGAGTTCAGTGCTCTTTGGTCGTCATCTTGAAGTTCTTAATAATTTTATCTTTGAATTCGTGTTTTGTCAGAATGTCCTTCTCATTCTGCCCCTCCCCAATTTATTCTCTCACTCTCAAATAAATAAATCTTTTAGAAATAATAATAATAAGGGGCACCTGGGTGGCTCAGTAAATATCGTCATGCTCAAAGGAGCCCAGTTTTTTTTTTTTTTCCATTTTATTTATTTTTTCAGCGAAGGAGCCCAGTTTTAAGTAGCAAGTAGAAAGTACTATGACAGGTCTAGAGAAATCACAGAAGAAAGAGAAAAAAAAATTTTTTTTGAGCATTTTTATTTTGTACTGAGCCTGACCACAATCCAGTGTTAGAACTTTTCCATCACCCCAAAAAGATTCATCATGTCAGTTTACAATTATTCTCCATTTCCCATCCCTAGAGATGGGCAACCATTTTCACCTCCTTTTTGTCTCTATAGATTTGCCTATCTAGACATTTCATGTAAATGTAATCATATAATATGTGGTCTTTTGTGTCTGGCTTCTTTCATGTTTTTGAGTTCATATTGTAGCATATTTCATTTCTTTTTGTTGCTGAATAATATTCCATTGATGGATATACAACCTTTTATCTATTATCTGTCTTATCCATTCATAAATTGATGGACTTCTGGGTTGTTTCTGCATTTTGGGCATTATGAATGATACTGCTATGAATATTCATATATAAGTCCTTGTATGTACTTACGTTTTCATTTCTCTTGGGTATAGACCTAGGAGTAGGTATAGGAACTACTGTCCAAGGTGGCTGTAACATGTTTTAACATTGCCTCTAGTGTGAGGGTTCCTGTTTTTCCATATCCTTAGCAGTGTGTGTGTGTGTGCACGTGCACAGGGTAAGGGTAGGAGTCGGGAAGAGAGGAGTGGGCTTCTGTTTAGCTTTTGAAAAGGTGCAGAATATTTCCAATCCCCAAAATAGAATAAGTTTCTAAGAAACTATTACCCTTTTGTCCTGGTATGAGCATGGTCCAAAGGTATTATTACTTGTCATTTTAAAAGATTTTATTTATTTGTTTGTTTGTCTGTCTGTTTGTGTATCTGTTTAACAGAGATAGCACAAGTGGGAGGGATGGGAGGGAGAGGAAGACAGAGAGGCAGGCTCCCCGCTGAGCCAGGAAGCCTGATGTGGGGCTTAATCCCAGGACCCTGGGATCATGACCTGAGCCAAAGACAGATGCTTAACCAACTGAGCCACCCACATGCCCCAAGATTTTATTTATTTGAGAGAGAGAGTGCATGCATCTGTGTTCACAAGCAAGGGGAGGGGCAGAGGGAGAGGAAGAGAGTGAACCTCAAGCAGACTCCCCACTGAAGACCGAGCCTTACTCAGGGCTGGATCTCAGGACCCTGAGAGCACGACCTGAGCCAAAATCAAGAGTCCATTGCTTAACTGACTGAGCCACACAGGCGCCCAGTAGTACCTATCATTTTTTTTAAATATTTTATTTATTTATTTGACAGAGAGAGGTCACAGTAGGCAGAGAAGCAGGCAGAGAGAGAGGGAGAAACAGGCTCCCCACTGAGCAGAGGGCCCGATGCGGGGCTCCATCCCAGGACCCTGAGATCATGACCTGAGCCGAAGGCAGAGGCTTTAACCCACTGAGCCACCCAGGCGCTCCCCAAGTTAATGTTTTTGTGATGGTGTGAGATACAGGTCCAAGTTCATTTTTTTGCATAGTTACCCAATTGTCCCAATACCATTTGTTGAAAAAATTATATTTTCCCCATTGACTTTCCTTTAAAGCCACATGTTTTGCATATCATACTCAATAATTCTTACTGTAAGCAAAGCTATGTGACTGTAGAATCTTGAAGTTTTTCTTGACCTTAGGAATATTGTTTTGTCTTTGAATTATATTTTTAGCTTTGGACCTCTCTGGAATAGTAATAGTGAGTGTTAGACGAGGTGTATATTAAGCTTGAGAAATGTTTAATTTTAAATGTGAAAACTGTAAGGAAACATTTCACATCTTTGCTGTCAATTTATAATTAAGTCCTGAAGTAAATATTTATTATTACTGTTTTAGATCCAAGAGGGTCTCTGATTCCTAAGTCAGGAAACATTTTGACAGGAACCAGCTTCTTTCAACCTCAGACACCTAACCTTCTAATGCCAAAAGGTTTAAATTTTGTCTCAGTCTTCAAACTCAAAATATTTGTATTCACAGGTCAGAAAAATGTAATATGCCTTGGTTAAGCAAAATTGGATCCCTTAGTTGCTTTTCCAGGTTGAAAGTTAGAGGTCATTGAGGCAGTGTTTAGTTATGGCTGTGTTACAGATACTATCATCAGTTAATTCCAGAGTATTAAGACAACTTCCTTCAAAATCCTTATTACTAGAGATTCATCTTCCTCTTTAATCTTTTTTTGTCGTTTTTTCCCTCTAGATTGTAAGTTCTTCAAAGTCTGGGAATATCTCTTACTCATTTTTGTGTTTTCATCTCCTTGCATGCCACTTCACCTCATCCCACAGTGCCTCTTCAAGGCAGATGATTCTGAAATGGCTTTATTTTAAAAATTTACTTATTTGTTATTGCTTCTTTAATGTAACACTAGATTCAAATTAGTCGTGTTTTCTTGAAGATCTTCAAATCTTTAAACCTAAACACAGTTGCAGTATGGTATTTTGAAGATTTTAAAGTCAATCTTTTGTCTGCTTCATAAACTGTTTTCTGTGTTCTGAAACCGTCTCAATAGCATAAGAATGTTCTTGACATAACTTTCTTGTAAAATCATCTGAATCATCTTTCCCTGAAATAACGTTTTTAGACTGAAGAGAATTTGAGAGCTATAACAGAGAGGCATGATAATGCCAAGTGCCAAGATTATTCTTCTTTTGGAAGTGTATTAAGTATAATTGTGCTGTGAGCTTTAAATTATTAATACCAACCATCCATGGTTCCTTCCTCAAGAGCTAACATGTGGAGATGGAGACTGTCATGTAAACAAGTATATCATTATTTGGGAGAGGATCAAGGAAGGCTTCAAGAGATGGTGGAATTTCAGCTCCATTTTAAAGGATAAATTTGAGTCTGCCAGTAGCATGCTTGCACCATTCTGTTGGAGGAGGAGTGAGATTTGAAAGAACATGGTGCTTTTGACAGAAATATAAGTAGTTCAGTTTGACTAGAGCACAGGGTTTGTAACAAGGAGTGACAAGAAACTGGTTAGGATTCCAGAGCATCAGGAGTCTTATTTACCGTAGTAAGTATTTTAGGTAATACACATTTTCCCTATTTACTTCCCATTTAATTCTTAAATTACTGTCTTAAATCAGGGTTGAAAGACCACTGTGTTTTTCTGTCCTCTCTATATGGGTTTTGGACTATATATATATATATTTTTTTTTTTCCCCAAGATTTTATTTTTAAGCAATCTCTACACCCAATGTGGAACTTGAACTTATACCCCCAAGATCAAGAATTGCATGCTGTAGTGACTGAGTCAGCTAGGCACCTCTGGACCATACACTTTTAGTAATTGGGAACTGTTGAAGAACTTTTAATAGGTGACATATTCAGATTTATATTATAAATCTGTATATATTATATATATATATATATATATATCTGTATATATTATATATATATATATATATATATCTGTATATATTATATATACTTCTCAGAGCAGCAGTGTGTATGATGTATTTGAATAGGCTGAAATTAAAAAAGAGCCCAAAATAGAGGGGTGTAAATAGTGAGGATGGAGTTAAGAGAATGAATCCAAGAGAGATTTAGAGATAGAATTAATAGGATTTGGCAATTGACTTCATGTGGAGAGTCTAGGAAAATGCCAAAGTTTTTGGCTTGGATGTCTGCCCAGCTCTGTGATGACTTTCATAGAGAGAAGGACTCCTTCGGAGTTTTACATGGCCTACAGAATATGACACTTGGACATAAGTCTTTATGGGTGAGAGCTTCAACACTTGATCTTAGCCAAAAGGCCGAAAAGCGATGGGTGGGTGAGAGCTTCAAGCATCAGAATGTTAAGGCAGCTGCTTCAGGCTTTATTTCTCACTGCTTGCTCTTGTTGCCTACTGTGTCGAGGGAGGTCCAAGGAGAGAAGTCAGAGAGGGACAGGGAGTGCATTATTCTGTTGCCCCAGAATATTTGCAGCTGCCACTTCCTTCTGATTCACCACTACCACTTGCCACAGCTGCTGGGCTGGATAAAAGTAGGTAGACTGTAAAAACTTCTGCCTTAGCAAAGACTGTTTTAACATTGGATATAACTTAAAATTTTGTATTCAAGTAGTTCTCCAATTTTTGTCTTAGTGTCCTTAATTTTAAAAAATCTGTGTGTAGATATTTTAGACCTAAATTTTTTATTTAATAATGCTGAAACCGTTAGTATTTATGATTTAGTCAGTGTGGGTGAGTACTGCTCCCTATGTTAAAATCCATATATATGTATACATACATAAATATATATATATTATGAATATATAATTTAAAGCATATATTACAGCTGTGGAGTTCTGTTAACATCTGAGAGGAATTGTTTACTTGTCAAGGTAACAGATTTTTTTAATATATTCTGAAAGTTTTAAAAACTACTGGTGAATTAATTATGTACTCCTTTAGGTACATAGGTAACTTTAAATTTACACAACTATTTAAATCTTTCGTTTGGTGATTTTGGGAATAAGCATGCTATTTGTCCATAGGATAGCTTGTACTTTAAAAATTTTGTACTTTAAAAATTTTGTACTTCAAAAATTTGTACTTCAAAAATTTTTTTGTATAAAAAAGCACTTTATACAGTGTTCAGACTTCTTCCTATTACTAATTTTTCTCAAGTCCAAACTTCATACTCCAGGGATATTACTTTTAATCCACTTTATTTTTTTTTTAAGATTTTATTTATTTGATGGAGAGAGGCACAGCGAGAGAGGGAATACAAGCAGGGAGAGTGGAAGAGAGGGAGAAGCAGGATTCTGGCTGAGCAGGGAACCCGATGCAGGGCTTGATCTCAGGACCCTGGGATCATGACCCAAGCCGAAGGTAGCCGCCCAGTGGACTGAGCTCACCCAGGAGCCCCTTTAATCCACTTTTTACTTAATTACCAAGTTTTTTCTCCTTGTAGTATGTGTCTTTAATTTTGCTTTGTACAGGCGCCTTGGGCTTTCCTGTCTAGAAAGGTAAAATCTCTTTTTAAAATTTTATTTCTTTTTCTTTTTTTCTCTTCCTCTTATTTTTATTCTGCAGTTGGTAATCTGTCTCGGGAACAAAAGCTCTTTCAAAAACTGTCTTTGGGTTTATTATTCTATTTGGTTATGTTTGTTTGTAATCTAAGATACAGTTATGTCATTTTTGTAAACTCTGTAGTCAGTGGCACGAAATATTTTATTGTATCATGTTAATGTTCTTAACCTGCCCTCTACCCTTACACTTCTGCTTTCTTAATATGTGGAGAACAGTATCATCTTCGTTGGGTGACTGGAGTCAGTCCCCATCATGTTTATATGCTACATGGTCTCTTTCAGTTGTTTGATGGATTTCTACTGTATAAGTTTACGTTAGTGTTTATAAATCACAGCTTCATTTAAAACAAGTTGCTCCTCTCAGTATAGTTACTATTATGCTAATGTTATTTTTCTGATGATCAGCGGATTGTTTATTTGCCATTCATTTTTTCAACTTTTTTTTTAAAATTGAGGTATACTTGATACAAAATGTTACGTTAGTTTCAGGTATTCAGCCTGGTGATTGGGTGGTTCTATAGATTATGCTATGCTCACCACAAGTGTAGCTACCATTCATCACTGTACAATGCTGTTGCATTATCATTGACTATCTTACCTATGCTGTACCTTTCATCCCTGTGACTTATTCATTCCATAACTGGAAGCCTGTACCTCTACTACCTTCATCTATATGGCCCTTCCCCCCTACTTCCTCTCTGGCAACCATTACTTTGTTTTCTGTATTTGTATCTGTTTCTTGCCTTTGATTTTTTTTTTTGTTTTGTTTTTTTTAGAATCTACATGTAAGTGCAATCATATTTGTCTTTCTCCTTCTGACTTATTTCACTTAGTTAATAACCTCTGGGTCCATCCATGTTGTTGCAAATGAAATTGCCATTCATTTTTAATTCCAGTTTTATTTTCCATAACTTATTTGATAGATGATACCAAACAGAAAAAGATGATAGAGAATCTTTTTCATTTTATGTACTCAACTATATTATTCATTTTGCTTCCTTCTTTTTTAGCCTTATGAAAGACAGATACTTTCAAATTGGAATGATATTGGTTCCAGTTGCACATGGGAAAAATGAGGTTTTCTTACCAAAGCATGCAGACGCTTTCTTTTAGTACTCATACTTTGCCACCCAGTGACATCAGGAATGTATTATTACTTAACAGGAAATGACTTCTCTCAAACAAGTGTTATTAAAGTCCTATTACTTTTTTTCTTATGTTAAGTGCAGTCTAAAATTAGACTGACAAATTAGTTTCTTATTCATTCATATTTCTTAAAGTGTGTTTCATTTTTTTGTATAAAAAAGCACTTTTTAAGAGAATAATATTTAGTTTTTCTTTTTCCTTGCAAAGCTACAACAACTTTAAATTATGTCATAAGTATTCAGTTTTGGTTCATCATAAATTGGTTTGCATCCCAGAAATGTAATTCCACTTAGTATAATATTTCATTTCATTTTTAGGAAGAAGTTGCCATTTTAAGAAAATTTGAAGGTTTTTTTTTCCCTTAAGGATATGATTGAATGATTAAATATGGTTCAAAATGTCATAGGAAGAGTGTGCAAGTATTTCAGCTATTTGATTTTGCTTTTCATGCTTCTTTAAGTGCTAGCTACATTTTAGTTTACCCCTTTAGAACATTAGTTGTAAGGGGTTTACAGTTATATGCATATATAATACTTATATTTAATGTCACTTACTTAAGAATCTTAGTCTACACTGTTGATGTTAATTCCCAAGACAGTTAAACACACTCCACAGTTGTTATTTTACTATTTCTTTTCCTGTGCTCTAGCACTTATCATTTTTAAAGCCATGTTCAGAGGTTGTGCTTATTTCTGAGTAATTAAATATTCGTGATTTTGTCTCACAGTTTCAAATAGCATGTTTTCTATTTCCTGAAAATTGGATATAATAAATATAATAGTAATCTTAAAAATAAGTCTTTGAAGGTACATAAATCACTTTGCAAATAATAATAAGATGCAGTGTAGTACAGAAGTTGTGAGAAGGATTTTTGGAGTTATATTGCCTGGGTTTAAATCTTGACTATGTTTTTGCTTGTTATTACTCTGGACAAGTTGCTTAATCATTCAGTGTCTTTTTTCCCTCCTTTACGAATGTATATAATAATAGCACCTAGCTTGTTCTGACTAATTGAGATAATATATCTAAGACCCTAGAATACTAACTGGTAGGATATGAAAATAAAATATGGAAAAGTCTAGTCCCTTGGAATCTATTTGTATTAGGTGTGCTGTTTTTAGAGCTATTGAGTTTTCCTACTTTTCCTTTCTTTTTTCCGCCACCTAATTTGATCAATTAAGTGTATAACTCAATGATAAATGGTTGTATTGCTATTCTTCCTTATAGTTTTGGGGTTTAGTTAAATGTTAGCCTTTGTTTTCTAATTATTGAAATACGTAGTTTATTTTTGAGGAAAACTGCTATGGGTTTTTAATGTTTTAAAGTAGACAAAGTAGCAGGTAAGAAGTTTTGTCCCAATGATTTCATTTTTGCTTTTAACAAAATAATGGGCAATGATAATGATAGATAAGAATTTAAGGAACCAATCATAGATAAGAATTACCACTTGATCCAGTAATTCCACTACTGGGTATTTACCCAAAGAAAACAAAGACACTAATTTGAAAGATACATGCACCCCTGTGTGTATTTCAGCATCATTTACATTTACAATAGCCAAGATATGGAAACAACCCAAGTGCCTATCCATAGACAAATGGGACGGAGAAGATGTGTGTGTGTGTGTGTGTGTGTGTGTGTGTGTGTGTGTGTGTGCGCGCGCGCGCACGCATACACAGACACAGACACACAGGCAATGGAGTATTATTCAGCCATAAAGAAGAATGAAATCTTGCCATTTGAAACAACATGAATGAACCTGGAGAGTATAATGCTAAGTGAAATAAGTTGCTTAGAGAAATAAGTTGCTTAGAGAAAGACAAATGCTATACGATTTCACTCATGTGGAATTTAAGAAACAAATTAAATGAGCAAACAAATTTAAAAAGATAAATAAAAGAACAGACTTTTAAATACAGACAATAATGTAGTTGCCAGAGGGTGGGTGGGAGGGCTGAAATAGATAAGAGAGGATCAAGAGCATACTTAACCTTGAATAGCACTGAGTAATGAATAGAATTGTTTAATCACTATACTGTATACCTGAAACTAATATAACACTGTATGTTAATAATACTTCAATTTTAAGAAAAGAAATTCAAATGAAAAAAAAGTGATCATGATAATCCTGAAAAAAAAAAAAAAAAGAATTTTAAGGAACAGTGTGAAGAAAAAAAGGTAGGGAGCATTATTGACAATTCCCCACTTACTTATTTAATGACAGTTTTTGTTCTCAAAGGAGGAAATGATACACTTTCCTTTGTCATTTAAATAAAAAGCATAATCACATCTGAAACCTGTATCTCAACAATTCAATAGCTATTGACGGTTTACAGCCATCTCACATAAGTTTGTCTTTCCCTTGTTTACCTCTCTATCTAGTTCTGTGCTAAGATAATCCTTTTTCTTTTAAAGATTTTATTTATTTATTTGAGTGAGAGTGAGAGATATCATGAGCAGGGGTGATGGGTAGAGGGAAAAGCAGACTCTCTGCTAAACAGGGAGCCTGTTGTGGTACTTGATCCCAGGACCCAGGATCCTGACCCGAGCCAAAGGCAGACACTTAACTGACTGAGCCACCCATGCACCCCTGAGATATCCATTAAGAAGCTCTGTTCTAGGGGCACCTGGGTGGCTCAGTGGGTTATGCCGCTGCCTTCGGCTCAGGTCATGATCTCAGGGTCCTGGGATCGAGTCCCGCATTGGGCTCTCTGCTCAGCGGCTTCCCTCTCTGCCTGCCTCTCTGTCTGCTTGTGATTTCTCTCTGTCAAGTAAATAAATAAAATCTTTAAAAAAAAAAAAAAAGAAGAAGCTCTGTTCTACCCTGTGATACCTTGGATATAGAAGTTTGTGGCTTCTATGAATTCCCCCCAAAAATCTCCTCATATTTTCTTAGAGACTTAAGGGTTACAGAAGGAGGGATAGTATCACCTACCTGCAGCTATAATCTTAAGTCATTTTTGTTGGATTTGCTTCTTCTCTTTTGTTTTCTTTTTCTGTTACTTACAGAAATTCCTTCCCATACCTTATGGAAGGCTCTTTTCTTCCACATTTCAGTGCTCATGGGAGGAGCTCAGTGTTTCATCTTTTTCTCAAGTTCATCAAGAGTTTCTTTAAGCAAATAAAGAGTACAAACAAATACAGATAGTGTTTTCCATGAAAGTAATTCTGGTAAAGTAGAATTTTTTGTACTTTATTACATTTTTATTTGTGTTGTTTATTAGTTATTTTTTTTCCTTTTTATATTTTAAATGGTAAGAAAATTCAGGCATAGGTTTGGGGGAGGCAGTGGAGTTGCCCTGATCAGTGGGTTCTAAACCTTACTGCATCATGTATTATGTTGTAAATGTTTTATAACATTTTACAAGTGGCTTAACCTCTCTAAGTCTCAATTTCCTCGCATCTAAAATGAGAACTATAATATCTTCTTTGTAGGGCTGTTGTGTGGAACAAGTGAGATAAGAGTACTAAGGGGCTTAGTAAAATACCGTGCATATAGTAAGCCCTTAATAAATGATAACTGCTCTTGCTGTTGTCACTACCACCACCACTGCTGTCCAGTGCTACTGCTGTGCCCACTGCAATTAGTCATCTTCTTTAAAAACTGAAGTGTCTGGTTAAATGCTTTAAGCATCTACTTATTGATATCAGCCAAAAAATATGTGTGCCAGAGTATCTTAGGTTATGATATAATGGGACTATATAGTTCTGATTTGGAAAAACCAAATTATGTACTGTTTTTTGTTGTGTTTTGGGGAGGATTTTTTTTTTTTTTAAAGAGAGAGTATTTTGAGAGAGTAGGAGTGGAAGAAGTTGTGGCAGAGGGGAGGGAGAGAGAGAAAATCTTAAGCAGTCTCCACATTTAGAGCAAGCCTGATGCAGGGCTTATTGCAGGCTCACAACCCTGAGATCATGACCTGAGCTAAAATGAAGAGTGGGATGGTTAATTGACTGAGTCACCCAGGCACCCCTGTTTTTCTGAGTTTTCACTGGGATGTTTATTAAAGGTTTATAGTTTATCATTTATATTGCAGAAAATATATATTTTTATGTATAAATATGAATTATATTAAAATAATTATATTAAAGTAATATTAAATATATATTTTATATATATGAATTTTATTTATTTATTTTTATTTTTAAAAAGACTTTATTTATTTATTTGAGAGAGAGAGAAAGCATGGGAGGGAAGAACACCAGAGGGAGAAGCAGACTCCCTACCAAGAAAGGAGCCCAGTGTGGGACTTGATCCTGGAACCCTGAGATCATGACCCAAGCCGAAGGCAGTCGCCCAACTAACTGAGCCACCCAGGCGCCTGAAAATTTAAGTGAATTTTGAATGAATCTCAGAAATCACCTAGGTAAATATTTTCCTCCACCACTCCCTCCTTTTTTTAGCCATTTAGGACAACTATTTCTAGTAAAAAAAATTCTCCTGAAGAGGAAGAATTACATGGTTACACAGTTAATGGCCACTTTCTAGGCAGGTGCCTTTTTTTTTTTTTTTTAAACATTGCAGTTAATATTAAAACCTTTATGTAGGGGCGCCTGGGTGGCTCAGTGGGTTAAGCCGCTGCCTTCGGCTCAGGTCATGATTCCAGGGTCCTGGGATCTAGCCTCACGTCAGGCTCTCTGCTCAGCGGGGAGCCTGCTTCCTCCTCTCTCTCTCTGCCTGCCTCTCTGCCTACTTGTGATCTCTGTCAAATAAATAAATAAAATCTTTAAAAAAAAATAAAAAAAAATAAAACCTTTATGTAAAGTACAAAAATGTATTTACATGTGGCATTGATGAAAAGTTGGCATTTGGTTCTTACTGATACTCACTTTGCATTAGTTGAAGGAAATAAAAAGTATTTTGTATTAATTTCCAGATATGTTGCTGTTATTCCCTTTAATCATAAAGTAGTATCTATCCTCTTCTATGTTCCTGTATTTTTAATTCATTTAATAAATATTGTGAGTACATTCATGGGTACATGATGTGTTTGACACTGAAAGTCCAAGATATATTAGACTTGGTTTCTGCTCTCAGAGCCTACAGACTAGTCATGTAAGTAACTATAAGAAAAAGTAGGCCCAAATGTTTATAGCAGCAATGTCCACAATAGTCAAACTATGGAAAGAACCTAGATGTCCATCAACAGATGAATGGATAAAGAAGATGTGGTATATATATATACAATGGAATACTATGCAGCCATCAAAAGAAATGAAACCTCACCATTTGCGGTGACATGGGTGGAACTAGAGGGTATCATGCTTAGTGAAATAAGTCAGTCAGAGAAAGACAGCTATCATATGATCTCCCTGATACGAGGAAGTGGAGATGCAACATGGGGGGGGGGGTTGGGGGGTAGGAAAAGGATAAATGAAACAAGATGAGATTGGGAGGGAGACAAACCATAAGAGACTCTTACTGTCACAAAACAAACTGAGGGTGACCAGGGGGAGGGTGGTGGGGTTATGGACATTGGGGAGGGTATGTGCTATGGTGAGTGCTGTGAAGTGTGTAAACCTGGCGATTCACAGACCTGTACCCCTGGGGCTAATAATACATTACATGTTTATAAAAAAATCAAAAAATTAGAAAAAAAAAGTAGGAAGTGAGGAGAGCCATAAAAAACTAAATAAAGAGTACTGTTGGGGTCCGGAGGAGGGAATAAAAAAGAGGAACTAATTTTAAGCATATATAGTCCTAATTCCTAACATGGAATACTGAATACACCTGCTATTTGCTAGTTACTATGTTAAGCATTGGTATTACATTAATTTCACAACAACCCTGTAATGAAGTGTCATCACTGTTTTATAGGTAAGGAGACAGGGCTTAAAGAGGCTAAATAACTTGTCAAAGTCCTAAAGCTTTGGAAATAAGATTTAAACCTAGAACTGACTCCAAAGTGTATATTCTTCCTATTCTTTGGAAGAAATCCAGGTAAGCTTAAAAGTTTTTTTCAGGAATTTCAGCTGGAAATAGGTAGGATTTCGGGATGTAAAACTGAGGAAGTTAAGAGAAAGCAATACATCAGTCAATAATGAAGCTTGGGTGCAGAATTGGTTGCAGAAAAAGAAATAGTGGAAGGTGAGGGTAGAAAAAGGTGGGAATTAGATTGTGTCAGGTTGAGGAATTTGAACTTTCTTCACTCTCTGTCTTTATTAGAATCTTATGATTAGTACTGTTGTGGTGAGTCATCTTTGTATTTCATACTGCTTAGTAGAAGATTTAGAGAGTGGGGGAGGCAAAGAATGAATCATAGAGTTTTATAGAGAAAAGGGACTTCAGACATCATTTCTCTCAAAATTATTATTTTAGACACAAAGAAATTGAAGTCTCAAGGGATTAAGATATATTGAAGTCATATAGTGCAGTGAATTAGAGTTGTATCCAACAGTAGGAACAAAAATATGAAGAATAAGTTAAAATTCTTTGGTTAAGATAAAAGAGTCTTAAAAACAACTGAGAGAGACCAAGAAAATTGTATCGTTTCAAGAAAGTGGTTAATCAAAGCAGGCATGCTATCATCTGCTTTACTTGCTAATCTGAAAAGTAATATATACTTTGATATGAGGTTTCATTCGTTGTTTTCAGGAAGGACTCTAGGAAGAAGACAAATTTGTTTACTTCAGTCTTGTATTATCACCACTAGTTCTACAACTCACATATTTCTTCTCTATACATATGTTATAGCATGGAGAAAGGGAAGCAAAACAAAAATAAAACAAAGCAAAAAAATAAAACACTAAATGCTATTTTTTATGTTGTTTGCAACTCTGTCCATTTTGATTATTTTTTATTTTCTCTTTTTAAGTCTGTAACAGATATATTTGGTGGTCAAAAATAGGTATCAAAACAGAATAGGATGAAAAGAGACAATGACAAAGGTTGATGAAATGCCAGGAATAAGTACAAATCAGAGGAGGAGGAGAAATGAAAAAGCAGTATAATTCTATATAATAGATTTTGGCCCTCACAGATGCTGCTGTTTTCAAACTGTAAGATTCAGTATTAGATTTGAAAGTCACTGCAAAGGAGAAAGTTTACCATCAAGCTTTCTTAGTTATTTTTATGATTCACTGAGTAGATAGCTTGATGAAAGGAAGCCCAAGGAAGCCCTTAAATTTAATTCTTCCTTATTCTTTCTCACCTCTCTTCAAAATTACAAAATGTTTCAAGGGTCAAATTTAGAATAGATTGTCTGAGAAGCTCAAGTTTTCAAAAAAAAATTTAATGTGAATTTTGAACTTGTAATTTATTTCTTCTATTAAATAATTTAAACTATGTATTATTAAGAACATAATATAACCTTCTGCCACCTAGTGTTAATATTTGAATTATTTATTTAAAATTTTCTAGGAAATCCTTTTGTTAAGTAGTGGTAATTTTATAGTATTCCAGTTAGTTTCATAATACAAAGAAATTTTGTTTTATTTCTAGTTTTTATAGTGTGTAGTTCTTGGTGTGACTATTTTATGTGATTTTTAAATAATAAACAATGATGAATTTAACAAGTCAAAATTTTGTTCAGTTGTACAACTACTTTATATTCTCATCTAAAAATACTTCTTCTGGTTCCTTTTCCCTTGGTCTCTTAGTCCTGTGATTTGGGAAACTGTATTAGTGAATGGACAATACAGTCGACTAGGATACTCTCAATAAAATAGTCTAAAATGTAAAATTACTTTTTGGAGCTAGACTGATGAAACAAAACTTTGTTTCTTGTGAAGATTTCCATTGTTAAAAAATAGATTCTGATAAAATATAGAAGCATTATGTATATTATTTAATTTCTCCCTTAGTTGAGTTTGAAGCAAAGTATAGTGTTATTGAAAGTCAATAAAATGAAAGCTGCTTCTATATTCAGAGGTAGGGAGTGGTTGTTCAGATCTTCTTTCCACATGCCATTAAAGTGTTTTTAAGCTGATAAAGACACTTTTAGGGGAGCAGACTCAGAAGTGGAGTGGTTTCTATGATTGAAATGATTTTTATTAATTTTCTTTTTTAAAGACTTTAGCCAAAATGGTATATCTGTTCAACAGTTGCTTCTTATTCTTAATCCACTAATAATAGTATAGGAAAACCTGTTGCTCTGGACATTTTCTGTCTTGTTCTCAAGCAGTGTCCAGAAGCAAAATCCTATAACATGTTGAGGATATTTAAGCTTGTTCATCAGTACCAAAATCGGATGTTGGCCTCATCATTTGTTGGAGCGGGGCCCTAGTGTAATTCCTTGCCTTTTTTCCCCCCCCAACCTGGACTTTTTAAGTCTTATTTAAAATAGCGCCATTCAAACAGTAGTCCTGTAGTACTGGCATTTGTTTTTCTACCAGAGCAGTGTAAGACAATCTGTGACAACTATCAAAATAGTAAGATTTTTTTTTTTTTGCTTGATTTTGGATGCTTAAGAGTCTCTCTAATTTTGTTGTATCGATACTTATAGCAAATGGAATTTTAAAAAATCAGCTCATTTTTATGAATAAAATGGTAGGCAGAAATTTGCATATCATAAGTGACCATTTTATGCCCATTGCAATTTATTTTAGAAATTAAGGGGTGCCTGGCTAGCCCAGTCGGAAGAGCATGTGACTCTTAATCTTGAGGTCATAAGTTTGAGTATTACGTTAGGAGTAGAGATTACTTAAATAAATAAAACTTAAAAAAAAAAAGAAATTAAATGTAAAACATACTTTAAAAAACACATATGTAATATCAAGGGGAAGATATCAAAGTCAATTGAAATGAATGTTTTGAGGCAGATAAAATTCACTATTCAAAACATCATAAAACATAAGTATATGCTATCCTTCATTATTCTTAAATAGAAAAATAAATCAAATAATCATCATCTATTTATTCTTTTGTGTTAGTATTGGAAAGGTTTTTTCATATTATTAAAGGAACACACAGGAGGGAACCTTAGTTCTTTTCATGAAGCCTGTGATCAAGGCACTAGTGAGGAGATTTTCTTCAGACAGGGACTGTGACAGCAGCAAGACATCTCTTTACATTCTTTACTAGCAAATCTTCCCGTATATGTAGGAGTCAGGGACATGAGTAAAAATTGGTACTTTAACCTGCAAAATAATTCCAACTAAAACTCTGTCATTGCTCTTTCAGAGCTCCGAATATTCATTAGTTTTTCCTAATCCCAAATAGTCCAGTTTTCACTTGTTACTGAAATATATAATCCTGATTATCAGTATTCAACATTTATCTTTCTACTTTAAGTTATTTATTTTAAAGATAATTAAATTTGCAAGATTTTAATACGAGGCATAGAATATGGTTAAAATGCCAGGAATGAGTTTTTGTTAGTAATTTTTAACTACAAATGCAATAACCTGATTACTCCAAGGTGCATTAGGTGAGAAGCCTATGATTTCAAAAAATCATAAATTCCAAGGACTGTGCTTATTGGCTCTTGATACCTGCTATTCCAAATGGTAAGTTTAACACTTTAAAACAATGAACTTCATTTAAATATACTCTTTTCCCCACCCTGTGTTGAATATTATAAAGGATCAAAATAAAAATTTGATAAGATTGGGAGATGCTTTCTCCAAACGTACTTTTTTAAAAAGTTTTATGTAGATTCCAGTTAGTTAACATAGAGTGTAATATTAGTTTTAGGTGTATAATGTAGTGATTCTGTACATCACCCAGTGCTTATATGACAAATGTACTCTTTAATCCCCATCAGCTATTTAATGCATTGCCCCACCCACCTCCCCTCTAATAGCCATTAGTTTGTTCTCTGTAGTTAAGAGTCTATTTCTTGGTTTGGTTCCCTCACTCTTTTCTTTCCTCCTTTGTTCATTTGTTTTGTTTCTTTTTTTTTTTTTTTTAAGATTTTATTTATTTATTTGACAGAGAGCACAAGCAGGGGGAACAGCAGAGGGAGAGGGAGAAACAGACTCCCCCAGGAGTAGGGAGCCCGATGGTGGGACTTGATTGCAGGACCCTGGGATCATGACCTGAGCTGAAGGCAGACACTTAACTGACTGAGCCGCTTAGGCATCCCATTTGTTTCGTTTCTTAAATTCCACATGTGAATGAAATAATATGATATTTGTCTTGCTTTGCATAATATTCTCTTTTTTTTAAAATATTTTATTTATTTGACACAGAGAAATCACAACTAGGCAGAGAGGCAGCAGAGAGGAGGAAGCAGGCTCCCTGTGGAGCAGACAGCCCAATGCGGGGCTCGATCCCAGGACCCTGGGATCATGACCTGAGCCGAAGGCAGAGGCTTTAACCCACTGCGCCACCCAGGCTCCCCTGCATAATATTCTCTAACTCTGTCTATATCATTGCAAATGTCATTTTTTTGATGGCTGAGTAATATTCCTGTGTGTGTGTGCATATATAGCATGTCGTCTTTATCTATTCATGAGTTGATAAACATTTGGGTTCTTTCCATAATTTGGCTATTGTTGATAATGCTGCTGTAAACATAGGGGTGCATGTATCCCATCAAAGTAGTATTTTTGTATTCTTTGGGTAAATACCTAGTAGTGCAATTGCTGGATCATAGGGCAGTTCTATTTTTAACTTTTTGAGGAAATTCCATACCGTTTTGCATAGTGGTTGTATACCAGTTTGCATTCCCACCAGTAGTGCAAGAGGTTTCCCCATTCTCCACATCTTCATTAGTACCTGTTGTGTTTCATGTTGATGATTGCAGTCATCCAAATTACTATTGAAGTACAATCTGCAAAAAAATCAAAGATTTTATTTTAATAGTACGTTTTAACACTTTTGTAGACATACTAATATTCATTTTCTGGAAAGATAAAAAATGGCAACAAAACACTAAACAGGGGTGCCTGGGTGGCTCAGTGGATTAAGCCTCTGCCTTCAGCTCAGGTTATGATCTCAGGGTCCTGGGATCGAGCCCCGCATCGGGCTCTCTGCTCAGTGGGGAGCCTGCTTCCTTCTCTCTCTCTTCCTGCTGCTCTGCCTACTTGTGATCTCTGTCTGTCAAATGAATAAATAAAATCTTTAAAAAAAAAACAAAAAAAAACTAAACAGCAAGTAAATAGTGTATGTTTTAAATTGAAATTATAATTCAGAAGGGTGTATTATTGTTTTAATTTTTTACTATATAAAAATATATCAGAAGTTTTTAAAAAAAGAATTATTATGTCATATCTGTGCTAGCGAGAGGTCAATTTATAAATACTCTCTTTAGACACATAGGAATTCCTTTCCCCTGTCTCCTTTGAAGTGGGCCACATGGGTTGCTTCTGCCAATAAAATCTGAGCTTTTCAGAGCAGAAGCTTTCATGGCTGTGTTTAAGATTCTCCAAAATCTCTTCCTCCTAACTTAGTAATCATGGAAGCAATTGAGGTGGGGTCTCCCATCAGACTGGGTCCCTAAATGACTATGATGAGTGGTACTTCCCATCCTGACCTACATTAGACAGTGTTGGCAAGCAATAAGCCTCTATTAGATTAAACCACTGAGGGGCACCTGGGTGGCTCAGTGGGTTAAGCCGCTGCCTTCGGCTCAGGTCATGATCTCAGGGTCCTGGGATCGAGTCCCGCATCGGGCTCTCTGCTCAGCGGGGAGCCTGCTTCCCTTCCTCTCTCTCTCTCTGCCTGCCTCTCTGCCTACTTGTGATCTCTCTCTGTCAAATAAATAAACTTTAAAAAAAAAAAAAAAGATTAAGCCACTGAAATTTAGGTATTATTCAGTACTACTGCAGAACTGAGCCTATCCTGATTGATACAATGCTTTTTTTCAATAGAATTAAGTTGTTAGACATTTTATTACAGTGAATATTACAGAATATTAAATGATTTATTTATTTGCAGATGTGTTTTTAACCTGCTGGTAGTTTCTTATTTTGTCATTTGACTTTCCATAAATATTTTAAAATTTTATAATTTTTAAAATGTTTACATTTTTTAAAAAGATTTTTAATTTATTTTTTTGAACCAGAGTGAGCGAGAGAGAGAGAAAGAGCATGAGGGGGGCAGTGGGAGAGGGGGAATGAGAAGCAGGCTTCCCACTGAGCAGGGAGCGTGATGCGGGCTCAGTCCCAGACCCTGGGATCAATGGCCTGACCCAAATGTAGACACTTAACCAACTGAGCCACCCAGTCACTCTATTTTAAGATTTTAAAGTGATCTCACACCCCGTGCAGGGCCTGAACTCATAAAACCAAGGTCAAGAGTTGCATGCTCTACTGACTGAGCCAGTCAGGCGCCCTTTTTTGACCTTCCATAAATTTATGTTAATTGAATAAAAACCATGTGTGTTTGTAAATCAACATGTGTGATTCTTCTGATGAATGTTGAACATATAATTCACCTTTCAAGTTTAACTGCTATAGATCTGTGACTCACTTTATAAATTGCTATTGAAAATGATTGAAAATTAACTGAGTAAATGTGCCTTCATTAATACTAACACTGTGATATAATTTCAGAGCATTTCACAATTTCAAACACATCATCTCATTTGATTCATAACTACAATCCTGGGAGATAATCAGGGCAAGTTTAATTACTATCACATCCATTTTACAGGTGGGGAAGCTGCTGCAAAGCCATTTGCTTTAAGCCATATGGCCTGTAGGCAGCAGAATTAGCATTTCACCTTCTGGCTGATCTTTCATCCGTTTGTTTTTGTTTTTCTTATCCTCTCATTAGGATCAATTATATGTCCAGCATTTGGGTAGTGGGAGATGGGGAGGAGAGAAAGGAGTTTTCGTTTACTTTATCTTTTTATTCCCAAACATTTCTGTCAGAGATACAAAATTATTCAAAGCAGATAAATGCATCACATTCACAATTTTTGTGTTTCTAGGACTTGCTCATATCATTTAGGTGTTACAGTTTGTTGTCCTATAATCGTTCATAGTTTTTAATTAATTGCATCTTATTTTTTTTTGTCAGTCTGGCTAAAGGTTTGTCAGAATTGCTAAGTTTTTCAAAGGACAGTTTGTTTTTATTGATTCTCTTTTTTTTATTGTTCTCTCTTTTATTTATGTTCAGTCTAGTCTCTGGTTAGATGGAGGGCTGGCGGCGATTTGGTGAAAGAATTTACCAAGGCAGACCAAAAGAGATAAAAGTTGATTGAATACACTTCAAGGGAGCAATAGGCAGGACAGCTAGGGAGAGCCTCTGTGAGGAGATGGTGGTGAGGGGCCATAGTTACAGTGCGGGGTTTGGGTGTATGGGGATGTTTGGAATTTTCCCTTTTGATAGTCTTAGGAGCTGTTCTTGGTTGTAATTGGTCAGTTAGGGCCTGTTTTTAAGTTGCCTTTTTCTTGATTAAACATTCCCTTGGTTGCTATAACCTTTAGCTATTTTCCAGAGTTCTGACAAAGTTGGATTGGCAGTTTTAGCTTGTTTTCAGTGTTTCTGTAGAGGGATGGAAACTTGGAACCGCCTTTCCACCATTTTCCTCATGTTCTGGCTTCTCATTCACTTTTATAATTCACTTATATGTCTTTGACTACCTTTATGCAATCACTTTCTAGATAGTCTTAGATGGTCTTAATCATGTTTCTGTTACCCCCTTTGGATAGGGCAGTATCTGTTATCTTAGGCGAATCGAAACTTCCCTGAGCCTTAACTTTTTTTTATAAATTGAGAATAGTCTTCTTTCCTCCCCTCTTTCCTCCCTCACTGGGTTCTTACAAAGAGCAAAGAAGAAATTGAACATGAAAGTATCTTTGTAAAGTTAACCTAAATTGTATAATCTGTTGATGTGGAACCGTATCAATGGCTTGTTTTCTTTTGTCATTGAAATATGAATCATCAAAAACCATCAAGTAGAAATAAATTAAACAGGGAGCTCTGTGAATCTATTCTCTGTTTAACATTTTTTGTCAGCAAATTATGGTTACTGCAGAACATGCATATTTTTTGGATCACTGCAGACTAAAATGCTTATCCTTGAGCAGAGAAAGAACAGGAAGCAAACTAAGGGAAAATTCACATCACTAAACTTCTTCCAGTTTTCTGTGATCAAATCTGAGTTTAAACATTGCCATTATTAAAGCATAAATTGATTAAAATGCTGTGTAGTTTTCTGCATCTTAGACATCATTCTTAGTCTTCTGTTTTCTTTATACTTGTATAAATTTACATTTTCTTTCTTTTTTTTTTTTTTAAAGATTTTATTTGTTTATTTGATAGATAGCGGGAGAGGGAACACAAGCAGGGGGAGTGGGTTAGGGAGAAGCAGGCCTTCTGCTGAGCAGGAAGCCCCATGCAGGCTTGATCCCAGAACCCTGGGATCATGACGTGAGCCAAAGGCAGACGCTTAACCACTGAGCCACCCAGGCCACCCCTAAATTTCCATTTTCTTGACACAAGACCCTAAGATACTCTGTCAGTCACTAGAAAATATTATCCTCTTAGAGGAAAACATAATAGGATTGAGGAGATGGACTGTAGACATATTTGTACTGTCTGATTATAGTGTTACTGCTGCTTTTCTTATTAAAAGACTCCTTATATGCAAATTAAGAGGATGATGTACCTTTTAGAAAAGAGCTTGTCCTCGTATTACTTTTCTACTTGGTGTACTGTTTATTAAAATGCAGCAGTGTTAAACATCTTTATTATATAACTACAGTGGTATTTTAATGTTTGACACTTCATGGTCTTGATTGTTTTATATAATATAATGTTACTTTATGTAGAAATACAGAATTATTCCATAGACATAGTTTACTGTATTCAGTCCCTGAATATTTCTAATGTATATTAAGTGATTTGCCATCCTCTTGAAGAATTCCCCTCCTGCATCCATATATTACAGCTAATTAAGTGTTTGAGTTTTATATATATCCACTGTAACACATTGACAGATATTTCAGTAGACTCCATTATATGGGAGTCCATTATATTGATTTGAGCACACTGAGCTATTTTAAAAATATTAAATGTGAGTGCTAAAGCTAAACTAAAGTTTCTTGTTTAGGTAGTATGTAAAGTGTTTGCCCAAATTAGCCAACATGTAACCATTTTTTAAGTTTGCAGGATATATTCATTTATAACAGCATAAAAGCTGATTTCTTCCTGGTTCCTCAAGAATTAAAAAATTCTAGGGGTGCCTGGGTGGCTCAGTGCATTAAAGACTGCATTCGGCTCAGGTCTTGGTCCCGGGGTCCTGGGATCGAGCCCCCAATGGGAATCTCTGCTTGGAAGGAAGCCTGCTTCCCACCACCCCCACCCCCGCCTGCCTCTCTGCCTACTTGTGATCTCTGTCAAGTAAATAACTAAAATCTTAAAAAAAAATTTTTTTTTTTAAATTCTATAAGAATTTACCAAGCTATAGGGGCGCCTGTAGGCTCAGTGGGTTAAAGCCTCTGCCTTTGGCTCAGGTCATGATCCCGAGGTCCTGGGATCGAGCCCCTCATCAGGCTCTCTGCTCAGCGGGGAGCCTGCTTCCACCTTTTTCTCTGCCTGCCTCTTGTGATCTCTGTCAAATAAATGAATAAAATCTTTAAAAAAAAAAAAAAAAGAATTACAAAGCTGCAAATTGTCCAAGTTCTGGTAAGCCAGGCACTTCAGTTTTGGTTTTTAGAACTAATAATTTTCTGTGAGAAATTATCTCTGGTTTTCTGGCTAGTACTGGGAACCATTTTATTGTCTTAACTATTCATAGAAAAATAAATAAGGAAGACTCCTGAGTGTTCACGTAAAACATAGCTATTAAGGAGTATTAAGTCTTTGTTCACTCTGAGGGAATAAATGTTTAGAAAACTCTTACTGTAAACATGATTATAACAGTTTCCCAAAGGGTAAAATAAGTATTTGGTCAGCTAATGAAAAATTCAGTCAGCGCCATTAAGCAGCTAATGTGAAGACATGAATCAGAGTTTCAAAGCTACTAAGTACCACTTACTATCATCATGTAGGCTCAAGTGCTTTCACTCATCAAGTCTCAGCAGTGTACTTTTCTTGCTCAAGGTAAACTTCATTAGGAGTAAGGATATTTCTAAAACTATAGCCTCCTCCTGTGTTTAGAAATTTTTTTTGAAACACAGGTAGCACTTTCAATTTTATAAATCCATCCTCTGAGTCTACAATCTGTTACAGAAACCTTAATATATAAGATCGTAGTCAGATACTTTGACCTCTGCCTAGAGCTCTTTGCCAAGAACAAGATAGTGGATCTTTAGGTGAAGGAATCCTATCAAATAAGTATATTACTTATTTTTGTTTGGAATAAATTTGAATATGAAACGGATTTAGTCTAAGGAACACTTTACAGTATGGGCCCAGACCCAAGGTTAAATGAATCTTTGGTCATTCTTCTCTGTAACCACAAGACAAGATTAGCATAGGCCATTCAGGCACTTTCTTTTTTTTTTTTAAGATTTTATTTATTTATTTGACAGACAGAGATCACAAGTAGGCAGAGAGGCAGGCAGAGAGACAGGAGGAAGCAGGCTCCCCTTCGAGCAGAGAGAGCCCGATGTGGGGCTCGATCCCAGGACGCCGGCATCATGACCTGGGTGGAAGGCAGAGGCTTTAACCCACTGTGCCACCCAGGCGCCCCATTCAGGCACTTTCTAATATTCTTTTATAAGCATGTCCATTATCCCTAATAAATGAAGATCACATGAGTATTTTTAGTGTTTTAATTATATTGTGACAGTTTATGATGTTAAATACACAGAGTAATTGGAAATTTAAAAAAATACATGAGTTGTTAAATTTTTTCTGAGTACAGTTGAAGAAAATCTTACAACTGAGCAGATTGGAGTCACTCAGCAATCATTTTTACATATTGCTGGCTTCTCTCTTTTTCCAGTGGCTTTCCCAGATCACCAGTCTTTTAAGTCTCACTCCCACTTGCCTTCTTTCACATTTAGCAGCTAATCTTTCCACCCAGTACATAGAGAAAATCTCTCTCCCAGAAGCCACACCCTAACTATAAGCTTATCTTTGTTTGCAGCCACTGTTAAGTCCTGTCCTTCCTTAGAGGCAAGAGGCCTATCCTGTATTTGAGGCTAACCCTGCTGTCTGTGTTCATGGCTCCTTTGCCCTTCAGCTCTGGGATATCACGCCATTAATCAAGTTGGTCTCCATCAGTCTTTCAGATATTCTCTTCTGCACTGAAACTTTAATTTACCACATGAATATATTCAGATTTCTGTCTTGAAACTTAAATTCATCACTTTGTCAATCCTGAATGTTGCTCTAACTACTGCTCCTTGTACCATATTCAACAACAAACTACTGAAGGAAGTTTTATGTTTGCTATCTCCACCTCCACTTCCTTATTTCTGATTAATTCCCTAAACTTAATACAACTTGACTTTTATTTAGAATCTAATTTTGTTCATTCACCATTGACTTCCCAATTTCAAAATTTAGTGGAGTTCTTGCATTCTTTGCTTTGTGACATGACTGCCTTTTGTTTTCTTTCATCCTCTCTGAATTCTCCTTTTAAATCTTTTTTGTCTAACTCTTCTTCCTTTCAATAAAGTTATTACAATGCAAGGTTCTTCATTGATCTTTTAGTCTCATTCAGTATTGAGTACTTACTGTGTGCTAGGCTTTGTCATAGGCACTTCTTTTATTGTTCCTTATAATTTGTAACAACTTATAAGTTTCCAGAGTCCACTACTAAGGGGTAGTCATGATTTAATACCAAATCTGTTTGATTCTAAAGCTATATAATAATAGTTTTCAAAATTTTTAAAAAAATTAACATATAATGTATTATTTGTTTCAGGGGTAATGATCATCAGTCTTACACAACATCCATACCCAGCACAACACATACCCTCCCCAGAGTCCGTCACTCAGCCACCTCCCCCACCTCCTGCAACTCTCAGTTTTCATACTTCTTAAAGAAACAGAATGGTTTTAAAAAATCTTACTTAGAATATAAACAGATGAAAGCTGAACTACTCTGTTACATTGGAGGTGACAGATCCAGCTTGGCTCTCCTTCCCATCCTGCCCTCGATGATGCCTAAAGGCACTTACTCAGAACCCAAGGACTCTGGGAAGTTCTCTTTAAAAAGTACAGTGATTTATATGAAGTCCCAAGCCTGTGTTAAATTTTCTTGTTTTAAAACTCAGGTTTCCAACTTGACCCTGGACATTTTTATCTTTCTACCTGTGTGTCTGACAAGTGCCTATTTTATTATTTTAAAACTCAGGTTTCCAACTTGACCCTGGACATTTTTATCTTTCTACCTGTGTGTCTGACAAGTGCCTATTTTATTATTTTAAATCCCCAGTGGAACTTAGCTTCTTTGTGAAACCTCTTCTAACTGTTGTGTGTCCTGGTGTAGTGAAACTTCCTAGCCTAGCCAAACTAGGGAGTTCTTAAAGATTCCTCTTGCTTCAGTCTTACATATAAATAAGATCATGAAGGTCCTTAAGGACATAGCCCCTAGAGGTGCTCATAGTCATTTACTTTGCTTCCTTTTCACCCTCTTTTTCATCCAGTCTATTTTTCATATGAAGATTTCTTTCTTTCTTTCTTTTTTTAAGATTTTTAAAATGTTTATTTGTCAGTGGAGAGAGAGCATGAGCAAGGGGAGGGGCAGAGGCTGAGGGAGAGAAGCAGGCTTCCCGCTGAGCAAGGATCCTGATGTGAGACTTGATCCCAGGACTCTAGGATCATGACCTGAGCCGGAGTTAGATGCTTAACTGACTGAGCCACCTAGGTGTCCATTATATGAAGATTTCTAAAATTTAGGTTAGATTTTATTACTCACCTACTAACATTTTCATGGGTGCCCCTTATCTATTTTTTTTTTTTAAAGATTTTATTTATTTGACAGAGAGAGAGATCACAAGTAGGCAGAGAGGCAGGCAGAGAGAGAGGAAGCAGGCTCCCTGCGGAGCAGAGAGCCTGATGCGGGGCTCGATCCCAGGACCCTGAGATCATGACCTGAGCCGAAGGCAGTGGCTTAATCCACTGAGCCACCCAGGCGTCCCCCCATTATCTATTTTAAAAAATATTCAAGGCATATAAAGTCACTTCATATTTGACACTCAGAATACACCCTGTTCTCTCAGGCCTCAAGCCATTGTATACTCTTGTCCTTTCTGGAATACCTTCTTTGCCTCTTGATGGCAAATTATCATTCTCCTTTCAAATATCAACTTATATCTTCTGCAAACACTCCTTTCTTGAGGCTTCTGGTTCTTCTACATTTAAAAATTGCTCGTTTTCATGTCTTCACACTAGACTTTGAGCTACTTAGGAACAAAGACTTTTCTCATTTAACACCTAATGTAATACTGATACATAGTAAGTTCTCAAGATTTATTAATATTCGTTGAATAAGTGAATTCTTTTTTTTATTGTGTTATGTTAGTCGCCATAAAATATATCATTAGTTTTTGATGCAGTGTTCCAAGATTCACTGTTTATTTATAACACCCAGTGCTCTATGCAATATGTACCCTCCTTAGAATAAGTGAATTCTTTCCAAGAAGATCAAAATGTTTAACCATGATCTAGTATCAGCTGCTTTATCTGCTTTGTCTCTTAATGATACAGTGGGGTAAAATGGTTTTAAATGTTCCCTTCCAATTTTAGGCTTCTGCATTATTAACATTACTGTACTACCTGTATTGTCTTTACTCACTATTCTCATTTTTTAAAAAATTTTATTTATTTATTTGACAGAGATCACAAGTGTGCAGAGAGGCAGAGAGAGAGAGGGAAGCAGGGTCCCCACTAAGCAGAGAGCCTGATGCAGGGCTCGATCCCAGGACCCCGGGATCATGACCTGAGCCAAAGGCAGAGGCTTTAACCCATGGAGCCACCCAGGCACCCCACTATTCCCATTTTTTAAATAAAACATTTAAAATTTATTTTTGGTAACCACATGTAGGATTGAATAATCTTAATTGCATCTTAAAATGATGGGATTTTATCCCCTTGGTATTTATATAATTTCAATTAAAATTTTTTTCCTATCTTTAGTTCCATAATACCTTAGTTTTTACAATTGGAGGCCAGTTAGGGACAAAATATATCAGGAATAATCTTGGTTTGGATTTTGCTTCCTTTTTACATTTGGTTGATACATACCCAAAGCATAATCTAGGGATAAGAAAACTGTGTCTTACTAACTTTGGAATGACAGGTGAAAATTCATTTTTTCCCCAAAAGTAGAATTCAAGAAAATAGTAGGGTTCTTTTTTTCCTCTTAACCTTTTAAGGTAATAAGAAATCTAGGTTTACTGTAAGGAATTTTTATAATATTGAAGCATATTCTGTACACTTAAACTGTTAAAACTTTTGATTTTCAGAATAAGTCATATGTAACTGATCAGAATGTGTTTTTACTTAAAATATTATGCCAGCATGTGCAGAGTTATAACACATTGCCAAAAAATGTAGTCTGGAAGCAAAACAGAAAACTGAAAATAATGCTATAATTTTTTAAGTAAGAGGAAAATATTTTCTTTACACATGTAGATTTTGGTCCAAATGGTATTTAACCAACTAATTTACTAGACTGTTACAGCATTCTATTCTAGAAAAGCTTCAGTTTTGGTAAATCTGATTGCATTAGCATATTACTTATGATAATAGGCATGGATTACTTTTTTCCCAAAGCGATGCTGTGATTTAGCTTTTGAAAGAAAGCTCAAGTTTTCTGTGGGCTTATGTATTAAAAGTGCTTCTTAAAAACTTCAAATTGTTGTGCATTAAACCAGGATTCTTGGTGTTTTTTCAGATTTTACTACTCATAGTCACTTCTGCCTTGAGTAGATATTTTATGAACCTGTTTTTACTTGCTAGAAAATAGAATTTTCCATAATTAAGAGAAAACATCAGTTATTTTATCCACTTGACTTTGTCTTTGCTTGTTATTGTTTGCTTTAGAGATTTATCTAAGTGATTGACATGATTCAGATTCCAGTGTATGAAATAGAGCTTTTGAGAAGGTGCTTTGAATGGAAAAATAAATATCTTACAAAAGATCTTGCTTTGGGTGTGTTTAGTTCTGTTTGAATTTCTTGTTTTTCTTTGCATTCATAGCTATATTCCATTTTATTATGTATCTTTAAGTAAAAAATTGGTTAACACACTGAAAGTTTAGGTTATGAGATAGAGGATGTTAATCTCAAACAATTTTCAAATATACCTGTTTCAGAAAATGCTCATTTATGTTTTAAATAAAGTCATTTTACACTACACATTATATCCCATCTCTGTTATTATAGGCATCTTCTGATTTCCAGGAAACCTTATCTTCCTCAGGGACTGATGTGCAGTCTGTCTTCCATTCAATCCTATGCTGTCTTTCCTCTGCAGCTTCATAATTTGTGGTGATAACTCTTTTCATATCCTCTGTATTTTTTTTTAAAAAGATTTTATTTATTTATTTGACAGAGAGAGCGTGCAAGTAGGGAGAAAGGCAGAAGCAGGCTCCCTGCTGAGCAGAGAGCCTGATGTGGGACTCGATCCCAGGACCCTGAGATCATGACCTGACCCGAAGGCAGAGGCTTAACACACTGAGCCACCCAGGCGCCCTCCTCTGTATTTTTAATTGCCTTTTGTTATCATGGCCATTCTTTAGGTCTGTATCTTAACTAGAAAAACCAGAATTTTTATTTAATTAAAAAAACTATATACTCTTTGCTTACAGGTTTGGATGAGTTTTTAAAAAGTGATGACTCAGGACACCTGGGTGGCTCAGTCAGTTAAGCCGCTGCCTTCTGCTCAGGTCATGATCCCAGGGTACTGGGATCGAGTCCCGCATCAGGCTCCTTGCTTGGCAGGGAACCTGCTTCTCTCTCTGCCTCTGCCTGCCACTCTGCCTGCTTGTGTGATCGCTCTCTCTCTCTCTCTCTCTGACAAATAAATAAATAAATAAATAAAATAAAATCTTAAAAAAAAAAAAAGTGATGACTCTTTAGTGAGTAGATATTTATTTTGTTATCAAGAAACTTACCTGACAGGGGCACCTGGGTGGCCCAGATGGTTAAGCCTCTGCCTTCAGCTCAGGTCATGATCCAGGATCCTGGGATTGAGTCCCGCATTGGGCTCCCTGCTCCCCACTGAGCTTCTCCCTCACGTTTTGCCTGTCACTCTGCCTACTTGTGCTCTCTCTCTCTGTCAAATAAATAAATAAAATCTTTAGGGGAAAAAAAAAAGAGAAATTTACCTACAGGGAACTTGTAACTATAAATAGCCACAGTACTTACTTAGAGATAAAGTGCTGTGCAAATTAGGAGGAGCAAAGAAGTAATTCCATCTGGGCAATCCAGAGGAGGTAGAATCTAAGAAAACTCTTAAATATTTCAAACATAGAGAAGTATAGAGAGTAATATTATTGTTAAATATGTAATATATATTAAATATATAGTTCTGTCACCCAGAATTAACAAATTTTATTTTCAGAAGTTCTAAAAGTTAAATTTCTCCTTTCCTTGAACAAAACAAAGGACTTAGAATGCTTAAGGTTAAATCTCTCCTTTCCTTGAACAAAATAAAGGACTTAGAATGCTTAACCTTAGACTTCCCCTTCTACTTTCCTTGTTATTGTTAGCAGTTTGTGGCAGTAGTAGTGGTAGTGGTGGTGGTTTTGTCTCATCGTCTTTGTTCCTTATATCCTGCTCTTCCCATTGGGGTTTAATTTTCTTCTTGTTAAAATATCCTTTGGTTCTTTTCTTTTTGGTTTTTTTAGCTCTAAATTCTTCATGTTTTCCTTACATAGTCTTTACTCACTAATTTTTTTCTCCATTTATCAATAACCAACTGTTTAATCTGTCCATTGAGACTTTTATTCTAAGAATTGCCAAGAAAATGCTTGTTCCTTTCATTTTGTTGATTTCTTGTCTTACAATATCTATTTCTTTATTCATCTTTTCTAACATGAAATATGTTTCTTTCAGTTTCTCTTATCTGGGTGTGATAGTCCTGCCATTGATTGTATCTTCTAACTCTTATAAATGAGGCTTATTTCATTTTTTTTTTTTTAACTGCATCTCTTTTTAGTAGGTATTGTAGTCCCGTGAACCTTGGATTGAGATTATTTGCTTTGGCCAAACTCCTGTTAGCTTCACTGGATCTTGACATACTGTTATTCTTAATTTCTTGGGAATGGAACAGACTTGGGTATTGATTTTTTTTTTTTTTTAATGTTTAATTCTTTTCCATCCATGCCCCTAGACTTTGTTGTGACTATCCCAGGCCAGTGAGCAGAATATTCCCACAAGTTATTTTACAGATGTGATGACATTTTGTAGATCCAAGTTATATGCAGGGAGCCAACCCCAGTCCTAGCTTCCTACATCTGACAGGATTGAGGTCTGTCTCCTGTCACTGTGTGGGTATTGAATCATTGGTACCCAGTACCTTCCTGAACTTCCAAGCTCTGCTTATGCTCTGATTTTGAGTTCCTGTATAATTTCTAGCACCTGAGAGTTTCTTTTCTTGCTTTTAAGCTTAGTTTATTTTATTGTTTTTGTTTTGTTATTCCATATATAACATTTCTTTGTGACATAGTTAAGCTTTTCATGTCTTTGTTCAGAATTGAGGCGTTGACATTTGAACCATGGCTTTGGAAGACAGGCAATGGTGAGGGCATTCCAAGATAATGAAATAGCTCTAGCAAAGGTATGAAACAAGTAGTTATGATGCTCTCATAGAGAATAACTGAAAACCTCATGGTTGGTTTTGGCTTACATACAGGGTACATGGAGACGATTAATGGGAGATACATTTGGAAATGTGGGGGTTGGAATCATGTACAGTAGGCCTTGAATGGTAGGCTAAGGAACTTGGACTTTATTCTCCATACAGCGGAGTGCCAATGAATGTTTATTTGTATGAGAGTGATGCATAGCTTTACCCTAGGAAGATTAGTATGATAACCAGGAATAGATTGGAATGGAGAGAACATCCTGGAAATAGGGAGACTGGTTAAGAGAGTATTAACTATAGGACACGGAAGAGGTAAAAAAAGAGCTAAAATTAGGTAACAGTAGCAATTTTGACGATGACGTGAGACATAAATAGATGTTTGTAGAGAGATACTGTGATATAGATTCCTCATTTGTGTGTAGGGGAAGAGGATTCCAAGATGACCCTAGGAGTATGTTGAAACTATTAAGAGAAATTAAGAAACACAGACAGAGGGCTAGGTTTGTAAAAGAAGATGAGTTCAGTTATGAAAATACTAAATTTGTGGTGCCAGTGGGACACCCAAGTGTGAAAGGCCACCCAAGCAGATAAAAATGCTGGACTGTAACAAAAAAGGGCAGAAGACCAAAAGATAAGATTTGCAGGTTTAGTAGAACAGAGGTAATAAATGAAGCTATACATTTCAGAGATAGTCAAGAATAGAAGATGAGAAATGCCAAGAAGACAACTAGTAATTAGGAAGCAAGTGGCAAAAGAGAAATTTGAGGAATCCTGTGTGAAAGTGGTAAGAGTGTGACCCAAATTATAGGCATTGTTATAGAAATGACAGGCTAAGAGCATTTTACAGCTGGAAGCTATCTCCCGATTTAGAGAGGTAGAGAAAGATGTTGAGGAGGATGAACAATGGTCACTTAATGATGAGAGTCAAAATATAGGATGTGAGAGAAGAAATAATGTAGCAATTTAACTTTTGAAATAAAACTTACTAAGCTGAACTAGTATTTGTGAAACACAGATCTGTACATATGTCTATGTATATATAAATGTATATGTATGTATGTAAATTTTTCCCATTGCCTTTTAATATAAAAGTATTAGCATCCTTGGATTATTATTCTATTACTCTGCGATAAAAGATTAACAAACAGGACTACTCCTTACCTTTTGTCTAATTTAAAAAATGTAAACAAAACCTCCACTTGATTCTTTATACTTAGGCTACAGCAAAATGGGGAAGGAAGAAGGCAACACTATTATTGTTGAAATAGATGTGGGAATAGACAGTAAGTTCACAGAGTTGGGAAAGGAGAGGTATATATTAATTAGCTGAAGGTAACACACTTTGAAATTTTATTCCTTGTGAGTGTATATACTTTGTATTATTAGTATCAAAGAAAATATGTAGGGTGGTCACGCATATATACTTTATTGAATATCTGTTCTTCACCAGATGTATTACATACATTTTCTTATAATGTTAATCTGCATTTCTTCTAAATTACTATGAGGTATTATTGTCTCCCTTTTGCAGATGAGGAAATGAGGATGAAAAAACTAAAGCACTTTGCAAATCATAATGTTAGTAATTGTACAAGGAGACATTCAAACCCAAATGTATCTGTTTCTAAAATCTTTGTCCTTTCTACTAAACCATCATGTCCTTATGTACTTATGTGGGGTACAGGGAAGAAAAGGGAATGGTAGAGGGGAGAAGTCTGAGGTTGTTTATATTTAATTTAGAGAGTTTGCACTCAGCAAAAAAAACTACACCAATAGGGAGAATCATTCTGCAAACTTAGGAGGGTGTTTAACTACCATTGGACAGAGAGAGGAATTGGATTTGGTTTATACATCTAGGCTGTTACCTTAATAGTAGTCATAGAAAGCACTGTATGTTTCCTTTTGGTAAAGAAATAGAAATCTGCAGCATTATCATGGGGGAAACTTCAGAGTATCAGGGCTTTGCATGAGGTCTCCTTGACCACCTAACTGATTTCATCTGCCACTTTATTTTTGCGGCTTTAGTAGATAGCTTTTTAACTACTGATCAATACTTAGGCTTGCTATTTAGATGTATATTCTTCAAAGGTTTCCCTGCAAATAAATCTGATTTTACTAACTTCTCCCATCTTAAATTAATGTATTGACCTTGCTTATAAACCACTACAGAGAACAATATGAATGTAACTAATTAATTAGCTAATTAATTAGTTAACTAATAAATTAACTAATGTAACTAATTAATGTAAAAAAATTGAAATTTTTTTGTTTTGTTTTGTTTTAAGAGAGCTTGTGCCCATGGGGGTTGTGGCAGGGAGAGAGAGAGAAACTCTTAAGCAGGCTCCATACCTTTCATGGGGCTTGATCTCATGACCCTCAGATCATGACCTGAGCTGAAATAAAAGTCTGATGCTTAACTGACTGAGCCACCCAGGCAGCCCACAACATATTGCAGTATTAAACATATTTTAAGATGGATAATTGTAGTTAACATGAATTATTACAAATGAAATAAAAATAGTAACATTTTATGAAACCAAGGCCAACTAAGAATGGTTTGGTGTTTGCATGCAGATTATTTACTAGATTAATGGCAGTTAAAGCTGTGACTATGCTCTTTTGCACTACTTTTTTTTTTTTTGACATTTCATACATAGAAAAAAATATATGATACGTGTTTTACAAAGAGTAATAACAAAACAATTGCTGAATTGTTCCATTGTTTCTCCCTCCTCTACTCCTTCATTGTTTCTCCCTCTTCTACTCCTTCAAGTCCTGTATTTTGAATTCCACTCATTAACTTAAGAGGTGGAGCATAAGCAATGCTGTAGAAGCCCTCTCTGTGTGCATTTTTCTTCTCTTTATTGTGGTCCCACCTCACCTCACATCAGGGATTCAGTCATCCTGAATGGGCTGATTATCATTTGCTTGCCTTTTTTTTTTTTAACTCTTTGTTCATATCTATATATTCCATGTGTAGTTTGCATTTCCAAATTTTATGTAAATGGACCATGCTGTACATATTTTCTGTAACTTATTATTTGTTGTTGTTTTTACTCAGCATTGTATGTGAGAGTCAACAGTGTTGATACATGCATGAAGCTGTATGTCCTTTGTTTTCACTGCTGTACAGTATTTATTTGCCTGTTCTTCTCTCCATGGACATTTGGATTGTTTCTTTTGTTCTTTTGCTATAAGAAACACTACTGCCTGAAATGCCATGAAGAGAGCCTCTGGAGCCTTCCTGGATGGAGAAATCTAATAGGTTTCCCATCTCTGTGTCTGCTATTATTATCTCTTCAAAATTACAAGAAGGAGTCAGGTACAAGGAGCAGGTTCTTACTCCTTTCCAAGCCATTTACACCTTCCTTCTACCTCCTTTGCAAGTCTGTAGGAAGAGAGCGCATGAGGTATTGGTAGGGAATGGCAGTATTTGCATTTACCACACCTGAACACATACCCTTCACTTCAAAATATCTTATCTTCTGTATTAGTCAGTTGTCTAGAGAAACAGAACCAGTATGAGAGATAGATGGGTGATGGGTGGTAGATAGATAGATTGATTTATTATTAGGTATTGGCTCATGTGATTACGGAGGGTGAGAAGGCCCATGATCTGCTGTCTGTAGGCTAGAGACCCAGGAAACCCAGTGGTATAGTGCAAAGGCCTGAGAGTGAATGGTGTAGATGCCAATCCAAGTCTAGATGCCAGTCTGGAGCACCAAAGGGCAGGAGAAGATCGATGTTCCACCTTAGTCAGGCAAACTGAATTCAACCTTTCTCCACCTTTTTGTTATTCTCTGGTCCTCAACAGACTGGATAATACCCACTCACACTGGGGAGGGCCATCTGCTTTCCTCAGTTCACCAATGCTAATTTCTTCCAGAAACACCCTTACTGACTCACACAGAAATGATTTACCAGATAATCTGGGCATTCTTTGGCTCACTCAACATAATTTTATGTTTACACATAATATTAACCACCATGGTTTCTTTTGTTGTATCACTGTATGTTTTGTTCTCTAGGCCTTTGCCTTAGGCCCTTCTCTCTCTTCTCATTCTGTCCTCTCTCCCTAAATACTAGCATCTATATGATGGTTTCAAATACCATCTAACTACTAATAACCCCCAAACAGTTAATAACTTCATCCCATAATTTTCTTCTTAGCACTTGGCCCATATACCCAGCTGCCACTCTGTATCTCTCTTCTATAATCACTTCAGACTTAAGTCCAAAATTAAACTCATGATCTTTCCGTTCTCTTCTCCTCCACCCCAGTTTGTTTCTCCTGCAGTTTTCTGTCTCTGTGAAGGCATTTTCCCTATTCTATTTGACTAGATAGCTGGGAGTTGCTTTTGCCTTTACTTTCTTCTCCCCTTCTCTTGCCCCCATATCTAGTTGTTTGGATTTTTTTTTTTTTTAAAGATTTTATCCATTTATTTGACAGACAGAGATCACAGTAGGCAGAGAGGCAGGCAGAGAGAGAGAGAGGGAAAAGCAGGCTCCCCACTGAGCAGAAAGCCCGATGTGGGGCTTGGTCCCAGGACCCTGGGATCATGACCTGAGCTGAAGGCAGAGGCTTTAACCCACTGAGCCACCCAGGTGCCCTGGATTTTTTTTGTTTGTTTGTTTATATTTATTTTTATTTGTTTATTTACAGCATAACAGTGTTCATTGTTTTGGCATCACACCCAGTGCTCCATGCAGTACGTGCCCTCCCTATTACCCACCACCTGGTTCCTCAACCTCCCACCCCCCCCCAACCCCCTGGATTTTTTTTTTTTTAAGATTATTTATTTATTTATTTATTTGACAGAGGAAGAGAGAGAGAGAGAGTGCAAGAGCACAAGCAGGGGGAGTGACAGGGAGAGGGAGAGGGAGAAGCAGGCTCCCCGCTGAGCAGAGAGCCCATCTGCAGGGCTCCATCCCAAGACCCCAGGATCGTGGCCCATGCAGCCGCTTAACTAACTGAGCTACCCAGGTGCCCCTACTCAGTTGGTTTTTAAATGTCTCTTGAAGCAGTATTTTTCTTTATTTCCTCTGCTGCCACCCTAATCCAGGTACCATGATCTTAAGCCTAGAATAGAGAAACTCTAAAGGATCTTTCAGTAATCGACTCCTGCTTTTCTCCCTTCCACTGTGTAGCCAAAGTAGCTTACGTTAGCAGGTTCCTAACAGTAACTTTCCAGTGGCTTCCCATTGCCCTTTCAATAAAATTCATAATTCTTAACATTTCTTTTGAATACTTTCTGCCAACATCTCTAGCCTCATCCTGAGCCACCTTTCCTCCATATTTCCAATATGTGCTCTGGCTCTTTGTGCTACATTCTTCCGTCCACTGGGTTGCTAAGTAACTCTTCCTCATCTTTTGGGTCTAAGCCATCCTTTGGGACTGTCATTTCCTTAGGGACACCTTTTCTGAACTTGTTCATGTTGGCTTCCTTTTAATCTACACTGATAGAGCCCTGACTTTCTCATTCATAATATTCATTATTTAACATCTCTTTTCCTCTGCTGAATTACAAGGTCCATTAGAACATGGAGTTTGCTTTCTGTTTTATTCTCAGAGTTGCTTCAATACCTGGCACATAGGAGACACTCAGTAATTTTTTTTTTTTAAAGAAGGTATGAACTGCGTACATACAAATTTCTATTATTTGCCTTTCCCACCCTTGGGGAAAAATTACCATCCTGTCTTTATAGAGATATGATGAAACTTCTGGCATGCAGCTGTTACTGACATGGAATTTATAATAGAAAAAAATTACATTAGACAAGCCAGAATGAGTCACTAGAATTTTTAGGAACTTAAAAACTAGGATATTTATTTTTATGATCCTTATTATATTTCTACTACAGAAGTGATAGCTCTTGTCCCTCCCTGGGATATACAAAATCTATGTATGATTTGTTGTTTTTATGTTTTTATGACTCTGATATGATTTGTTTATTTTTAGATTTTTCATGAAATTTTGCCTTCTCTCCTCTGGTTATCTTGATTAAATTCATGAGTATAATGTTTTAAGAATCAATAAGTAAAAGCATTATTTATACCATTTTTCTGTTTAATCTCATTTAAGTATATAAAAACAATACTGAAAGTAGTCAAACATATTGTAACTGAGATAAACATCTAACTTTGTTATGGGCCCAGCATGCTTCCGCTGCGCAACTCTCCTGATAAACATCTAACTTTGAAGAATATATTTAAGACTTACTGCTACCATGCATTATCTATTTTCATGGCTCTATTCAGATTTATCTGATCACACCTGATTCCTGAGATACTCTTGTATTTATCTGTATTATACAGATGGAGTGTATCCTTAGGGGTCTGTCATTTGAGATATCCAGAACTACCCACAATATTGTTCATAGACTATGTTACACTTAAGTAGCTATATCTTTTATGCATTCAGTCATTTTTCCTTTCACTATGTAACTTTGGTAACAGCTACCCTGTCCTCAAAATGCCTAGTGTGTTATTTAGTAGCAATAAATTGCACACTTCAGTTATAATTCAGAAAGACTTATCTGAGCAGTCTCTATTGAGCTGTACACTTGGGCACTGCATGTGGCTTTTAATTTCCAAATCTGAGCTTTGGTGTTCAGATGGTCTAAATGTCTGGAATAAATTGGTTACTAGATTCCCAAGTATATTAGTAGTATAGATCTGAAATAGCTTTAATAATTAATTTATTCAAGTTGTGTTCTCATTTGCAGGTTAGATAATGAAGAGTAATCCCATGACTGTGGTCTGTGATATTTTGGTTTGAGTTCATGAAGCCTTGGTTGGTATTTTATAACCAAACTGCCCATAGAATTATGGACAGTAGTTCTGACTTGAAGTGCTTTCCTGAACATTTATATTGGGGTATATGATTATCTGTTTCCCTCTCTAGACAGTTTGTCTGTTATTCTGTCATCATGATTAGGTTAGGACACCTGAACACTAACCTCTGTTTTCAGAATATTTCTGCTTTTTAGTGATAATTGAGCATACTGTTGTTTGCTTTTAAATATATTGAGATACACTTAACGTTGTTAATGTAAATCTTTTACAGCCATAGCTGAATGCAGTAGCTCTTGGTCTTGACATCTGAGATCAGCTGGTTCATGTCTCTTAATGGCACTTAGATTTGAATTTTGTAAGCTGTGAGGCAGAACTACTTGGAATTGGTCTGTTTAATGCATGGTGGCTTTAAATTCAGGCTTAAAAATGGGCCCACTTATAAAAAGAATGTCTTAATCTCTGTAGAGTTCTCTCTAGAGCAATACTATGAAGTTAAAAACTTTTGGACTCTTTTTTTTTTAAACCATCCATTGGTCCTGGTAATTTGAGGTGAAGGAAACTAATATGAACTTCACATTTTCATTTCAATTTGAATTCCAAGATTCTTTGATTCTCTAGAGCCATAGTGTTTCACGGGTTTTCATGAGGAAGTTATGACTGGAGGGGAAGAGTGCTGCCTCTAGGTCTTGAGTGACAGCCCCTGCCCTCTGCCCCTAGCTGAGAACTCAAAGCATTGTTGAATAGCACTAAAATGAGCTGAGTCCAAGACTTTAGCCAGATGGTTGATATAGGGCTTTTAAAGGAAGGGAAATAGTAAAAGAGTAATCTCAGAGGAACTCTCTTATGTTAAAGAACTGAGAAAATGAAGTCTTCCTGAAGCTAAGTGTAAATTATACCACCTTCTTTGAGAGCAAAGCTGCTAAATGTAACAGAAGAAATGACAGTGCAGAAAATCAAAGTTCAGGAACAAACTTTCAAGTGTGGTTTTTGAATGCTTAATCCTTTCTTACTCCTCTCTCAGGATCCATTGCCTCCTTTTCTTCCCCCTCCTCAAGTCTGTTTGAAAGGGATTTTGATGGGTAATGGCGAAGGAAGGCAACTTTAGACAGAGTATAAATTAGGGCACAAGATGCCCTTTGTAGAGGAATTATCTTAGACATGCTTTTGAAAACATACTCTTTTTTAGTCTTATTAAGAAAATAATCAAAGGTATGATTTGTAAAGCTTTGAGTTTAGTCTGCTTTCAGTAAAAATAAGGTATAGATACCAAAATAAGCAAACTTTTTTTTTTTCTTTCCTCGTTTCTGCTTATAAGATTTACAGGTATTTAAAATAAACCCATGAAAACAGAAATACTGTCCTGGGATTGGCTAAGTAGTCAGAGCAATTACCTCCAGGCTCCAAAGTCCAACTGAGCTTGACTTTTGGAAGTAAATTTGGCTAAGACTTCTTCCTCATTCTGTTCTATAAAGGTGTACATGAAATGATACTGACCTTTGCCAGAAACCCCAGGAATCCTATTCAGTGATGTACTTGTAATGGTCATGAAAGAATTAAAACAACACAGATGTGGATTAATGGGAGAAAGTAGGCAAAAACGCTAAATTCTCATTGTGTGGTTTCAATGTGGCAGATCCTTTAAAATACTTCAGTGTACCACAATAATTAAAGGGTTTAAGAACATTAAAATACCTAGAAAATAAAAGCCTACAGTCGAGTAACAAGAATGAACTATGTTTTATTTTTTTAAATTGGAATTAATGTAGGTTGCCATAGTGAAAATAGATTGAAATATTTAACAGTAACCGTTTTGTGCAGCCCTAGAGATCAAAAACAGTAATGTAAATAAGAATGTCTTTAAAGAATATACTCACAGGCATGCTTAATGTAAATGATTGCCAGAAGAGAAATGCATTTTCTTCAGTGCTACCCAAAGAAATTTTAATTTACTTGATTTTGGCAGTAAGAATCTACAACTTAGCATAAATAACTAAAATTTTAAAATATTTGCTCATTGCTCTGGATTATGACTGTTTAAGAATTACTATTTTCAAACACTAATTAATCATTTTAAATAAACTTTTTTTTACACATTTATGGCATCAATGAGTATGACTGTTTATTACATTTTACCTATAAAAAGTTGAACTGTTTTATATACTCTTTATGGAAACAGTGCACAGTCATAAATTAAAAGATGCAACTGTTTTGGATATTTTACTGGTGGTCCTGTGTTTTCCTGCCAGCAGTGCAGCTGTTTCAGTTTTCTCAGGATAACATATAAAAAGCTGTATGTACACTGCAAGTTTATGCTTGAATTGCCAAGCCAAAGATGGTATGACTCAACTTTCCCAGAAGCAAGTTGTACCAAAATGTGATGAATCAAAACAACCAGTTGCACAGTGGTTTGTATTACAGCTATGAAAAACAATTCTGTTTATGATAGTTGGCTTCTTAAGGTTGACAGACATTCTACTGTGGTACCCGATTTTTACCATGAATGAACAGCCATTGGAGCTAAGACTGTGCTTTTGAGGGTCTGAGGAAAGGAAAAACGGTAAAATGGTGGTATCTGGTGTATGGATAAAGTTTACCTGGAAACTCATACTAGGAATGGAATGTTTCATTTCTAAGATAACCTGTAAAAATATTACTAAATACTACTTATTTGTGCGATAGTTACTGAGTTCTCAGTGAAGAAAAATTTATTTTATCCTGTTCCAGGTTGATTTTTAGACTTCTGAGATGACTTATTTAACTTACATCATTTCTCATGCATCATAATCCTAACAGTGTACATGTTATTGTGTCCTGGGATGTAATAAGCAGATACTTTCTTTGGCCATGTGGTAGATTTGGTGAATCGCTGTTTAAGTCCAGTGGGACCTAAAGTTCTATCAAGAGTTTGACAGTGAAATTGGATGCATCCCACCAAGGTTTATAAGATGGGATGTAGAGAGAAAATACTAGAACTTTTGTTGAAATATTTTTATCTCCTCCTTTAAATATTTATAATATATTTTATAATATACTTCTTTATATTATATATAATTATATACTATATAACTGATAATACAATAGGTATATGGTTTATAAATAAGTACACGAATTTTGGAGTGGCACGCTCAAATATTTTTACTGCTGTACGTATACTGTCAAAAGTTTGTGGGGAAGCCAGGGTAGCTTCGTCAGTTAAGCATCCGACCTGCCCTCAGCTCAGGTCTTGATCTTAGGGTCGTGAGTTTGAGCCCTGCACTGGGCTCCACACTGGGCATGGAGCCTACTTTAAAAAAAAAAAAAAAAAAAGTTTGTAAATCATTGCTCAGTAAATACTAATTTCCTTTCTCCTTCACTTTTCCCTTTCACCCTTGGCAGAGAAGCAAAGAATTGAGTTAACACCTTGATTTGTGGTAGTGTGAATAAATTATAGCCAATTCTGGGAGCTTATCCTGTGTCTTACTTTGACCACTTTTTCTATTTGGCCTCTTACATTGCCATATATTTTTTAATCACACAACCTTTACTAAACATGGATACAAATGAAAAACAGACTTGTTATTATGTTAGAAATAAGAAGTTGCTCATGCATCAAGACTTTGACACACAGGAAGTTTGAATGAATGAGTAGAAAAGTTTCCAAGTTATTAAAGTGTTCTGGTACCTGATTTATTCATTTGCCATAACCGTAATTCTAAGGCGGATGAAGCTCCTTTACTTCCTGAGGCCTGAAGAAACAATGTGGTTTCTTAAACTAGGCATTAAAGCAGAGCTGGAAATATTTGTTTTCCAACAGTGCTGTTAGTCATGCTAACAAGTTGACCTTCTTTGGCTAAGATTGTCCCATATTTTAGGCCTCTTTTCCTTTATCAATGTAGAAAGTTTTAATTGCTAAATAATATATATGTGATTGAAGAAAAATGGTACACTGTCTTGAGATCAGTTCAGAAGACTTTTGTATTTACTAATTGGGACATTCTGTTGAACTCAGGCTGTCAGATATTTCTTGGGCATGTAATTTTCTAAGGTTTCACTTCCTGTGTGGAAGGAGACAATACATTTTTGTAATGCTGAAGTATATTTGAAGTAACTAGTATATTCTCTTCTCCCTCTTCCTCCATTAAAGTATTTATTTCAGAATATATTTATGTAAAGTATTCAATATTTACGTAAAAATATTAATACAATAGTATTATGATACTGGGTATTTATTTATTAAGAGTATGCCAGGAGGTGGGGCGCCTGGGTGGCTTAAAGCTTCTGCCTTCGGCCCAGGTCATGATGCCAGGGTCCTGGGATCAAGCCCTGCATTGGGCTTTCTGGAGAAAGGAGGAGCCTGCTTCCTCCTTTCTCTCTCTCTGCCTGCCTCTCTGCCTGCCTCTTGTGATCTCTGTCTGTCAAATAAATAAATAAAATCTTAAAAAAAAAAAAAAAGAAAGAAAAAGAGTAAGCCAGGAGGACAATAGCAGTTAGGTACCCAAACAACTGCCAATAAAACTAAGTTCTGAAAATTGGGAACAGTGAACATTTTAATAGCAAGTATTATTTTTGAAACCTCCTTAAGAGCTGTTTTTAGATCTTAATGTAATTTGCTTTATAATTTTGTTTAACAAACTAGTTTAGGCACTCTCTATATATAGTCAGTGTGTTTATTTTTAAAAGGTAATAATGCATTTAAGAAGTCTGAACATTTCAGTCTCAGAATTCTGCTTTAAAACGTGAATCAGTTTTATTTTTGTTTTTAAAAATGTTACCAATTTATATATGCTTTCTGTGTCGCTGTTACACTTTTTGTTTTGTTTTAGGTATTTAAACCATGTCAGAGCTGCCTCTCCACAGGACCTTGCTGGAGGCTATACTTCTTCTCTTGCTTGTCACAGAGCGCTACAGGATGCATTCAGTGGGCTTTTCTGGCAGCCCAGTTAACCTTTATTTCTCCTTTATAAGATTTGGACCTACAAGCCGAACCAGGGAGCTAGCAAAAGAAAAGCAGACGTGTAAAATATAGCCATGTGCAGCTGCCCAGCAGCAGTACTCCCACTAGCAGCTGTGTTAAAGTATTTATAAGAGAAAATTTCAGAACTGAGTTGAGCAATATGGTGGATAAATATATGTGAAAAGGATTTATTTTTTACTTATATTTTTCTGAGAGGGATTGAAGCTGTAAACTTTATCTGATGGAAGATGTGAATAATCCACCTGTGTATGCTTGAGGTTGACAGGCTTGTAAAATCTTTTTAAAAATAAAGCTAGACTTTATATTAAGTTCTGTGGTTTTTCTCTTATTACAGTGTTTTACTTGAACACATTTTAAAATGCCATTTTGAATACGACATTTAGTGTTAATATCCAAGTCTATTATTTTCTCTCATAAAATGTTCTTTTTTTCCTCCCTATGTTCTTAATACTAGTCCAGACAAGTGGATATATTTCCTTCTGCCAGCAGGTTGTGGCAAGTAAAACTTGACCTATGATAAAGCCACTCTCTTGATAATAAGGACTCAGTGCCTGTTTTGAGCAGTAGAAGGTGAGACAAACCTTGATCAAGGTATTATAGTTCCCAGCTGTGAGCCACACTTAGGATAAACCAGACGAGAGTATTAACCTGCTTTTAATGACAAATTCAAAGAAGTAAGTTAATAAAATTTAATCTTAAATGGCACCTTTCACTTCAAATGTGAGCTCATTTTATGATGAAACCTTGGAGACTGGAATGGATACATTTTAAACAAATTTCTCTGAGTAAATTGCAGACTCTGATTCAGTTTCTGTTAAAACTTCAAGGGCTTTTAGTAAACCCAGGATTTTGCTTAGAGTTGGCTGTAGAGAGGATGGATATTTGTAGCATCTCAACCTTACATGAGGCTGTTACATAGACCACTGGGCATGGGACATAGTTTCTCAAGGAAATTAAGGGATTTCCTATCAAATGTCCCTTATAACAGATGTTAATTTTATGGGAGGAAAATTATGTGAAATAAAATTTGTGGTTACATTAGGATGGAATATCCATATTTAACAACTGCAGCTTATTTGCCTAAGCAGGTATTAATTTCAGGGGTACATCTTTATCTTTACAATATGGTTGACCCTTGAACAACTGTTTAAACTGTATGGATTCACTTGTACTTGGATTTTTTTGTATGGTAACAAAAATGTGTTTTCTCTTCCTTATTATTTTAACATTTTCTTTTTTCTAGCTTATTGTAAGTATATAGTGTATAACATATAAAACATGTATACTTGACTATTAGGTTTGTGTTAAGGCTTCTGGTGAACAGTAGGCTATTAGCACTTACATTTTGGGAGTGTGGGAGTCAGAAGTTATTTGTGGATTTTCTCGTGTGTGTGTGTGTTGGGGTGGGGGGGTTATTGTCCCTAACCCCTGTGTTAGTTAGAAGTACAGCTGACCCTTGAACAGTCTTTGATAACTAAGAAAACCAAGGCATCAAATAATTGAGTAGGCTCAGATCATATACACGTTAGTAAAAAGCCAGAATTAAAACTGTTTGTTTTTTATTTTTAAGTCTAGTTCTAGCTGTACTTTACAGGCTGCATCCTATTTTTTCATATCTATTAACATTCCCCAACTGAGGATTAGGATTTTAAGTACAGTCTATACATCTGTTCAAAGAAGTGAGAACGTTAACTTAAAGTTAAGACTTTGTTGTACAGTATCCAGTCTTTACAAAAGAAATATTATTATTTGTTCTCAGTACCTTGTATAATGTATTTAAGTGAATGAACTAATTAATAGAACACTTTAAAGGCTCTTAAAACATTTTTTGAGCCTACCTCATTATTGTGGAAATTGCCTGCATCTGATTTGGCAAATAAATTGAATTCCAAAACCTTTATACATTTGTAAATATTTTGCTCTTACTATTGCTGTACTTTGTTCAATAGGCCAAATAAGTTGTTAATTGACCTATTAGATGAAAGAGAATGGTGGAAGGTAACTTTATGGAAGTACACTAAATAACAGAAATACTCTAAATTGATGAGGTTACTCCCTATCCCCCAGTGATTTTTCCTCTCTCAGAGACAAAAGGCTGCACAAGTCTGTCATATACATCAATTAAGTCTTTTAACATCGTACAACGCTAGCCCAGAAGCAATAGCTAACAACTGCTGAGCATTACGTATGCACCAAGCACCGTGCTTCATGTATTGTGTATTCTTACTTAATCTTTACAATGCTAGTATTTTTTCCCCCATTTTAACAGATGCAGAAGCTGAGGAATAGGGAGGTTAACTAACTTCCGGAAGGTTAATAGAACTTTTTTAAAAGTAGTGGAGTGGATTTGAACCGAAGTGGTGAGAGTCCATGCTTCAAAAATGAGTATCAAACTGGCAAGCTTATAAACAACAGCTCTGTAGAACCAAGTCTGAGTAATCAAACTTCCTAAGATTTCCAGGAAGTTTTACAGATCAAGTGTCTAGTTATTTTATGGCATATAAATGACAACAATTTAATAACCTTATTTATATCCTTGAGAGAAGTTCTGAGAAATTCATTATGTAGAACCTCATTTGTCCATTAACTACTAAACAGATATTAATGGTATTGAATACATGTACATCATAGTTGGGATGCACTATTAGTGTTCCTTAATTTCATTCAATAAATATTTGACCTAAGTTTCTCTTAGAAATTATCCTTAGACTGTTAACTGGTGGTAATTATTTCAAAATCCAATTAAAGTGGCAGGAAACTTGTCAAAAAGCTAAGAAAACTTAAAAAATTGTATCCGGTGAGCTCTCCAGCTGTCATTTTTTTAGTGGACATCAAGAGTTCACTTACCAGGTATCATGTTAAAAACTTTAGGGTGGGCCTAGATTTAAATAATGAAATAATCATACATGCACTTTGCCACTCTGAAGGAAAAGGGGAAGGAGCTAAAATGTTAATAGACTGGATGTTTGACTAAATAGGGGCAAGAATCTTAACACTTTCCATGTATGAATAAAAACATTTGTACCCATATTTAATATTTATAACCTAGTATATCAATGTGTATAGTACTAGGAAAAAATTCTTACTCCTACCTGAAAATTAAAATTCTCTTCACCTAGATTAGGCCAACTATGAACCCTTGACCAAATCCAGCTGCTGTCTTTTTCTGTATGCTTCATGAGCTAAGATTGATACCTACATTTTTTAAGGTTGAAGAAAGCCAAAATCATATACTTTTTAACTAGTGAAAAGCACATGACATTCAAATTTCAGTATCCATAAATAAAGTTGTTTTGGCATATAGTGTTTATGTGTTGTTTATGGCTCTTCTGGGGGGCTACTGCAACGGAGTTGAGCCGCAAAAGAAACCTTATGGCTTGGAAAGCCTAAAATACTATCTGGTCCTTTACCAAAAGCTTTCTGACCCTTCACCTACATACTCCTCACTTGGAGGGGAGGGAGGAGAGGAGAATTAGAAGTCCCAAACTGGTAATCCCTGGCTGAATTAGCCCCCTAGGTCTTGCAGAGGAGAGGTTTGGTTGAGTTTCAAAAAACCATTTTTAAGTGCCCTGAGATAAGGGATGAGAGCTCCAATTCATTGTTTTCCTACACTTCTTACCATTTATTGCCTTCACCGATTTATATTACCTGCCTCGCTTCTGAAGGCATTTGAGTTTTTAATGAATGATTTAATGAGTGGTCCTCAAACTTTTTTTGTAGGACCAGACAGGAAATGCTGTAGAATTTATGATAAAATAAGTTGGTACAATGTGGTTTTTTTTGGTTTTTTTTTTAAGATTTTTATTTTTATTTGACAGAGAGACACAGCGAGAGAGGGAACACAAGCAGGAAGAGTGGGAGAGGGAGAAGCAGGCTTCCCGCTGAGCAGGGAGCCGGATATGGGGCTCGATCCTAGGACCCTGGGATCATGACCCGAGCTGAAGGCAGACGCCTAACAGTCGACTGAGCCACCCAGGCACCCCTGGCACAATGTTTTTATTGAACAAAATTAAAAATATAATTGGGTATATGTAATTACATTGTTTGTAACTCCTTTGGTGGGGAATAACACTTGTTCCTTTAATTGGAGTTCCAGGTGTTTCCTATCATCAAAATCAGTTGTAAATAATCACCTGTTAATGGTTATCTGTAGAGATTTTACACATTTTATCTCTAAAAATGTATTTTCACACAAATACATACTGCCAAATACTGGCACCAGTCCAGAAGCATAAGATTTTAACTGGGCATATTTATCACTTGGAAGGCATTTGTAAAAACATTCTTCCCTTGATATTTGCTTTATTGTCATTACATAGTACATTAATCACTTCTAATTTAAGGTAGAATTCTAATTTAAGGTAGAAGCTCAATTATAGGTGAACGGATTTTGAAGTATGTAAATTTCCTTCCTTTGCATTTTCACCAAGGTCCCAAAAATGCTGAACACAGAAAACGTATCCACTGCTAATTTGAGGGAAATCTTTAACTTTTGATAGCATGAGAAATGTGTAACACAAGATACTGTGATTCATGGGGGGAGGTGGGATTGGGAGAGGGGGAGCGGGCTATGGACATTGGGGAGGGGAGGCGAACCATAAGAGACTATGGACTCTGAAAAACAACCTGAGGGTTTTGAAGGGTCAGGGGTGGGAGGTTGGGGGAACAGGTGGTGGGTAATGGGGAGGGCACGTTTTGCATGGAGCACTGGGTGTTGTGCAAAAAGAATGAATACTGTTACGCTGAAAAAATAAATAAAATGGAAGAAACAAGATACTGTGATTCAAATGTCAGTTGTTGAAATGACCAGTTTCACAGTGAAGTTGTTTGCCTTATATAGGTTAAAATCTTTAAGAAATACTATTATGTCATTAGCAAAAGCTAATTTCCAGAGCCTTTCAGTGTTCTAGAATGTTTAAGAGTGGTTCCTCTTTGTTTTTTTCAAAGATTTTATTTATTTATCAGATAGAGATCACAAGTAGGCAGAGAGGCAGGCAAAGAGAGAGGGGGAAGTAGGCTCCCTGCTGAGCAGAGCGCCTGATTGGGAGGTCCATCCCAGGACGCTGGGATCATGACCCAAGCCCAAGGCAGAGGCTCTTAAGAAAAATTTCAGTCTTGATCCTGAGCTCAAAAAACTTCAGTCAAACTTCCAATTGCTAAGAAAATCAAACTTAGGTTGAGCAGTTTCTGACAAAATTCAATCATGTTAGAATCCATGAAAGCAAATGAAATTCACCATTGACACATGACAGTTCAAATGTCTTCTGCAGGGTACTTGCTGGTGAATAATAGAATGAATAACCACAGGTTTTAAATATGCTACATTTTCACAAGCTTTATATATTCTTCCAACTAGGTCTTTTTCTACTTTGCATATTTTAACCACTGGGTTGTACACATTGTAACAGATGCCACTTTTGGTTGTACAGAATTGTTTTCTCACCTTCTTTAAAAATACTCCCCCTAGTTGTTCCATGCAGAGTATTCATAGAAGCTAATTCTTCAATAACTTCAGACTAAGCACTGATGTCTCAAATGAGACCTGAGCAGTATTAGTAACATCTGTCAACTCAGCCAAGAGTCAAGCTCATTTACTTTAATTGACTTGACTTTGCTCACAAAGTCCTAAGCTCTTTGAGCAACTGTTCTTGCCCAAAGGCCAATAGTCCTGAACAAATTTTCTCTGGATACATTTCTTTGGCTGGGCATTCAAATACAATGTACTCACCATCAGTAAATGGCTCTCCTTGCTTGGCTTATAAAAGTGTCACTTGGAGACTTACTTTCAAGTTGCGCCCTCATTTTCAGTTTTTATTTTATGAAGAAATTAGATGTTCAGATATTTCCAGATTAAATTTCTAGTTTTTCTGACAGTTGCTTGCTTGTGAGGGAAATCTATGATGATTGCCTCTATTGGTAATGTCAACATGTATTTTAGCTCAGGTATATATGCTTTGTTACCTAATTCAGTATCAAAATAGTTCATACTCCACTGTTTTAAAAGTACATGATAAGTCCACTTTTCTTGTTTTGAAATAATGAATATACACTAGCAATAAGATATTATAGCTTGGCGATTACATGGCACTCAAAATGGTGTTGAGTTAGAATCATGTCCCTGTGAGCAGCAGTATGAATTGCTGAGAATCACTTTCTGTGTTGTAACTCTGCTGTTGTTATACCATGAAAGCAGCCACAGACAGCATATAAACAAATGAGCATGGTGTGTTCCAATAAAACTGTATTTATAGACTCTCAAATTCAAATTTCATATAATTCTCATGTCACAAGATTTAATTTTTCAAGATTAGTATAAGAACCAATCTCTGGTCATTTGCCATAAAAAAACCGGTAGGCTAGATTTGGACTGCCAGGCATAGGTTGCCATCCCTGATCTAATAATCTCATTTTTATTACTTATATAGTGATAGGTTAGGGGTACTTATATAAAATTTAGGCACACTCTTCAACTGAGGATCACTACAAAATGGTATTAGTGCTTTCTTAGTTAGCATGCAATTATCCCACCTTCAAAACCTATTTTCCCAGGAGACAGTCAATATTTAAATATAATTAATAAAGAATTAGATATAATTGATTGTAAGATTATAACATAAAATATGCTTAGTAGATTTAAATTTCATTTAAATTTTATTTTTTAAAGATTTTATTTATTTATTTGACAGAGAGAGAGATCACAAGTAGGCAGAGAGGCAGGCAGAGAGAGAGAGGAGGAAGCAGGCTCCCTGCTGAGCAGAGAGCCCGATGCGGGGCTCGATTCCAAGACCCTGAGATCATGACCTGAGCCGAAGGCAGCGGCTTAATCCACTGAGCCACCCAGGCGCCCCTCATTTAAATTTTAATTTGATAATCTTCAATTTATAAGACAGCAAGGGTAAAATAGAAGTGTTCAATTCTAAAGTTCATAGCTAACATTTTATGAAACCATACAAGTTATATTTCATTACGTAAGGGTCTAGTGGGGAGAGAGAGAAAACTTTTTCCAATTAAGTGACTGAGGCAATTTGAGTTTTTTCTTCTGAAAAGACTTTATTTTTCTGTCCTCTGGCGTTTAAGAGGTGGATCGTCATGATTCTCTGTAACAAATCCAGAAAACCTGTATTAGGTAAGATACTTAACATTGGAAAATACTCTCAAAAAGCAAATAATATAGGCCTTTTAAAGATTTTTAATATTCAACTTATACATGAAATAGTAACATTTCCGTGGATTTATTATTTTAATGAAATTGCCTTCTACTAGACTAAACAGTGTGTACGCCATGCTAAAATTTGTAAAATTGGGAGAAAGTAGTCACAACTGAGCAGCAAGGAATCCTGAATTGAAATATCTAACTAGAATTAGTTTCACATATTTCCAAATTTAATTAATAAAATATATATGTAGACTAAAAAAGCTCCATGAAGGTATTATAGTTTATATTTAATTTCCCAGAAACTGCTCACCTAGATTTAGGGTCTGGTTCTTGTAGAGTACAGCAGCAGGAATCCGGAAGGTGATACATAACATTTCCTTGTTAGGGGCTACATTTCTTACTGGGTGAATTGAACTGCATGCCTCCAGGGAAATGCCTAACACAGCCCCAGCTTGTTGCTGAACATCCTTAGCAGGATTAGGATCTTTGGAAAAGCTGTAACAGTGCACTATGGGAAGGAGCTCAGTGCTGCATGGTGGCCCATCTAAAAGTGATCTGAAAACACTGAGAAACTCGATAGCCTTTGCTGGCAAGTTCATGACAATGTGCACAGAGTGTTTTCTTTCTTTTGACAGTGGTCCCAGCTGCTGCATTAACTCTTCTCTTACTGGTCCTTGAAGGAAGTCTTTCCCATCCAAGTTAAAGACTTTCACCTTTTGGTCCACTTTATTTAATTTACAATTGTGCAACAGCCATTTATGGGATTCAGGATTGAGATCATTAGCAAATACAGTGCAGTTTTTCTTTGCTACTGGAATGGCAAAGGGCCCAACCCCAGCAAAAACATCAAACAGTACATCCCCAGGTTTGAGAAGTTCTGTGATACGACTGTGTTCTGTAGAGAGACGAGGATTCCAATAGACTTTTGAAAAATCAAATTCATAGGTGTAGCTGTTTTCTCGAACCTGAAAAAAGAATTATACTTTGATTAACCTGATTAGTCTTAAATTCCAGCCATGAATACTGGAATGGATATACCCACACATATACATTTACATTTAATAGAAAATAACAGTGCATTTTAATTATAATTCTGGTGTTTATGCTATCCTTGAGGCCAGTTAACAACCCACATTAGACTTTGACATGAGAAAAGTTATCTCTTTAAAGCCAAATGGCTCTCCATCTCATTCTAATGGGTCATAAAGTGGTTCCCAAATCACATGATGAATTTTTCAGACAGGCCAGCTGACTGGCTTAATCATACTCTATTTTGTCACCTGATAGAGAAATAAACCTATAATTCGAAACAACACACCACACACATCTTCATAATGACTAGCTAAATTGCAGATAGCACTTCCACTCAGCAAATAAGCTTCCTTAGTTTTCAGTTTGTAAGACGGAGTCATGATAGATGTGTCATGCACCAGTGAATTTTGGGGTATTTTGCTGTTTCTAGATAGTTACATGGACATTGCAAATTTCATGACTACGAATTAGAGCCAGTGTACAGAACAAATGATTCTGCTATTTTCTCTTTTCCCAAATTTGAGTTTTCATGGATTAAACTAAATTTATACAATGAAGCTAAGTCTTGAAACACATTTAAGACTTAATACCATTTTTGGGGAGACTATCATAAACACGACAGAAAACAAAATTAAAGTTATAGTCATGGAATGTGACTTCAGCCCTTATTTTAAAGGATGAAGAATTAAAGGGCAAGAAAAGTTTGTAAGTTCTATAAATCTGGTAGGTATATATATTTTCTATATTCTGCCTTCATGGAATATTCTACCTTTAAATTTGTGTAAATATTTTTTCATCCCAACCACATCAGATGCTCTGGCCATGTTAAGTCTCCAGAGTTGGAAATGTTCCTTCATTATTCTGCCAACTAAAACCTGGAAGGTTCTGAATATGTCTTGGGAAGCTTTTCCTGAAATATCCTTTCTACTCCCCCCCCTTTTTTTAAAAATATTTTATTTATTTGACAGAGAGAAATCACAACTAGGCAGAGAGGCAGGCAGAGAGAGAGGAGGAAGCAGGCTCCATGCGGAGCAGAGAGCCCGAAGCAGGGCTCGATCCCAGGACCCTGGGATCATGACCTGAGCCGAAGGCAAAGGCTTTAACCCACTGAGCCACCCAGGCGCCCCTCTACTCCCCCTTTTTAATGTGAAGCGCAGTACTAGTTTGAAAAAAAAAATTCTAAGTATCCTTCTGGTTTTACTCACACTGTCCGATATCTCACTCACCCAGTCAGCATTACTTTCAGCCCAATTAACTTTCAGGTATCTTTCTACTCACAATATACACACAAAGTACTTACATGCTGCATGAGCTCCTAAAGTCAAACTTAAATGTGATTCTATTTGGAGCAAAGAAATTATACTGGGTGAGCCTTTACGTTTATTTTATGGTATAAATGTTAAGTATTAAATATATCCTAAGAACAAACTTTAGTTGACTTAAGAAATCAGTCAGAAACCATTTTAAAAGTTTCTCAGAACTTTTTTTTTTTTTAAAGATTTTATTTATTTATTTGACAGCGAGAGAGAGAGAGAGATCACAAGTAGGCAGAGAGGCAGGCAGAGAGAGAGAGAGAGGGAAGCAGGCTCCCTGCCGAGCAGAGAGCCCGATGCGGGACTCGATCCCAGGACCCTGAGATCATGACCTGAGCCGAAGGCAGTGGCTTAACCCACTGAGCCAAGAAGAATGATGCCACCTGCTATCATAAAGGGTGGTAGCAAATGAAGAACATGCAGTATTTGATCAGTGTGTGCTGAGATAAGCAATGATACCGGCAAAGGATTCACATTCAAATCTCACTTGCTGTCACAGACCTCATACATGTAACTACATGTATGTAATACTATGTACTACATACAAGCAGTAGGCCATGGAGGTCATACGAGGAAAGACTACTCTGGAGTCAGAAGCCCGGCTCCCAACACCCTACTCAGTCATACCTTGTTACTTCACCTGCATAAAGAGAATATTAAAAAGAATAACCATTATCTTGTGGGCTTCTTAAAATTTGTTGTATTTAAAACGTTAGCTAAGGCCTAATAGTAAGTGTGTAGTAAATGGTATTTTAATATTCAGCTACTATTAAATTATGGAGAAATAATATACCTAAAATATTCACCTAAGCTTATGTGTCCCAGAACCTTATAAAATAATCATTTTGCATAAACTCTCTCCTGAGTTTTACAAAGTCCTGTTTAAAAGAAGTAAGTCAGTCAAAGAAAGACAAATGCCATTATTTCACTCATATGTAGAATTTAAGGAAAAAAAAAAGATGAATGTAGGGGAAGGGGGAAAAAGGGAAGTAGACCTAAGACACTGTTAACTATAGAACATGAACTGAGGGTTGCTGGAGGGGAGGTGGGGAGGAGAGGGGCTAGATGGGTGATGGGCATTAAGGAGGGCACTTGTGATAGGCACTGGGTATTATATGTAATGATAAATCACTAAATTCTACTCCTGAAACCAACATTACACTATATGTTAACTAACTAGAATTTAAATAAAAACTTGAAAGAAACAAACAAAAGGACATATCTTACATTTTAAGAGGACTTTGTTATTAAAATTTTTGTCAAGTTATGGAGAGAGTTTAACCTATTTCCTAGCTTGGGTATAAAATTTCATATAATGTTAATATATAATCATCTAAGACTTTTGGCTTAAAAAAAATTTATATTCTCCAGCACTTCAGAGGATTTTGGGGGTAGAGGATGAGATTGTAGGGGTACCAGGTATCTGTTCCTACATATTAAAAATATTTTTTCTTTGAAATAGATTTTTTTTCTTATAAAAGAAATATGTGCTCAGTAGAAAAGTACAAAGATGAGAACAAAGGTCACTAGTAACTACATCAAATAAAAATATGCCCACTGTTAACATTCTAATATATGTGCATATTTACATACTTATTTAAAACAGAGCGATGTTCTATATACTATTCTACATACTATTTTATATGCTAGAATTTGATCAATTCACTGATGAACATTTAGATTGTTTCCATTCCTTTGTTTTGTTATTATAAAAATGATGATGAAGAATTTAGTACATACGTCATTACAATTTTGTCCAGTTCTATCCTTCAGATAACTTCCTGTAAATGCAATGATAGGTCAGAGAACGTACGTATTCAAAACAGCAATGTATTACCATATATTCTTCCTGAGTATCTATCAAATCTGCACTTCCATCAAAAGGCTATGGGTGGCTCAGTGGTTAAAGCCGCTGCCTTCGGCTCAGGTCATGATCTCAGGGTCCTGGGATCGAGTCCCGCATCGGGCTCTCTGCTCAGCAGCAAGCCTGCTTCCCTCTCTCTCTGCCTGCCTCTCTGCCTACTTGTGATCTCTCTCTGTCAAATAAGTAAATAAAAAATCTTCAAAAAAAAAAAAAAAGGCTATATAAAGGCTCACATTCTCACATACTCATCAATACTAGGTTATTATAAATATTTTTAATCTTTGTCATCTTTTAAATTCTAAACATTAATTGATATAATATGTACCAAGGAGACAATAAAATACTCCACACCTTGGTCATCATGTTCTCCTCTCCAGATAGCACTTCCATTTGGAAATTTCGGTATGTATTATCAATATTATTGATTTTATTTACTGCTGAGGTGATTCCTGGATTTTTGTCAATCATAACTTGGCCTGAAAGACAAGAATTCATAATAAATATTGCCAGTTGGTTGCAAAATAAAACTGAATGTATGAAATGAAAATAAACAATTTTCTTTTGGTTTATAGACAAAAATTGCACCCATACAGTGGCATGCAATTCTAAAAATTCAACAGATTAGTAAAGTTAATGTCATCTCCAATACAAATACAAAAAAACCATATGGGTACGTTTTTAAAGAAAAATTTTCGAGGGGCGCCTGGGTGGCTCAGTCAGTTAAGCGTCTGCCTTCAGATCAGGTCATGATCCCAGGCGGATCCGATAGGTGGGGAGCGTGCTTTTCACTCTGCCTCTGCTGTTCCCCTGGTTGTGCTCTCTCACTCTCTGTCAAATAAATAAATAAAATATTAAAAAAAAATTTTTTTTTCAAGGAGTTTGGATCTACCTAATATTTTTCCTTTTTTAATTTTTTTTACTAAATCTTAAATGGACCAATACACAACAATAAGCAAAAAGGGAGACCATAAGGTAAAGAACAGGAAGAAGAGATGTAAGGACCACGGCAACAAAGATCTCAGAAATCACCAGTCTGTCCTCACTGGCCCCAAATCAAATGTCTGCTTTACTGTGTGCTTGAAACACATAGATGGCTTCGCTTTGGAAATATATAACAGGAAAATAAGTTTTCAAAAGAAACATAGATTCTTAGGGTGCCTGGGTAGCTCAGTTGGTTAAACATCTGACTTCAGCTCAGGTCATGATCTCAGGGTTCCTGCTCAGTGGGAAATCTGCTTGTCCTTCTCCCTCTGCCCCTCCCACCCACTCTCTTACAAATTTTCTATCAAATAAAAAAATAAAACATTAATAAAAAAGAAACATAGATCTTTAGAGTCTTATCTAAATTCAGTGTTCATTTACTTAAATTGTTTTTGTCAAATATTTTCCAGAGCCAGAAAAGCTACAAAATAATAAAACACACCAGAAATGGTACATTGATGCCCCTCAATTAAAGTCTACCTTTTTTGTCAGCACTTAAAAAATTTATAAGGATCTACACGCTATCTCACTGCATAAAGATAACTTGATTTGTAAGCTAGTAAAAAGTACTCAAAAATACAAATACACTGATACATAATAAAAATTTGTCCAGTTTCTTTCTGATAATTAGATACCTGATTTTATTTATTATCAATAAACTCCAGCCAATCATTTTTCTTATCCTGTTCCACTTCACGTATCAGAACTCAATTTTTAAGGTACGGTAGTTTGAAATGAGGCATGAAATAAAAAAAACAAAACCAATTCTGAAAGTCTATAGTAGCTTTAAAATTGCTACTGTATGAAAATGTTTCACTTTTAATCTATGAGTGCTCCTTTATAAAATAGGGATGCCGAAAGGTATGTTTGACTTACGACAAGTAATGACTCACAGCAAAGCTTATCCTTGACATTTGTGCCCAGTTATAAAGATCTGCTTAGATATTTATTGTATTATCACTATGTATTATCAGCCCCTATCATCAATAAGAGCCAAGGAAATGCATAACAGCATATTTCTGAAATTCAACACATGCAAAATACTGAGAACTACATTTTAAAGGTGAAAATAATTCCCATAAGTTCTGACAATTACTCTACATTAAAAAAAATTTAATCTGGAGAATACATGGACATCAATATTTGTAAAGGGATACCTGCAATCGTGATTAGTCTTCTTTCTTATCCCAAAGGATAAATGACCCAGGCTCAAACATGGGCTTACAGAGGTACAACACACAAAAGCATCATTTCTAAAAAGGTTAAGGGCACTAAAAAACAAAGTATGGTGCCTGACATACAGAAGAGACTCAATCAGTTGAATCAAAGCATCAGTAAACACTGTCTTGCACTTTTGATGGTAAAACACTCAAATTTAAGAAACCTAGAATTCAATATAGCTCTGAGGGCCTAATAAGTCCTGTGTACCAAAATGACGAGATGCCAAAGAATTCTGCTAAAGCTGAAGATGTGAGTTTAATCTATGCTTGTATGTTGTATACACAAAAGCCTGAACTGATTCTTAGAGCTTTGCTGTCACTCGGGGAAGAATATTCCAAAACTGGTCTTAAAAGAGAGGGTGTGTAGCCCAAGATCCAGTTTAAAATTAAAATGATAAAATGTCCTGCTTCTGTAATTTCACATCAAATAATTTTAAGAACTAAAGTTAGAACTTGCTAATTACCATTTAGTACATGAATGTTACTAAGACACATACCAATTAAATGCTTGAAAGGTAGTTGATGATCCCGAAGGTTCAGATGGGCAATATGTCCAACTCTGCTAAAACCTGAAGTCACATCTTGACCTTCAGGAAGCACAGCTTTCAAGATTTCTTCTGCCTTAAAGTTTTCATAAGTTAGTTCCAAACTGTATTTAGATATCTGTGGATTGACATTAAGCTGCTTTAAAATACTGAGTTCTGCTCTCTCAAAGGAATCATCAGTAAATATTTTATAGGGATCCAACATAATTAGTCTACTTTCTTCATCTTCTGGATCTTCAATCACACGTTTTATGCCTGGGCGCTGCAGTGCTGCCCTTTTAAGGGATCGCATCAATTTATTGACTATTTCTTTCCTTACTTTAAGCACTGGGATGGTTACTGTCTTTTTAAAAGCTGTTCTATCAAGTTTTGTCATTCCTCGAACATTAGAGGGTGGTGAAAACAATTCAGAGTCTCTCTGGTCTGTTTCTATTTCAGGCATAGTTGAGAATTTTTTTCTTTGATCCAACAAGAAAGGTGCTCTGCTATGCTTCTGTATCTGTGACGTCCAAGATAGTGGAGTCAATAATTCTGATTCAGATACTCTACAGCTTTCCACTTTGAAAAGTATTCTTGAGAATCCAAATGGCCTCCATAAGATCCTAAAAAAAGGATGGATTTTTAAAAAATACCATAAAATTACAAACTTATATGTGCACAAGAGGTTAAGAATAAAAATTCTAGGGGTGCCTGGGTGGCTTAGTTAAGTGTGGGGCTCTTGATTTAGGCTCAGATCATGATCTCAGGGTCATGAGACTGAGCTCTGTATCAGACCACTCGGTCAGCGGGAGGTCTGCTGGAGATTCTCTTCCTCTGCCCCTTTCTCTGCCCCTCCCCCCCCCAAATAAATAAAATCTTGGGAAAAAATCTAAAATGCTCATTTTTTTAAAAAAAGATTTATTTGACAGAGATCAAAAGTAGGAAGAGAGAGGGGGAAGCAGGCTCCCCGCTGAGCAGAGAGCCCTATGTGAGACTTGATCCCAGGACCCCAGGAACCCAAAAGGATCCAGGATCCCAGGATCCCAGAACCCCAGCTGAAGGCAGAGGCTTAACCCATTGAGCCACCCAGGCACCCCTAAAATTCTCCCGTTTTAAACAACCTGCTAAATGCTGATAATTAAAACTTCTAGTAATGTGTGACAAGTATACTATCTTTTCCATGATACACTGTTTTTTATTAGTAGTAAATAATAAATTTGCAGCTTCAAATCACCTGCAGCCACGACAAGGGCTTAGTGATCCATCAGCCTCCCTATCGTCAATGAACCTCTCCACCCAGAATTTTCTATACATGTGGGATTGGAAGGCTGTGATTTAAGTTAAAAGATCACCTCTAAATGAAATGGTCAATATTTGCTAGTATATTCTTAGGAGTGCTACATTCTGTACGACACATTGTCAATCTTGCGAGGTATGTGATATCCTTATTTTGTAAACGAGCATACTAAAGGTCAGAAGTAGGTTAATTCTCCCAGTCTCGCTGCTGTAAGGGGCTGAACAAGGATTAAAAGTCAGGTCGGCCCGACTTCAGAACCTGTAGTCTTAATATATTGCTAGTATTGCTGGGTTGTCTGTCTTCAATGCTTTCCTACCACAAGTCGATGACTTGAGGTTTCCGTATTCGGAGGACTAGGATTTGCTAACTCTTATATGCCCACTCCATTAACAGTATCAGTTATTCACTTTACCTTCTAAAATACCAAAGAACCAACGGGTAGGGAAGGGGCCCTGTCCCAGGACCCCGTAACGCAATTTTCGAACTTCACAATCAGGGTTCAAATTTGGTCTAGCAGTAAGCCAGCTCTGTGATCTTGTAATATCTTAACCCGAGTCTCGGCTTCCCACGTGTAAAATGAAAGGCTTTTTCAGAAAGCTTTTGAAAAGATTAAACTCATTCCTTCCTAGCCACTACTCGGACCTAGGCTCAACACCCAGGCGGTAGGTGACCTCATAACGTTCTTGCGGCGGAGAGCAGACCTTGGTGGCCGGGTACTGCCACCCGACCCTCAGCCTCTCCGTTCAGGGGCCTTGCGCTCACCACCTCACCAACGTCACCATCCCAATTCCCGGCGACGCTCCGCGGCTGACTCCAAGACTATACCCCTCTCGCGCTCTGGTGCGGGTCGGAAACGGGTCACTCGTGGAAAGGCTGGCCCTCGATGACATCATCACCGTTCGCCACCAAGAGACGAGCGTCATCAGGCCGCGTCAATTCCCTCCTTTTTTCGCCTCGCTGGGGTAGGTACGGGAACCCGGAAGGGCCGGTCCCACAGCCCCGCCTCCGACGCGACTAACCACTGGAGGGTTGGGGTGGTAGCTCCCAGATGGACCTGGTAGTCCTCCAGCGAGCAGCATGGAGGCACCCTGGGGGATCGTCAACGCTGAGCGGAGCTGGTACGTGTCTGCCCAGCAGCCTGAAGAGGCGGAGGCGGAAGACTTGAGCCCGTTGCTAAGCAACGTAAGTGGCCTCTGCTAGCTTCCCGGTGCTGAAGGCGTCCGGGCTTCCCTGAAATGCCTGGCACATAAGACCGGGGAAAGAAGGAGGTGGGGGTTCGGCACGGGGAGAAGGGAGAAGCTGGAGCCTGACTCTTGGGTCATGGGGCGCTAAGGCAGCATCCAGACGCCGATGAGATTGGGCGGAGTGCATGGATGTGCTAGCCGCATAACAGGGCCCAGAAAGAAGGCGCAGGCACAGGTGGAAAACGATGACTGGATGAGCAGTCCTAGCGTTTTGTAACTCAGTGCTGATTCTTAGTGTCTCTTGGACTTCCTGTTCCCTCCACCAGTCTTGTGAGGTTTTTGCCAGAGTCACAAGATTTTTCTTTTCTAGACTTAGTCATTAGGTGCCTAGAAACATCTTCATACAGAGAGCCTTAGCGGTGAAGGAAAGGGGTGGCCTGGTGTTAAGTACATAAGCACTTCCTTGACCCCAAATCCTGTGCAATGGGTCCTTGGCCTTTTAACTCAAGTCCCTGCACTCTAACAGTTTCTAGACTTTGCTCCCAAATGCTCTTTTGGAAGAGGGTGTTTTCAAGGGTATCTTCGGTAGAGCAACGTGAATTGTTTCTATCATATCGTCATTGCAAGGTATTCCCGACCATCCTTGCATTTGAGCTAACTTAATTCTTTAAATATATAGAGATTACCTTTGCAGTCCTAGTAATTGGGGAGCAACCTTGTCTACAGCAGCCCCAAGCTGACTCAGGAATTCTTCAGTAATCACATGGGCTGAGGCCATCTCACTTCTCTCTGTCCCACTTCATTCCTATCCTATCTTCATCTTTTGCAGTCACAAGGCCAGTCATGGCTTTTCCTGAAGTCTGCCTGGACTCTGTACTGGTGGAGATGATTTTTCTAGAAAACGAGATTCCTGGCCCTGCACTAGTGGGTGGTGGGAAGGGAAGAAAGGAACCCACCCTGCCTGTGGTTTGCAGGAAACTTCATCCATAACTTGTCATTCATTTCATAATGAAATTGGAACTTCACCATCCAAACATTTAACACTACTAAATTTGTGTGTTTGCAGGAAATTTACAGACAGGGATCCCCAGGTGTTTCATTTGGTTTTTCTGTGTTTAATCTGACGAATGCCATCATGGGAAGTGGCATCCTTGGCTTAGCTTATGTTATGGCTCATACTGGCATCCTTGGATTTAGGTGAGTTTTTTGTTTTTGTTTTTTTTCCTTCTTCTTCTTTTACTGTTACTTTTATTTATTTAATTTTTTTCCATTTTGATAGTACACCAAGAAGCAAAGAGATAGGCTCCAGAGCTCATGTTACATGGTGTCTAGTTAAATTATTTCTGGGGTTTTGGCATTTTCCTGCTACTCTTATATTGTTGCTAGTCTGTAGCTTGGAGGGATGCAATATAATTTGTATTTTTTATCCAGAAGTGTGGCTAATTTTAAAAATGGAAACTTGATCCCCACTTGCTTATAATAACCTTAAGGAGTGGCTGTTTGTTTTTTCCTTTGTTTTTAAGATATTGTTTATTTATTTGACATACAGAGAGAGAAAGAGAGAGGGAGGGAATATAAGCAGGGGGAATAGGAGAGGGAGAAGCAGACTTCCCATTGAGCAAGGAGCCTGATGTGGGACCCAATCCCAGGACCCTGGGATCATGACCTGAGCTGAGGGCAAATGCTTAATGACTGAGCCACCCAGGTGCTCCAAGGAGTGGCTATTTGTTATGTCAAGTTGGCCAAAGTGAATTAAAGTTTATCAGCCATACAGATTACCTATAAATAGCAATTTTGTGAGTGTAAAGTTCATAATCTTTTCATTTCTATCCATCTTCTCCTATCTTCCTGCTGTTAGGTCGTCTTGTTTCCCTGAGTCTAGGCATGTGTTCTGTGTCTATTCCTTTTCATCTAGACTTGACTCATTCCACTTTGCCCAAAAGAGAAATCCCTGGCTTTTCTGTGTTTCCGTAGTACTTTGTGTATTCATTCTGTTATTATAATGTGTTATAATGATTTGCTTGCAAGTTAGTTAGCCTGCTAAGCTCAAATCCTTTAGAACTAGACCTTCTCCTTAGCAATTAGCATTTGTTTTCTTTATCAGTAGAAGCAGATCTATTTTACCAGGAAATTTAAAATGCATTGAGTCTCATTAGGTTTATTTTCTGCTTTTATTTTGCATTTCTTGATAAGCAACCAGTTTTTAAGTAATGCAACTTAAAAAAAAAGATTTATTTATTTGAGAGAGAGCACGTGCACACGCAGGAGGGGCAGAAGGAGAGAGAGAGAATCTCAAGTAGACTCCACACTGACCCAGAAGCCTACCTGGGGCTCCACCCCATGACCCTGAGATCATGACCCAAGCTAAAACCAATAGTGAGATGCTCAACCAACTGTATCATCGAGGCGCACCCCCACTTGCTTTTATAATGGGTTATATGCACAACCTTTCATAATTTTTAAAAATTAAAAATTTTAAGTAGAATCCACACTAATATGGGGCTTGAAATCACAACCCTGAGATGAAGTCTCACACTCTACTGAGTGCTAGATGCACCTCATAATTTTTTACAAGCTTTAATTTAAATTCCCATTAGTTAATATACAGTGTTATATTGGTTTCAGTTGTACAGTATAGTGATTCAGCAATTCCATACATCACCTAGTGCTTATTACAGTACATGCCTTAATCCCCATCACCTATTTCTCCCATCCCCCACTCACCTCCCCTCTGGTAACCATCAGTTTGTTCTCTATAGTTAAGAGTCTCTTTCTTGATTTGTCTTTCTCTCTCTCTCTCTTTTCTCCTCTTTGCTTGTTTTGTTTCTTAACAAACTCTCATAATTTTAAAACTTCCAAAGTGTATTTGATATCTTAGGCAAGACATAATCATAGGACTTATTTTTGGATTCCCTTTTTAAAATCTGCGAGCTGATGTATACCACCGCACATGTCCTTATTGAATCATATCACATTTTCCATTTAGTGATACCAAACAGTTATTTTGTGAGGCCTCAAGTGTACTGACAAGTGTACTTGTGTACAAATGACAGGTGTACCTCTCAGCTTTGCTACTTCGTAACAAGTATTAAGTAGACCACGAAGAAGTTCTTCAACTTCTGGGGCACTCCGCTAGTGCCAGCTTTCTAAGAAGCTTGTCCTGTTAGTATCCTTCTGAGAATAAGTAGGAAATTATGCATGTTGTCTCTTTTCACACTTTTGGCACAAGGATCCTAATTATTACATTATTTGCACCTTTTGAAACTGTGTCAATAGATGTGTATTAACTGCTTTTGTTTGGTTTGGTGAGCATATATGTGTTTAATGAATGCTAGGAAATGTTTTTTAAAAAGATTTATTTTTTCTTAATATTTTATTTATTTGACAGAGAGAAATCACAACTAGGCAGAGAGGCAGGCAGAGAGAGAGGAGGAAGCAGGCTCCCTGCAGAGCAGAGAGCCGGACGTGGGGCTCGATCCCAGGACCCTGGGATGATGACCTGAGCCGAAGGCAGAGGCTTTAACCCACTGAGCCACCCAGGCGCCCCTAAAAAGATTTATTTATTTTAGAGAGAAGGTGAGAATATGTGAGTGGGTGGGAAGAGAGAGGGAATCTTCAGCAGACTCCCCACTGAGTGAGGAGCCATACCTGGGCCTCCATCCCAGGACCCTGTGATCGTGACCTGAGCTGAAACCAAGAGTTGGATGCTCAACCAGCTGAGCCTCCCAGGTGGCCCTAGGAAATGCAGTCTTAACTCAAAATTACAGATGAAGGTATGATATGGAGGTACAGTCATTGGAAGAGGAGGGATGGAGGGAAGGAAAAAGAAGAGAATGAGATTTCACAACTAAAACTTCTGTTTAGACTTCAAATAGGAAGAAATAGTTATAAAAGGGAAATATTGCAAGATCACTGAATGGCTGAGCCAGCAGTCAGCAGACCAGAGTGCTGAAGGAGAAAATTGTTTATGTTTTAAATAAAGTTTGTTTCTTTTTTTTTTTTAAGCTAAAAGCAGTATATTTTCATTTAAATAAAATTTGGTGAATACAGAATAATATTTTCTTGAGTGACCATAATTTAGCTACTCAAAAGATAGTCCCTATGAACATTTGAATGTGAAAATAAATTGTTTTGTAATGAAATACCTCAAAAAAGGAAACTTTGTGGGGCTCTAACCATGTACTCTTTTTTTTTTTTAAGATTTTATTTATTTATTTAACAGAGAGAGAGATCACAAGTTGGCAGAGCCTCAGGCAGAGAAGGGGGGAAGCAGGCTCCCCGCTGAGCAGAGAGCCCAGGACCCTGAGATCGTGACCTAAGCTGAAGGCAGAGGCTTAACCCACTGAGCCACCCAGGCACCCCATGACCATGTACTCTTTTATATTTCAGTTTTTTGCTGTTGATAGTTGCTCTCCTGGCTTCTTACTCAGTTCACCTCCTGCTTAGTATGTGCATTCAGACAGGTGAGTAAAAATATTGTCCTGAGTCATTTGTTGAAGCAGCCCCTTGAGATGATAACCACAGATAGGACTGAATGTGTCAAATTTAATTTCCAGCAGGCATATTGTTATTATTAGGTAGGGTGGTTGAACTGGAGAATTTCAAAAGGCCAGGATAGATAGACCCAATCCTAAGAGAGTATTTAAGGACAGAATGGGAGGAGGAAACTTACCTGCCTTTCTCTACAGCACACAGCATTGTTTTCTAGATTTGGGCAGATTAGGGGAAACACCTGTAAGGTGTTTAAAGAATCTAAACTTTATCTTATGGGTAAGCAGTAGACAGTGTTTATTCTGATCATATTTCTCCTAGGGTGATTATTTCCCCCAAGGAGAACACCTTCTCAGGTGCTCTGTAGGAGGCAAGGTCACTAAACTTTGGATTTATTTAGGTAGTTTTATATTTTTAATTGGAAGTCTAGAAGAAGGTAGTTTTTGGGTAAATGACATAATTATATGCAATTAAAGCAATATAGATGTGTATATGCGTTTTACCATTTGGAACTTTATTATTTAATTCAGTCATGTATTCAGTTCTTTTCAGTTGCAATGAATAAAAATATATGAATTACAGAATGCTTTAATAGAGTTTTTCTTATGGCATTAACACATGTTCTTTGTCCCTCAGTCCTGATCTTTTTATCTGTCTGGTCTCTTTTGTGTTTGGATTAGGTCAGTTTTGATGGCAGAATCATGAGTTTAATTCTTATGTGGGTGAAGTCACTTTGCTCTATCAGTTTTGTAGTTTTCAGACTTTAAGAAGCAGAATAGTTACATAAAATAGATAAAAATGGGATTATTCTGGCTGGAACAGGTGAGAGAAGCCCAAAGGTATTTCTTGAGAATTTTAAGACTCTCCAGAGCATAGTTCCAAATCCTCGGCTCTACTCTATTTAATCTGTCTATGCATCAGACATACCTGCAGATCTTTTTATAAATAAAGATTTATAAATCATGGGGATTCTCATTCCAGGAATCTGAGGTGCAATTTAGAAATATGTTTTTAAAAGTCCTCCTGGTGATTCTTATGCAAAACTGATTTAGGATCCACAGTTCACAGCTATATCTTGTACCAGCACCTTTGGCCATCCAGCCTGCAAATGTGTGCCTTTGCTTTCTAGGAGCTTTGGCAACAGTGCAAACAGTGAATGTACTAGGAAACAATGCAGTGATATTAATCTGAAAGTAAAAGTTGTTCTTAAGAGCGTCCCAAATTCAGGAATAATAGAATTAAATAGGTGTCTATGAATCCTCCTGAAACTTGACTGGAATTTTTTTTTTTTAAGATTTTATTTATTTATTTGACAGACCGAGATCACAAGTAGGCAGAGAGGCAGGCAGAGAGAGAGAGGAGGAAGCAGGCTCCCTGCAGAGCAGAGATCCCGATGTGGGGCTCGATCCCACGACCCTGGGATCTTGACCCGAGCTGAAGGCAGAGGCTTTAAGCACTGAGCCACCCAGGCGCCCCTTGACTGGAATTTTAATGACATGTTTTGAAATTCTGCTTCTTTGTGTGACAGAATCATTTTTACCTAATTGTGGTAGTTTTAACATTTTAATAAGTTATTTTATTATGGATTCTACTGAAAGAGTAATATTTTAGTCAACCATATGGCAATTATATCTTCATTTACTAAAATGTTATAACATGCTTTATTAATTTCAATTATTTGGGAGTAATATTCAATTTAGGAAGATTTTCAAGTAATGCTAATTTTTTTCTCTCCTTCAGTTCATCTATATTTAACTTTAAAATTCTGACACTGTCTTGGTTTCTTTTACTTTAGGGTGTATGAACTGAAAACCTCTGTTTCTTTCTCTTTTTTCTTTTTCCTTTATTTTTGTAGCTTATTGGTCCATGAACTAACTTCTTCATGGTTCTTCATATACATTGATGCACCTGTCTTCTGTTGAATTCCTTCAGTCGTTGTAAAATTCTCTATGGAGGTAGGCTTTTAAAAAATATATATACATATATGTATATATATATATATACATATGCACACACATAAAAGACTAGAGAAATATTTTCTTCAGTGTATTGGACTGTCATAAAGGAGTATTAGATCAAATTGATTGGTCAGAGAAAGGGCTTTCAAAAGTCTTTACAAAATAACTTCATTTATTTGCCTGGAGTATAAGAGGAATGTTTATCTTTATAAAAATCAAAGATTTCTTCTTGTGAAATTCTGCTGTTTTGGATTTTATATAGGAATCAAGGTCTCTGAAGACTGTTTTGGGGAATGGAGGTAGCATATAAGGTACCTTAATCTCTCTAGCCTTAGTTTGTTATCTATTAAATGGTAATAATAATCTTTCCTTTTGGGATTGTTGTGAGAATGAAATATAGTAATGTATATAAAATGCCAAGTCTTTGGTCAGTGCTAGCTTTTACTATGAGTTCTCCCTGATGCAAAACCCTTGAAGTTTCCAAGGTGTTGTAACACTGTGTTGTCTCAGAAACAGTTGGCTTATTGTGATTCCTTGGGGAAAATTCTGTGCTTAGGGAATAAACCCATAGGGCCCCTTCTCTGGTCTCCACATTACTGTCAGTGGGAGGGAGTTCATTGATCCTACCACCTTTGTACTTTCCTTTACTCTCTTGTCCATATATCCCCCTTTTTCCAGTTGAAATTTCATGGTATGTTATTACAAGCGCTCCCTTGCTCCTCCCTTTTATCATCCTACTCCTCTGGCAAAACTCCAGCCATGGTTAAATGTGACTCTGCCTACTTCACACATGCACCTGTGCAACTGAATGTTCCTGAAGAAAAACACACAACCTCGCAGATCGCTATCACTATAATTCAGTGTCTAGTGGACCTATGACACTATCACACAATCCTCATTAACTTCTTAGTTCATTTACGTACTTAGTATTCTGTCTTGGAGATGATGCCTTGAACACATTCTCCTTGATTACAATCTTAGCTGATATCCTCACTTTCTATTTCACTGAGAAAATAGAAGGAATCATAAATGAACATTATAAGCTCTTGCCAGCACTTACTTTGGAGGAACTCTTAGTGTTCTTATCTAAGGTTCTCTACTTCTGCTCTGAACCCATCTGCTCTCACCTACATCCCTCCAGTCACTCTCTCTCTTCTCACTTCTTTTTTATCATCTTTGTTCCTTTGTTTTCTTCCTATCAGCTTACAGAGAATCTGTCATTTCTTCCATTTTAAGAATGACTCTACATTCCTTCAATATGCTCCATACCTTCATAGCAAAACTCTTCAGAAGACTTGTTTATGCCAGAAAGTTTCCCTCTCTTATTCTGTCTCTGTCTGTTTTCCCCCCTCTTATTCTCTTTTTTAAAAAAATTAATTAATTAATTCATTCATTCATTTTTTTCAGTGTAACAGTATTCATTGTTTTTGCACAACACCCAGTGCTCCACGCAATACGTGCCCTCCCTATTACCCACCACCTGGTTCCCCCAACCTCCCACCCCCGCCCCTTCAAAACCCTCAGGTTGTTTTTCAGAGTCCATAGTCTCTTACAGTTCGCCTCCCCTTCCAATTTCCCTCAACTTCCTTCTCCTCTCCATCTCCCAATGTCCTCCATGTTCTTTGTTATGCTCCACAAATAAGTGAAACCATATGATACTTGACTCTCTCTGCTTGACTTATTTCACTCAGCATAATCACTTCCAGTCCCGTCTATGTTGCTACAAAAGTTGGGTATTCATCTTTTCTTTTTTTTTTTTTTTTTATAAACATACAATGTATTTTTATCCCCAGGGGTACAGGTCTGTGAATCGTCAGGTTTACACACTTCACAGCACTCACCATAGCACATACCCTCCCCAATGTCCATGACCCCCTCCCCCTCTCCCAATCCCACCTCCCCCCAGCAACCCCCAGTTTGTTTTGTGAGATTAAGAGTCATTTATGGTTTGTCTCCCTCCCAATCCCATCTTGTTTCATTTATTCTTCTCCTATCCCCCTAACCCCCCATGTTGCTTCTCCATGTCCTCATATCAGGGAGATCATATGATAGTTGTCTTTCTCCGATTGACTTATTTCACTAAGCATGATACGCTCTAGTTCCATCCACGTCGTCGCAAATGGCAAGATTTCATTTCTTTTGATGGCTGCATAGTATTCCATTGTGTATATATACCACATCTTCTTTATCCATTCATCTGTTGATGGACATCTAGGTTCTTTCCATAGTTTGACTATTGTAGACATTGCTGCTATAAACATTCAGGTGCACATGCCCCTTCGGATCACTATGTTTGTATCTTTAGGGTAAATACCCAGTAGTGCAGTTGCTGGGTCATAGGGTAGTTCTATTTTCAACATTTTGAGGAACCTCCATGCTGTTTTCCAGAGTGGTTGCACCAGCTTGCATTCCCACCAACAGTGTAGGAGGGTTCCCCTTTCTCCGCATCCTCGCCAGCATCTGTCATTTCCTGACTTGTTAATTTTAGCCATTCTGACTGGTGTGAGGTGGTATCTCCTTGTGGTTTTGATTTGTATTTCCCTGATGCCGAGTGATGTGGAGCACTTTTTCATGTGTCTGTTAGCCATCTGGATGTCTTCTTTGCAGAAATGTCTGTTCATGTCCTCTGCCCATTTCTTGATTGGATTGTTTGTTCTTTGGGTGTTGAGTGCTAAGTTCCTTATAGATTTTGGACACTAGCCCTTTATCTGATATGTCGTTTGCAAATATCTTCTCCCATTCTGTCAGTTGTCTTTTGGTTTTGTTAACTGTTTCCTTTGCTGTGCAAAAGCTTTTGATCTTGATGAAATCCCAATAGTTCATTTTTGCCCTTGCTTCCCTTGCCTTTGCCGATGTTCCTAGGAAAATGTTGCTGTGGCTGAGGTCGAAGAGGTTGCTGCCTGTGTTCTCCTCAAGGATTTTGATGGATTCCTTTCTCACATTGAGGTCCTTCATCCATTTTGAGTCTATTTTCGTGTGTGGTGTAAGGAAGTGGTCCAATTTCGTTTTTCTGCATGTGGCTGTCCAATTTTCCCAGCACCATTTATTGAAGAGGCTGTCTTTTTTTCCATTGGACATTCTTTCCTGCTTTGTCGAAGATTAGTTGACCATAGAGTTGAGGGTCTATTTCTGGGCTCTCTATTCTGTTCCATTGATCTATGTGTCTGTTTTTGTGCCAGTACCATGCTGTCTTGATGATGACAGCTTTGTGTTTTTTTTGTTTTTTGTTTTTTTTTAAAGATTTTATTTATTTATTTGACAGAGAGAGAGATCACAAGTAGGCAGAGAGGCAGGCAGAGAGAGAGAGAGAGGAGGAAGCAGGCTCCCTGCGGAGCAGAGCGCCCTATGCGGGGCTCGATCCCAGGACCCTGAGATCATGACCTGAGCCGAAGGCAGCGGCTTAATCCACTGAGCCACCCAGGCACCCTGATGACAGCTTTGTAATAGAGCTTGAAGTCTGGAATTGTGATGCCACCAACTTTGGCTTTCTTTTTCAATATTCCTTTGGCTATTCGAGGTCTTTTCTGGTTCCATATAAATTTTAGGATTATGTTCAATTTCTTTGAAAAAAATGGGTGGTATTTTGATAGGGATTGCATTAAATGTGTAGATTGCTTTAGGTAGCATAGACATTTTCACAATATTTATTCTTCCAATCCAGGAGCATGGAACATTTTTCCATTTCTTTGTGTCTTCCTCAATTTCTGTCATGAGTACTTTATAGTTTTCTGCATATAGATTCTTAGCCTCTTTGGTTAGGTTTATTCCTAGGTATCTTATAGTTTTGGGTGCAATTGTAAATGGGATTGACTCCTTAATTTCTCTTTCTTCTGTCTTCTTGTTGGTGTAGAGAAAAGCAACTGATTTCTGTGCATTGATTTTATGTCCTGACACTTTACTGAATTCCTATAAAAGTTCTAGCAGTTTTGGAGTGGAGTCTTTTGGGTTTTCCACATATAGTATCATATCATCTGCGAAGAGTGATAGTTTGACTTCTTCTTTGCTGATTTGGATGCCTTTAATTTCTTTTTGTTGTCTGATTGCTGAGGCTAGGACTTCTAGTACTATGTTGAATAGAAGTGGTGATAATGGACATCCCTGCCGTGTTCCTGACCTTAACGGAAAAGCTTTCAGTTTTTCTCCATTGAGAATATTTGCAGTGGGTTTTTCATAGATGGCTTTGATAATATTGAGGTATGTGCCCTCTATCCCTACACTTTGAAGAGTTTTGATCAGGAAGGGATGCTGTACTTTGTCAAATGCTTTTTCAGCATCTATTGAGAGTATCATATGGTTCTTGTTCTTTCTTTTATTAATGTGTGTTATCACATTAATTGATTTGCGGATGTTGAACCAACCCTGCAGCCCTGGAATAAATTCCACTTGATCGTGGTGAATAATCCTTTTAATGTACTGTAGAATCCTATTGGCTAGTATTTTGGTGAGAATTTTTGCATCTGTGTTCATCAAGGATATTGGTCTGTAGTTCTCTTTTTTGGTGGGATCCTTGTCTGGTTTGGGGATCAAGGTGATGCTGGCCTCATAAAATGAGTTTGGAAGTTTTCCTTCCATTTCTATTTTTTGGAACAGTTTCAGGAGAATAGGAATTATTTCTTCTTTAAATGTTTGGTAGAATTCCCCTGGGAAACCGTCTGGCCCTGGGCTTTTGTTTGTTTGGAGATTTTTTGATGACTGTTTCAATCTCCTTATTGGTTATGGGCCTGTTCAGGTTTTCTATCTTCCTGGTTCAATTGTGGTAGTTTATATGTCTCTAGGAATGCATCCATTTCTTCCAGATTGTCAAATTTGTTGGTGTAGTTGCTCATAGTATGTTCTTATAATTGTCTGTATTTCTTTGGTGTTAGGTGTGATCTCTCCTCTTTCATTTATGATTTTATTTATTTGGGTCCTTTCTCTTTTCTTTTGGATAAGTCTGGCCAGGGGCTTATCAATCTTATTGATTCTTTCAAAGAACCAGCTCCTAGTTTCATTGATTTTTTTCTATTGTTTTTTTGGTTTCTATTTCATTGATTTCTGCTCTGATCTTTATGATTTCTCTTCTCCTGCTGAGTTTAGGGTTTCTTTCTTGTTCTTTCTCCAGCTCCTTTAGGTGTAGGGTTAGGTTGTGTACTTGAGACCTTTCTTGTTTCTTGAGAAAGGCTTGTACTGCTATATATTTTCCTCTCAGGACTGCCTTTGCTGTGTCCCACAGATTTTGAACCATTGTGTTTTCATTATCATTTGTTTCCATGAATTTTTTCAATTCTTCTTTAATTTCCTGGTTGACCCATTCATTCCTTAGAAGGATGCTGTTTAGTCTCCATGTATTTGGGTTCTTTCCAGCTTTCCTCTTGTGATTGAGTTCTAGCTTCAGAGCATTGTGGTCTGAAAATATGCCGGGAATGATCCCAGTCTTTTGATACCGGTTGAGACCTGATTTGTGACCCAGGATGTGATCTATTCTGGAGAATGTTCCATGTGCACTAGAGAAGAATGTGTATTCTGTTGCTTTGGGATGAAATGTTCTGAATATATCTGTGATGTCCATCTGGTCCAGTGTGTCGTTTAAGGCCTTTATTTCCTTGTTGATCTTTTGCTTGGATGATTTGTCCATTTCAGTGAGGGGAGTGTTCAAGTCCCCTACTATTATTGTATTTTTATTGATGTGTTTCTTTGATTTTGTTATTAATTGGTTGATATAGTTGGCTGCTCCCAATATCTAGGGGCATAGATATTTAAAATTGTTAGATCTTCTTGTTGGACAGACCCTTTGAGTAGGATATAGTGTCCTTCCTCATCTCTTATTATAGTCTTTGGCTTAAAATCTAATTGATCTGATATAAGGATTGCCACCCCAGCTTTCTTCTGATGCCCATTAGCATGGTAAATTGTTTTTCACCCCCTCACTTTAAATCTGGAGATGTCTTCGCGTCTAAAATGAGTTTCTTGTAGGCAACATATTGATGGGTTTTGTTTTTTTATCCATTCTGATACCCTGTGTCTTTTTTTTTTTTTAAGATTCTATTTATTTATTTGACAGATAGAGATCACAAGTAGGGAGAGAGGCAGGCAGAGAGAGAGGAGGAAGCAGGTTCCCCGCCAAGCAGAGAGCCCAATGCAGGGCTTGATCCCAGGACCCTGGGATCATGACCTGAGCGAAAGGCAGAGGCTTTAACCCACTGAGCCACCCAGGCGCCCCTACCCTGTGTCTTTTGATTGGGGCATTTAGCCCATTAACATTCAGGGTAACTAGTGAGAGATATGAATTTAGTGCCATTATTAGCCTGTAAGGTGACTTTTACTGTATATTGTCTCTGTACCTTTCTGATCTACTACTTTTAGGCTCTCTCTTTGCTTAAAGGACCCCTTTCAATATTTCCTGTAGAGCTGGTTTGGTGTTTGCAAATTCTTTCAGTTTTTGTTTGTCCTGGAAGGTTTTTATCTCTCCTTCTATTTTCAGTGATCGCCTAGCTGGATAGAGTATTCTTGGCTGCATGTTTTTCTCGTTTAGTGCTCTGAATGTATCATGCCAGCTCTTTCTGGCCTGCCAAGTCTCTGTGGATAAGTCTGCTGCCAATCTAATATTTTTACCATTGTATGTTACAGACTTCTTTTCCCGGGCTGCTTTCAGGATTTTCTCTTTGTCACTAAGACTTGTAAATTTTACTATTAGGTGACGGGGTGTGGACCTATTCTTGTTGACTTTGAGGGGGGTTCTCTGCACCTCCTGGATTTTGATGCTTGTTCCCTTTGCCATATTAGGGAAATTCTCTCCAATAATTCTCTCCAATATGCCTTCTGCTCCCCTCTCTCTTTCTTCTTCTTCTGGAATCCCAATTATTCTAATGTTGTTTCGTCTTATGGTGTCACTTATCTCTCGAATTCTCCCCTTGTGGTCCAGTAGCTGTTTGTCCCTCTTTTGCTTGGCTTCTTTATTCTCTGTCATTTGGTCTTCTCTATCACTGATTCTTTCTTCTGCCTCATTTATCCTAGCAGTGAGAGCCTCCATTTTTGATTGCACCTCATTAATAGCTTTTTTTATTTCAACTTGGTTAGATTTTAGTTCTTTAATTTCTCCAGAAAGGGCTTTTATATCTCCAGAGAGTGTTTCTCTAATATCTTCCATGCCTTTTTCGAGCCTGGCTAGAACCTTCAGAATCGTCATTCTGAACTCTTGATCTGACGTATTACCAAAGTCTGTGTTGATTAGGTCCCTAGCCTTCGGTACTGCCTCTTGTTCTTTTGTTTGTGGTGATTTTTTCTGCCTTGTCATTTTGTCCAGATAAGAGAATATGAAGGATCAAATAAAATATTAAAATGGTGGCAAAGACCCCAGAAAAATGCACTGTAACCAAATCAGAAGAGACCCCAAATTGTGGGGGGGAGAAAGGGGATAAAAAGAGGTTCAGAAAAAAAAGAAAAAAATTTAAAAAATAAAACAAATAAAGAAAAAATATAAAAAAGAAAGAAAAAACATATATTTTAGATAAACTAGTCAAAAACGTTGAAAAGGAAAAGGGTAAAAGTTTTAAAAAATTTAGCAGAAGAAGAAAAAAGAAAGAAAAAAATTGAAAAAAAAAATTGAATTAACTGCAAGACTAAAGAATCATGGGGAGAAAGTCATGAGTTCCGTGCTTTGCTTTCTCCTCCTCTGGAATTCCGCTGCTGTCTTAGGAATTGAACCTGCTTTCCTTGATAGATGAACTTCGTCCTGGCTGGATATTTTGTTGACCTTCTGGGGGAGGGGCCTGTTGTAGTGACTCTCAAGTGTCTTTGCCCAAGGCGGAATTGCACCGCCCTTACCGGGGGCCGGACTAAGTAATCCGCTTGGGTTCGCTTTTGGGAGCTTCTGTTCCCTGAACGCTTTCCGTAGAGGATGCTTTCCGCATCCCGGAGGACGGGAATGAAAATGGCGGCCTCCTAGCCTCCGGCCCAGAGGAGCCGAGAGCCCAGGGCCCCACTCCTCAGTGCGCCCCCAGAGGACAGCACCCAATCACTCCCATATCCCCAGCCTCCAGCCGCGCTCCGAGTTCACCCAGCCTGCGACCAGTTCAAGGTAACCCCGAGCTGAGAGTTCAGTCCTCGGCTCTATCTCTGTAGCCGGCTTCTCCGTTCTAACACCTGCGAGCTCTGCGACACTCCGACACCCCCGATCCTTCTGTGTCCCTGCGGGACCTGGGGCCACGCTGAGCCGCGTGGGCTTTACCCCGGTTTAGCCTCTGGAGCAATGTCCCTCAGTGGAACAGACTTTTAAAAGTCCTGATTTTGTGCTCCGTTGCTCTGCCGCTTGCCGGCAGCTGGCCCCTCCCCCCGCGGTCTATCTTCCCGTCGTTTTAGATTCACTTCTCCGCCAGTCCTTCCTTTCAGAAAGTGGTTGATTTTCTGTTTCTAGAATTGCTGTTCTTCTTCTCTTCGATCTCCGTTGGATTTGTAGGTGTTTGCAATGTTTAGATAAGCTATCGAGCTGATCTCCTGCTACCTGATGTAGTCTCAGCCTGCTACTTCTCCACCATCTTATATTGGATTTTTAAAAAAATAAATACAATATGGAAATCGTATTTTGTCTTCTTTATGATTTCTTAATAACATTTTCATTTCTGTCGTTTCCTTCATTATAAGAAGCCAGTATATAATGTACATAACATAGAAAGTTTGTGTTCCTTGACTTATGAGTAAGGGTTCTAGTCAACAGCAAGCTATTAGTAGTTAAGTTTCTGAGGAGTCAAAAGTTACACACAGATTTTCGATTGCATGGGGGTTGGCACCAAAGGCCCTGTGTTGCTCAAGGGTCAACTCTATATCTAGATGGGTCTACTCTAGAACTAAAGCCCAGGGTAAGGTTCATTTATTTATTCAGTACTCTTTTTTATCTATTGGGAATACAGAGATGAATAAGATTTCCTTACCTGAAAGAGTTAATAGTCTAATTGGGGAGACAAATACGTAAGTTAAAAAAATATTATAATGGCAGTTTGACAATTGTAGCTATTTGAATATGGCCTAGATATAGTGATAACTGAGAGGAGGGAGTGATTTGCCTTGTCTGGCTGGGGGTTGAGGGTCAGTAAATATTCCTGGAGGACTGAGCTGAAAAGGAATTTGACTAGTAGGAGACAAGGCAAGAGAGAATATTGCGTATACAAAGGTAGGTACTACATATGATATTCAAGATACCAAAAATAGTTTACTGTTTGAGTATGAGTTACAAAAGAGAAAATGAAACTGAAGAGATAGACTAAGTGTCACTTAAGGTATTTGTGGCATTTTTGCTGAACCAGTGAAAAGCAACTAAGGTGGTTGAAAAGAGTCAAGGCAGATACTGGGATTCACCACTTGTTGCTTCCAAAGAGAATTTTGGTCCTTCTTGGAGCCCACCAATGAAGAGAGCATAGCCCCCTAACTTCCTCTTCCTAAAATAAGGTTATAGTTCTTTTACTAGGATTTTAATTGTTAGCAATGATGATGAAATAAATGAGAAGTAAAATGTCTTCTTTGTGCTTACCACTTGGGTAAGCACATTTTGTTTTTGTTTTTGTTTTTGTTTTTTTATGTAAGCCCTTTAGAGCAATGATTCTCAATACTGTCCATTGCAGCACCCTTCTTATTTGTTTGTTTGTTTGTTTGTTTGTTTATGAGAAAATATGCATGAGCTGAGGGAGGAGCAGAGGCAGAGGGAGAAGCAGACTCCCTGCTGTGTGGGGAGCTGGTGTGGGCTCCATCCCAGGACCCTGGGATCATGACCCGAGCCAAAGCCAGATGCTTAACTGACTGAGCCACCCAGGTGCCCCCATGGTAATACCTTCTTTAAAAAAATTCCAAGCGCTCCATTTACTATCTGAAATGAAATTCTTATAGGTATTGTAACCTATCTGAGATGGACTGATTATTTTGTAACTCGGATGCACTTAATTTTTATTTTTGTTCCATGGACTTTACACAGCATCCCTTGACTCTCTGCTATGTGATATGATGTTAGTGCTCTTATCCTTACATGTGTCCTCTCCCTATTTCCCATATTCCCCGTATTTCCCTGCTGCACCTTTATATTGTTAAGACTGACAGTATTTACTTTCTGTTTTGTAATAGTATGTATGTCATTCATGTTTTCTCTGTAAGTTGAGTCTAAAGTTGAAAACTAGTGAATAGCATTTATAGGATAAGACTATGTAAATGTAAATCATAGAGCCAAGTGGTATATTGGGATCCTAGAACTTTCTCTACACATACAATATCACAACCTCTGTATCACTTGAAAGGAGAATGTTTCTAGTATTCTAGTGTCTTATTTTCTTTCCTGCATCAAATTCTCTAAAATCATGCCACATTTGGTGGGTAAACTGACATTTAATTGCATATTGAGAAAGATCGGAAGTAGTGATTACAGCTACATAGTAGACCCTCAATAGATGAATGACCTGCATGACACTATTAGGGAGGAAAAGGTGAGAGGAAAATGATGGAAAGCACAAGAGAGAAAAGAATTTCAAAATAATAAGGGTACATTCCAAATGGCCAACTTTCTGAGAGTTGAACTGTATTTGAATAACTCATGTCCCTCAATTCGGATCCAAAGATAATATTGCTGCTGCTGAAACTTGGGCTTTGTACTGTAACCAGAGTTTATTAATTGTCCTATTTCATTGAGGAAAAAATGCAAAGCAGACAGAACACTGGAGTAACTAGCTGGAAATATTCCACGACTTTATGGGAAGCAGCTTTCCAAATGATTCGTGTGGAGGCCAAACTCTTGGTCTAGCCAAAATAGCACTAAAGTGTGCCTTGATGGTACATTAAAGAAGAAATTTTCCCCCAATTTACTTGTTAAGATTTACAGCCTTTCTGCCTTCTGAAAACATAACATTGATTTCTCTAATATCAAAAAATAATTTCCTAAAATAGATTGCTAACGACTGCTTTCAGTTATTTATTTTAGGAGAATTGTGCCAAGTACTGCTTGTATGGTTTCCTGTAAAAGACTGAATTAATTTTATAATTTTCATAATTAATGTTATTCCTCTTCTGTAGGAATATGCTTCTAATGTGACTGGTCATTACCACGTCTTATTTTGAGATCTCTCAAAACATTTTCACTTTATAAATAAGATATTAAAACATTGATCATATGAAAGAGCAGAAAAATATCCTTTATTAGTAGACCAAGTGATACTTAAACTACTAAACACCGGAGAAATTTAAGGTTGCAACTTAAATCAACCCTATCTAATATTTGATGGAAGATATAATAGAACTATTCAAGAGGTATGGTTTTTAAAGTGCCACCAGCCCATTATGGTCATTGTTGAATATTTGAATGCCCCCCAAGAAAGGAAGACAAAGAAAGAAGACTGCATTCATTATTATCAGTTTATAGTTAATCCCACTCTTTTTATGTTTTCTATTTTATGGATCATATTCAAATCAACTTTTTCACTCAGTATTGGCATTTTTCATATTATAAACATAGTTTTTAATGGCTACATATTGAATGTATCAGGAGTATCTACTGTACTATACTTAACCACTTTATCATTATTGAACATTTAGGTGGTTTGTGGGTTTTTTTTTTTCCAGTGTAAATTATGCATGATAATCTTTGCATATAATTTTAGTCTTATTTTCTAAGATACAAGCTTCTAGGGGTAAAATGTTATAAATATATATTTTAGGGCTCCTGGGTGGCTCAGTGGGGTAAGCCTCTTCTTTCGGCTTGGGTCGTGGTCTCAGGGTCCTGGGATCAAGCCCCACATTGGACTCTCTGCTCAGTGGGGAGCCTGCTTCCCCCTCTTTCTCTGCCTGCCTCTCTGCCTATGTGTGATCTTTCTCTCTGTCAAAAAAATAAAATTTTTTAAAAAAGAAAAAAAATTTTTAGAAATTTTATTTATTTGAGAGAGAGGGAATGAGTGAGCTGGGGGAGGGGCAGGGAGAAGTACAAGCAGACTCCGTGCTGAGTGGCGCTTGGAGCCTGGCAAGGGGCTGATCTCACAACCCTGAGATCATGACCTGAGCCAAAATCAAGAGTCAGCCACCTAAACGACTGAGCCACCCAAGTGCCCCCAAGTGTTACAAATTTTTTTAAAGGTTCATTGTTTAAACTGTATTCCAAATGTCATACCAGTTTACACTGTATACTAGCATCTTAACTGCCCAAATGATAGAACAGAACTTTAAAAATGTTTCTCTAGGGTTGTTTCAGTTTATATGTTGAGATGATCCAGAAAACCATTAAAAAGGGAATTTGTAGAGATAAAACGTTTGGCTGACTGGGTACATATTTTAGTAAAGCCTCAATGTTAAGCCAGAAGCCATTACTTATACTCTTGATGTCTTAGACATGGGAAAATGCTTCTAATTTTTGCAACATAAAAGAAGTATGATGACAGCGACAAAACCGAATGGCTAGCCAGACATGCCGGTTTGAAAGATAGAGTGCAGATTCGAACATTGTACTCAGTCTCCATTTAAAAGTCTAAAGGTTTTTTACTCTGCATATGGGAGTTTGGTGTATTTAGAGGTATTTTTATAAAACTAGAAAGTAATAGAGAGCAAGTTTGGCATTGCTAAAATGTATGCCACTACTGTCAGAAGTTGCAAGTACAGGGGCGCCTGGGTGACTTAGTCGGTTAAGCGACTGCCTCCAGCTCAGGTCATGATCCCAGGGTCCTGGGATCAAGCCCCACACTGGGCTCCCTGCTCAGCAGGAAGCCTGCTTCTCCCTCTTCCCCTGCTCATGCTCTTTTTCTCACTCAGTCTTTCTTACAAATAAATAAATAAAAAATTTTAAAAAAGAGGTTGCAACTACAGTTATCTTTATTAAAGTGTTAGTTTGATGGTATTTTCTGTGATAATAAAGGTTGTGTTGTAATATAAAAATTAATAAATGTTTAATTTATTTAGGTAATTGAAATGCCAATCTTTTTTGGAATCCTTCAGTATTATGACTTGCTTGTGGGAAATTTATTTGCTTTTCATGTTTACTAAATATACAATCTATACTTGTTTTCTGCTGTTCAAAAATAAAATAAACCTTAGTTAAATTTTTGGATTAGTATCATCTTAATAATTTGCTCATTGACTGAGAACCTCTACATAGCAACTTGTTCAGTATATTGAGACACTGAAAAGCCCCCTGACTTTAAGTTCTTGGAAGGAAAGTTTTTCTTTCTTTCTTTCTTTTTTTTTTTTTCCTCCTTATGAGAGACTGATGGAAGCCTGCATTTTGTTTGTTTGTTTGTTTGTTTATTTATTTTAAAATTATTTTTACTAACACATAATGTATTATTTGCCCCAGGCGTACAGGTCTGTGAATCACCAGGTTTACACACTTCACAGCACTCACCATAGCACATACCCTCCCCAATGTCCATAACCCAACCCCCCTCTCCCAACCCCCCCACCCCCCAGGAACCCTTAGTTTGTTTTTGCGAGATTAAGAGTCTCTTATGGTTTGTCTCTCTCCCAATCCCATCTTATTTCATTTTTTCAGAAGGAAAGTTTTTCTTAAGAAAGAACCTATAGGAATGCCTGGGTGGCTTAGTCAGTTAAGCATCTGCCTTCTGCTCAGGTTGTGATCCCAGGGTCCTGGGATTGAGTCCCATATCAGGATCCTTGCTCAGCAGGGAACCTACGCCTTCCCCTGCTTGTGCTCGCTCTCTCTCTCTCTGGCAAGTAAATAAATAAAATCTAAAAGAAAGGAAAAAAGAACGAATAATTTTCACTGTAATATTAAAGAGGGGTGCTAAAATTAACAGTGATGTTCCTTTAATCTGCTTCAGTGGCAGATCAGAGATCTTCTGGCAGCTTGGTTCACATACACATAATAGTCAGCAAACTTACCTTGTCAATGGCAAATTAGTTAGAAGCTAACATTTAGATAATTTTTTCTGGTTTAATACATATACCAAGGCTTTCGAATGTCAAATTTAAGGAATTGTGCTCCTATATAATATTATTATCGATTATGTTTAGAAAATTAAACTAGGAAAGATTTATTGATTAAAATAATTATTAATTTTTGTGATGACATTCACTTTAGAGTATGTATATTTGGAAAAAAGACTTTTGGCATTTCACATAGGAGGAAAAAATTTCAGTTCTTAATTTTGTAACTCCGTTTTTTAATTTTCATGTTCTAAAATATATCCAAAATCTACCCCTGTAAGATTGTTGCAGAAGTCTTTCATTATTAAAGTATAAAGGTTTCTACTTATAATCAAATTATATATCCCCAAATCATAGCTAAATTGTTTTTGTTCACTGTGTTTAGCAGTATGTAAATACACTTCAAAAAATACCTGTGTCATCCATCAACTCTGATAATAGATTAAAGTTAAAAATTTAACTTTTGCAATGAAAAAAGTTAAAATTTCTGTTCTTAATTAGTATTTTAGTAATTTTTTATTTTCAACATTTGTTTTCTTTTCAACTTTGTAGGAATAACTTGAAAAGGCCACATACGATTTTTAAAATGCTTAACTTTACAAACTTGGTGACCTTTGCATACAAAAGTAGAGGGGAGCTTTTTGTTAAGTTAGTGAGAGTTTAAAGAAAACCCGTGTATGTCTTGAGAGAATATATTAAAACTTGCTTTAAAAAATGATGAGACATATCTTGGACTCAATAGGAAAAGTGTATCTGCTAGTCTGCTTCTTTCTAGTTTAAGTACTATAAGGTTAAGCATTTTTTCCAAACTATAGGATTACGTAAGTGTTTTTACTTCTCATTTTTACTGGTGGTGTCATTAGTTAGAACATGAAGCTATATGGGCTAAGGGCAAATTTGGTTCTTTTATGAGCCATTTAATTTTCATCTTTTCTGTGCCTGTATTTCTTAAATATGTGGAATGAAAATGTAATTCCATACTCTTATGAAAAGAGAAAGTGTATGTCCTACTAATTACGAGGGTAAGGAAAAATTATTGTCTCTGGAGGATACAAATTTCATACTTTAATTACATATGCAGTTTTCAGAAAATATTGCCAGTGAAAACTTGCTTTTGGATAGTGTAGTATTCAAGTACTGTTTAGGGAGAAGTGGGGTTGTTCTTGAGTAATTAGTGCATTTGAGCTACTGTAGCCTAGGTGGTAATTAGATAACACTGGGATTTGCTAAACTCTACTTATTCTAAGAAGACTCTGTCCTTACAGCCCATAAGTCTCCAAAAGTTTCCCCCAGAAGTGGTTACTTCTGCTTTAAATTTAATCTGACCATCTCATAGCTAAAAGGTCGTAGTAGAATAGCTTTTCTCCCTTTAAGGTTTGGCACACGAATCATTTTGTGTAAAAGTAAAAATTATAATCTCTCTTAACAGCTGTGACATCTTATGAAGATCTTGGACTCTTTGCATTTGGATTACCTGGAAAGGTAATTTTTTTTTTTTCTCTTTACTGTCTCCCAAATCCATAGAAACATTTTTTTACCCTTCCATTTCTAGTTAAAAGAGACAGATATATCAGGGGCGCCTGGGTGGCTCAGTGGGTTAAGCCGCTGCCTTCGGCTCAGGTCATGATCTCGGGGTCCTGGGATCGAGTCCCACATCGGGCTCTCTGCTCAGCAGGGAGCCTGCTTCCCTCTCTCTCTCTCTCTGCCTGCCTCTCTATCTACTTGTGATCTCTCTCTGTCAAATAAATAAATAAAATCTTAAAAAAAAAAGAGACAGATATATCTAAGAGAAAGAAATTAGGAGACTAAAAGGAAACTAAAGTGAAGAAAGACAATGATGGGAACAGAAAGACAAAGAGAAGAAATCTCTCTATACTCCCTTCTGGAAGATGCATCGATAAATTTAATTCGACACTTAACTCTATTAGTATTTTTCACGCTAATGAAGGAGAGCAGTGACTTGAATGATTTTAAAACTGTAACAATGGCCTGTTTTAAATATTTCTTTATTAATTTTGATTCTATTAACTGGATAAATCCTCATAACTGGATAAAGGTAGGAAAAGAAAGAAGCATAGAATTAAGATTATGGCATGTTTGGGTGCCTGGATGGCTCAGTGGGTTAAGCCTCTGCCTTCGGCTTAGGTCATGATCCCAGGATCATGGGATCGAACCCCACATCGCGCTCTCTGCTCCGCAGGGAGCCTCTCTCTCTCTCTGCCTGCCTCCCTTCCTACTTGTGATCTCTCTCTCTGTCAAATATATAAATAAATAAAAATCTTAAAAAAAAAAGATTATTGTGTTACTGTTTACAAAACTGTTAATTAGGAGATTATATCATTTAATCATTTATATTTATATCATTTATATCATTTAAGAGCTGAAGAGTGCTAAAAGATGATCAAGCTATTTCTCATTTAGAGGTGAGGAAATGAAGGCCCAGAGAAATGAAGGGGCCTGTTCGTCCACAGTTACTTAAAGCCAGTATTATATCGTTGAACTCGACTCTAAATCAACTGCTTTTCCTTCTCAGAATAATAGAAATAACAGTAATATTTATTGGGCATTCGTTTGTGGTAAGCATATGAAACTAAATTGAGAGGTAGAGGAAACAATGTCTTCCACAGTAATCAGGAGTTAAATATTTTTGTGAGTGCTGTAGTACTTTATTTCTGAAGATCTGTCATACTTTAAAAACCCATTTTCATGTTCTTTGCAAATGGACTTTTTCTTCTCAATTGTAAATCTGTTGTTTGTGTTTTGTGTTTGTTTATTTTGTTTTTAATCTTAAAGGATACAGTGTCTGTAGCCAGCCAAACCAACTTCTAAGTAGTGAGTCTGGGAGGAAAAAGATATAGCCACATAATAGGGGAAAAAAACCTGTATTTACATTCAAATTCACTTTGTTTTCAAAGTACAAAAGGGAATATTTAAAACATGCGTGTAGCCTCATGGTTTGGGCCTTGTCTTAATAACCTGAAACTTGAACAAAATGGAGAATAGGTTACTTGCAGGTAAAGGGTTTCGTTAATCATCCTGATAACAGTTTTTCTTTCCTGAAGACAGGGATGTTTGGTATAATCATCATCAGTTTCCTGTATCCAGTTTAACCAAGGAAGAAGACAATGTTATTTATATGTACAAAAGAACTCTCAAATGAATTTCGTATGATCCATAAATATGACTCTAAGCATCATGACTGTTATTTCACACTAGCATTTCCTGCATTCCTTGAATAGCAGAATCTAAAAGAATTAAGAGCCCCTTTCCCTAAAACTCTGAAATAGTTGCATTATCATTCATGTATGCACTCAGTTCTTAGGAGGCAGGTACACAGACAGAGGATACTCTAAATGAGGAGTTGCTGTTTGCTTGCCTTTTTTTTTTTTTTTTTTTTTACTTCCTCTCCACTTCCATAATTGGGTTGAAACTTTCCTTTTTCCTTCTTTCCAGTTATGCAGATGTGGATAGGACATGATAAGATAACATTGTTCGGAAATATGTTTAAATTTTTTGAACTTTTGAAGAAAGATTTTTAAAATTGTCTATAAGTCAATTTATTTACTCATCAAACAAATATTGAGTTAATACCATGTGCCATGCACTATAGTAGCCTCTGAACACATAGATAGGTAGATAGACATACTGGCTTTCTAGATCTTGAGTGCTTATATTCAGCACTTAAGATGGAAAGATAATCATGAATAAGTTGATCTTACTGTTTTTTGCAATTTATTAGTAGAAATCCAAATTTCATGTATGACTGACGATAGCTATCAATTGCATAAGAAAGAGTGTGCAAAAGTTCAAAATAGTCTTTTCACAAGTAAATGTAACATTTTGAAGATTTTATTTATTTGACAGACAGAGATCACAAGTAGGCAGAGAGGCAGGCAGAGAGAGAGAGAGGGAAGCAGGCTCCCCGCGGAGCAGAGAGCCCGATGTGGGGCTTGATCCCAGGACCCTGGGATCATGACCTGAGCTGAAGGCAGAGGCTTAACGCACTGAGCCACCCAGGTGCCCCAACTGTGACATTTTATACTAAACTTTGAATGAGTTGACATGCAAAGTTTATTCTAGGAAAGTTAGAGTGGCAACTACTGCCATCTTCAAAGACACCTATCATTAGCCTTGATTTGCAGACCCCAAGGCCTCCAGTGTTTCCATCATAGGCAATGATGGAATTCCGATGGAATTCCTAATAGAGGCGAGTCTGAGAGATGATCTGTTTCCAGTCCGTGAACTGAATGATCCTAGGTAGCTAGGCCACTCCAAATACCCATTGGGGTTGTAGATCCACCAAGATTTATGCGATTGAAAGACCTAAGTGGAAGTAGAATGTTTAGTCATTTCCTTTGAGTACATCTGATTACCAAGAATGGATAAGGTGTCTTGAGTTTCCCGGGAAGCTTATCTGAATCACAAGCCAGCAAACCTACAAGCTCAACTTAGTCCTTAGGCATACTGGTTTGGCTTACTTTTTTTTTTTTAACTGATTGCCAGCTAAGAGTTAAGAAATCTTGAAAGAATTCCATTTCTGACTTTTCTTGAAAATTTAACGAAATGTAGAGGATCAAGCTACATTGGATGCACATTCTCATATGCCAGCAACTGGCCAGAGCTGAGCAGCACCTACCCCAGTTTGAAAGGGGAGGAGTTCTCCAACAGACAAAGTCTATACGACTTTCTTTTTTGTCTTAACACTAAGCTCACTTCATATTACTGAGTTTGAAATAGTTTACTTAAAATTTCAAATTTGAGAATATGTGGGCTCTAGAGGTTTCTGCTCTAGACTTTACTAATTCCTGGGACGGGATGTTCAAAAGCTTGCTCTATGCCGCACTGACACACTCAGAAGACTATATGAGTTTCTTCGAAGCAAAATGATACCCGCGCAGTAGACATCAAGCTGTAGCAGTTGACCTACTAAAGCAATGTCTAATTCTACCTCTAAAGCAGTGAAAAAGTGAGAATGAGACCAGATAGATTTAATTTCAATTTTTTGCTACTTTGATAATCACCAGTTACTAGCTTTTTAACACTTTTAACTGTTTAAAATGATTGCCAAGAAAATTTTCCAAAGCATTCTTTATAGTAACTGTGGAACTATTAAAGAAAGGCTTTTTATGTGATGATAATTAGTTTTATGTATTACAAATGGCTGACAATGTATTTTCAATTTCTCTTCTCTTCTGCATCTGTTTTTTAGTAATGGTTGTGGGATTTTAATAAAATACGGGTCCTTTTATATTATTTCTTCTTTCATCTTGTGAATGCATTTGTTCTTTTATAGGTGGTGGTAGCCGGCACCATCCTGATTCAGAATATTGGAGGTAAGCCACTGAAGGCGCACTGCTTATGCATAAATGTGGTGGCAGCGATTTCCTCCTTTTTTTTATTGCCTTACTACCGGTCTAGCTGGGAACCTGGACCTCTGCACTCATAGGTATCTTCAGAAACTTTCAGTGTAGGTCTTATTACTCTCTCTCTCTCTCTCTTTTTTTTTTTAAGATCCTTTTTATTAACAGCCTTTGTAGGACAGTAGCTTCTAAATTTAGTTCCAGGTAAATCCTTGATTTCAATCTTGTTCTTAGGTCTGGAATATACCTCTAAAGCACTGGCTTTCTGTAGTTGTGGTAGTGTTGTAAGGGGCAGTTTGGAGAAACTCTCCATGTGATTCTAAAATATTTCCCCTCTACTTTTGTCCTAATTACTGCATTGGCATGTACTGCTTCAGAGGCAGTGATGTTTCCTGGGCTGTGAACAATCTGGCATAGATAAGTAATATCCTGTTATAACCAAGAAATTTAAAATGACAGGGTAGTTTAAAAAATAAACAAACCTGGGGCGCCTTGGTGGCTCAGTTGGTTAAGCATCTTACTTCAGATTTCCGTGCAGGTCATGATCTCAGGGTCTTGAGATTGAGCCCTGCAGTGGTCTGTGTGCTGGGTGTGGAGCCTGCATAAGATTCTCCCTCTCCCTCTCCTTCTGCCCCTGCCTCTCTAAAACAATAAACAAACAAACAAACCTGAAACAAATAAGAACCGTTCTCACATGTATCTTGCATCTTGTTTTCATTTAAAAAGATCCTAATATCGAGAACCATGTAGAAACAAAAATTGTTAATTATAGACAGTTACTAACTAAATGTATTAAACATTTAAATCCCAAATATGGGAGTCATGTTTGTATGTTATAAAGAAGCTATATCGTGCTGAACAAGGTCTTAATTTTCTTGTACCATGAACTGAGGGCTAAATAAATGCTAGTAGTTTAAAGGAAAATACACAGGGAAGGTTGACATGCATTTTGGACCTTACACAAGATTGTATGGTCAGAGGAAATTTTAATCTTATTTCTTATGTGTAACAGTTCAGAATAATTTAAAGATGGCAGCTTTAATAAAGTTCAACTCTGATACTCAAGAGATCTGAGCTATTTTACTTTAAGTATTGTTCAACCAAATTCCGTCTTTAATGGGTTTCTTGGTCAAGGAAAAAATTAACATTCCAACAATAAATTATACTTGCCATTGTTTTGGGAATCCTGAATATTCATGTTTTAATTCTTTGAATGCACATGGAAAAAAGAGAAGAATGCTTTCTTGGGTGTCATACCAAATAATCTCCTTCTAACACACACTACTTCATCTTCACACTAGAAGCCAGTAACTAGTCTCTTCCTTTATGAATTTGTATAATGCCATTGATTTTAAGATCTGCTTTAGAATAATTTATCTTATTTTAGCAAATATAATTGCTTAAATATACACTTATAATGTCTAATATGAGTGTATATATTTTTTTAAAGATTTTATTTATTTGAGAGAGAGGGAGAGAGAGAGCATAAGCAGGGAGAGCAGCAGAGGAAGGGAGAAGCACATTCCCCTCCCCCCCAGCAGGGAGCCTGATGGGGGGTTCAATCCCAGGACCATGATCTGAGCTGAAGGCAGATACTTAACCAACTGAGCCACCCAGGTGTCCCTAATATAAGTGTGTATTTTAATATTTTCAGCCCCTCATTATTCTCTCTATCTTATTACTAAGAGCCATCACATTTTGTTCAGATTAGGTTGAACTATTGTTTGGCATTTTATGTAGAATTTTTTTTTTAAGATTTTATTTATTGATTTAAGAGAGCGTGACCTCCCACATGAGCAGGTGGGAGGGGCAAAGGGAGAAGCAGACTCTCCACTGAGCAGGGATCCTAACTTGGGGCTGATCCCAGGACCTGAGATCATACCCTGAGCTGAAGGCAGCTGCTTAACTGACTGGGCCACCTAGACACCCCTTATATAGTATTTTCAGTCCAGGAATTTGGATCTGAATATGTGACCCTGCCAAAATGCCCACTGTTATATTCTTGGTATCCTTCACTCTCATCCCTTCCTTGTTCTCTAATCTTGTATCTATTATTGTACATGATCTATTTTAGCACTTTTTATTAGAATGAAGCTATTTCTGTGTGTGCTTTTCTCCCCTACTCTCTTGTAAGCTCTTCCAAGGCAAGGGCTTGGTCTCATTTCTTTTTGTACTCCCAGAAACTAGCACAAGGGCTTGATAAACCTTTGTTGAACTGAACAGAGCTGAATATGATCTGTATGAACTATGTCCAAGTACTTTGTAATATTCTAGATATATTTATCAAGAAAAAAAAGAAAAAGGAATGGCTAGAATGATCACTAGCTTTAAATGTTTGAAAAGCTGACATGAAATTAAAGAAAAAAAAGTTCTAGAAAAAGAAAGTCCTAGAAAGGACTCCTGCATCTGATGGCAGATAAATCAGCAATTCTCTCAGCCCTAAGTATGTTGATTTGCTTGTTTGCTTTTTATTATTATAACCTTTTTCAAGAAAAAGTGACTTAAGGTCCCTGGGTGGTGGCATTGTTGGTTAAGTGGCCAACTCTTGGTTTTGGCTCAGGTCATGATCTCATGGGTTGTGAGACTGAGCCCCATGGAGGATCCCTCCCTCTCTGCCCCTACCCCCACGTGCATGTACATTCTCCCTCCCTCCCTCCCTCCCTCCCTCCCTCTCTCTCAAATAAACAAATCTTTAAAGAAAAGAAGAAATATTGGCTTAGAAACAATCACAGTAATTTTTAATGTCCCTCAAATTCAGAAAAGCTGATAATGTTTAGTTTTTAGAAATATATCCTCATGATTTTCTTCATATTGACTACAAGGTAATTTATTGAGCACCCACTAAGTAAAAACTAAAATATTTTCAGAGCTGCCTTCTATTGTCTTAGATATGCATAAATCATTCCTTTATTAGAGTAGAAGTGCAAGCTTGCTCTTGTGAGCAGAACACTGGACCAGAAGTCAGGTACCTTGAATTCTCTCTACTCCTGTCTCTGCCACTAGATAGCCATGTATCTTGGGGAAATCCCTCCCTTACTCTCTTGGCTTCAGTTTCCTTTTAGCTAAATCGCTGTGGGAATAGGATGGGTAACAGGGACTTCAGGTCCTTTCTTGCCCCAAAATTCTAATTCTAATTTGGCACTTTGGGAGGCGTGTTAAGTCCTTCAGGGTATTGAAATATTTTTATTACAGTTAAGTTCAGTAGGAGAGTTATACTTGGCTCAAAAGATGATTTGGTCTTTTCTTAGGTAATTAACACATCAGGAACTATTGTTCTGAAAGCCTCATGGCTGCTGTTCTTCGTCAGAAAAGGGGAGTCTCAGTTTTTCAAACTACCCTTTGTCGTAGCTGCTGAGCCTTTGGGGTTAAAGTGTAGAGACTCTAGCTTTAAGAAGGAGTTTTTTGATTGATACAAGTTGGTTCTGTGGAAGTGCTTAACACCTACTAGGTATGTATGCTTGAGAAGAAACAGCATACTGGTTTGGGAGGCTCCTGGCTATGTTGTGCATATGACATGTTATTTTTCACAGTGGATTTTGCCTTTTTTCTTTATTAATTAGGAACATGTTGGATATTTATAAGGTGATAGAAGTATATAGCTTCACATTGAAATTTTAGGCTTCTTACATGCCCATCTGAATGTAATCTGGTTCTGATACCATTTTCTGAAATACAGGATGATCATTATTAGTATAAATGGTCTTGAGTTTTTGCCCTGATTGGTTAGAACTGAAAAATGGATATCATAGATCCTTTCTAGGTCAAACATTCTACTAGACACTTTAATTGTACTTACAACTTCTTATTATTATTCTTTTTTTGAAAGAGAGAGAAAGAGCAAGAGCGAACAAGCAGGGAGGGGCAGAGGGAGAGAGAGTGTCTTAGGCAGACTTCAGGGCCAGCATGGAGCCTGCTATAGGGCTTGATCTCACGACCCTGAGATCATGACCTGAGATGAAATCGAGTCCAGTGCTTAACCTACTAAGCCACCCAGGTGCCCCTGTACTTAAAACTCTCCAAGGGAGATGAAATCCTCATATTACAGAGGAAGAAATCAGTGCATGGACGGGATAAATAACTTGCTTACCTTTACTAAACCCTTGATAAAGCTGGGACTCAACTTCGCCGTCTACTTCTAAAGCCTTTATCCTTCCTGCTGTGATACAGTGTTTGAAAATCTCTGAAAAGATTAAAAACTCACTGGATATAGGGACGATGTGTTTTTATTTGTTTTCCTAACTTGACCTAATTTCTGGTAGAGGAGCTCAATAAATAATATTTGTTGAATTCTAAAATTTCTACTTAAATGTAAAAGTCTAAGATTTTGCCTCAAAGAGACAATTTTATATACTATATAAATGATAGAAAGAGACTTGAAAACCCATAGAATGATTTATAGACTGGAATTATATAAAAATTAAAAGACTGAAAGTATTGAGAGTTCAATCTTATTTATATAAAATAGAATATAAAATGTTTTGAAATCTGTTTTCAGGTTAGGTAATCATGTCTTAGATTAATGCTTCCTAACTCTTCTGTTCTTTGTAACATTTAAACATTTTTCAGTTTTCTTAGGATTTTATGTCCTTGATGAATCTATGAGAAAATGGAACAGAGAGACCTTTAAAGTCAAAATGATCATGATTGCTCTTGATCAATACTTATTACATGGATGTTTCAGTGAAGACCCAGTTGTCCCGTACATCTCCTTATTACAGAAATCTAAGTAATTTGCTCAGTCATTTATGTTCTTAGTACCTAGCACATAGTAGGCATTTAGTAATATTTAATGATAGGAAGAAAGGAAGGAACAAGAGAAGGAGAGCGAGAAGGAAAAGCCAGCCGTGTGGCTCAGTTCTTCTTTAGGAGGAAGAGAATTGATCAGCTGGGAAGAGGAGACCATGGAATAGATTAGTGAGTATATAATTTTTTTAGGAAAGAATTTACTGTCACAACTTCACAGGAAACCTTTTTTTCCCCCCAGCATCAATGAGGCACCAAGTATTAATCACAGGGCACAGATGTAGTCTAACAAATTGTTTGGAAAAATATAGTGTCTTTGAAAAAAATCTCTAAACTTTGTGATAGAAAAAAATGTGACTCATGAAATTTAGGGCTCTTATTCTAAGCTGACGGAAACCTTTTTGTCTTTGGAATATGGAGAGCCCTCAAGCAAGTGTTTTATTACTTCCAAGCAATTCCTGATCCCGCCCCCGCCCCCAAGAATGAATTAGGGAGCTGAAATAAGTACTAGTATTAGCCCCTGGCTGCCCATTTCCCTAGGCTCTGAGAGTCACTGCTGCTGGGACACAAAGTCAGAAAAGAGACATCTGGAAGTTTTAATATTTAATGCTGTTACAGGCAAGAGAACTCTTGCTTAGGGTTTGAATTTGGTGGGCTACTAGTAAAAGGAGTAAGAACCCTAGTAGCAAGTAAGTGTACATAGTTTCTACATAGTTCCTCTAGCTGTGTTGCATTATGAGATTCTTTTCCTAAAAACCAAAGTAAGTAGTTAGTTTCACATTCATCTGAACTCTTGAGATAGACTGTTTAGTAGGCTTAAATATTCCTAGAAATCAAACTGTAAACCCCAAATTGTTTTTAGTCAAACCAGAGAAAGTCCTGTGAACTACAAGTGCATGATAAAGTGGAGTTAGTTGATGTTTCTTCTGTTTTTATGCCCTACTCATCTCAAAGTGTGGAAAGGTAAGTGGCTCTGAGTATGTTAAATCCTTACTTTGCTCTTTATAAAATATGAAGGATCACTATCAATAGCCTATTAATTTTTTAAAGCCCAGTTTCTTAAAGGAGATTAAAGATTGAGTCACTGCTATATATTTTGAAAGTAGAACCCTAAACATTAGTAGTTTTACTGGAACTTCCTGAAAGTGCTAGAATGATCTAGATTTTCCATTCTGGCACAGGTCCTACAAACCTTATCCCTACAGTCTTGATTAATACCTCAGTCTGGAAATCTTAAGTTTTAAGAGAAACTCTGCAGCCTTTTTTTATACTCAAGCAGCATAATTTCTAAATCTCATCATCAGAAATGTATAAATAAGATCATTTTCATTTGAGAACTATAAAAAGTTCAAATTCTCAGCATTTTTAAAATTCATGATTTAATATTAAATAAATTAGGAACTATTTGGTTTTATCTTCTGCCCTTTTTTTGGGGAGGGGTAGGATAGTGAAGTCATTTTAGATGTTTTAGTTTGTACTCTCCCCTGGGAGACTGGAATTGGGCGTGCTGTTACAGCGCCATCTGCTGGTCAGCTCATCTGTAAACATACTGCAGCTTCTTTGAGCCTGAGCAGTACTGTACTGTCCAGAAATTCTAGAAAGCACTACTTTAGAGTGGGAAAGATGCAGGAAATTTGGAAGGAGATTTTTTCACAAGTAAAAATTTATTTTCACAGATAAAATTTACTGGCAACATGTCACTTTAAAAAGGTTTTGAGGGGTGCCTGGGTGGCTCAGTGGGTTAAGCAGTTAAGCGACTGCCTTGGGCTCAGGTCATGATCCCAGGGTCCTGGAATGGAGACCTGTGGGTTCCTTACTCAGTTCTCAGAAGAAGTCCCTGCTTCTCCCTCTGCCTCTGCCTGCTGCTCCTCCTGCTTGTGCCCTCTCTTTCTCTCTCCGTGTCAAATAAATAAATAAAATCTTTCAAAAATTTTTTTAAAATTTTTTAAAGTAATATATTTCTTAGTAATAATTTTTTAAAATTATTTATGTGAATGTAGTCGACACACAATGTTACATTAGTTTCAGGTGTACAACTTAGTGATTTGACATGTTTATACATTATGCTCTGTTCACCTCAAGCCTAGCTGCTATCTGTCTTGTTACATTGCTATTACAGTATCTTCCACTGTATTCATTATGCTGTACCGTTTATTCCTCTGACTTATTGAAGTTTATTAGAGGATTTCAGAATAGTAAATATTCTCCTTTTGTGTTCAAATTTAAGATCTTGATAAATGATAAAAAACAAAGATAAACATTTTCCTAGGGTTATGGGGAAAATTTTCCTCCATATATTTTGATTTCCATTTATGTACAAATTAAGAAAATGACATTTTGGGGGGTTTTAGAAAAAGAGGTTGTCTTGTGTACTATTTTGAGCGGGGATAGACTCTCACTGGTATTTGGACATTAACCAGGTTAATAAGACAAGTTGAGTAGAATAAACCTGTTGCTATACATGACTAAAAACATGTTTGAAGTAAAACTGAGTCTCTCAGATGGAAAGGCAAACTTATTATTTCCTCCCATAGTACATCTGTTTAGGGCTGACTGACTAATCCTTTAAGAAGTTGCTGAACTTCTTCCAAGTGCTGAAAACCTCATTCTGTTTTAAAAATAGCTGTATGTAATCTTATCTTCATACGTGTATTTTAAGAGTTTAACAAAAAGGATAATTATTTTTGCAAACTAATGATTTCTTAGGCCCAGACTCCAAATGAGGCTTTTAATTTTTTTAAAGGAGTTCTGGGAAAAATAGTCCATGAGAGTTCAGGGTTTTGGGGAATAGTTTTATTTGTTTCATTTCAATTTGATGTTACTATCTCAAATGTGTAAGAATAGGAAGCTTTTCCCTCTGAATTACAATAATAGTTGCAGATACATTAGAATCATAGTGGTAGATGAGCAGTAGAGGCCCTCAGGAAACTCCTTAGCTTATCTGAGGACTTTTGGATTAATAACTTCATCAAACCAGCTACAAAGCTGAAATAAATTACATTGAAAATATATCAAAGTAAAATGAATGTAGTATTTTTAAGACTTCTCATTCAGTTCTTTTATCTTACCCATTGACTTCAGCATTTGTAAGCAATTGTCATTTAAATGCCGATGAAAAAGACAAAAAGTAATTCTAGAGAGTGGTCCTTTTGACAGACCTCCTTTATTGTTCTTTGCAGTAGTGATTTCTTCTTCTCTTTGCTCCTGCATTTTTTTCCCCTGATAGTTAATAGGGCACATTTCTCAAGCCAGACTGGCTGTTTCTACAGCCAAAGGTTGTAGAAGCCAAAGGTGACTTCTTTGTGCCTCCATTTCTATATCTGTGGAATAAATATCTACCTCACAGTTTTGTGGTAAAGGTTAATTGAGAAAATAGCTTGCAAATCACTTAGAATACGGTGAAGCATGGAATAGGCATTCAGAACCCCCAGATGTTCACTGTTCTCATGATTCTTCTCTCACAGAGCGCTTTCCCCTTTTCTGTTGTTTCTGACATCTCTCCCTTCAACCTCCGTGTTCCCAGTTCATGTGTTTCTCTTCTATGATTAGATCAACCAATATTAATATCTTACTACTTGCTATTGCCTAATCAGATTTTGCCCTGTTTTAGTCATTTCTTCATATAACAGTTGCTTTTCCACATGGTTTTCAAAGAATGCTTTCAATTTCTGTGTTGTGATTAGATTGACAGATTTGTTTTTATTTCCTTCCCAGGGTAGTTTCCATTAAATGAGTTCTACTAGTTATGTTTAAGATGAAGGAGAAAAGAATACTTACTTAGTTAATGTGGTAAAACTAAATAATTTGTAATGGCTTGAATACCTGTCATCAAGGTATGTCTTCTAGCACCAAGTCTTCTGGCTTGCTAGAGGGGGGGCCAGAATCACTTAACCATAATGAAGGCTAAAATGGATGACCCTGTTACAGCTGTTAATTTAGAGTACAACATGGTGTGTCTTGTATTTGGAGTCTATGCTATGTATTGATGTCAGCAAAAATCATTTACAAATTCTTGCTTATGACCTGTCTCTAAGATAAGTCTTTAAACACTTCCTTATGCCATTAATAGAAGACATGAGACAAAAGCTGTGGCAGGCAGCTGTTTGATCTAGTGAACCTTTTGGTTAAAAACAATGCATATATGAGCCTTACTATTGATATTTTATCTTTAAAACTTTTCTTATTTTATTTTATTGAGCTAATTGTCCTTTTTATGTGAATCTAAGATGTATTTCCTAAGTTACTGCATGTTTGGCAATCTCTTTTATTTCTTCTCTGTATTATATATAGTATGTTAAGGTGCTAGGTCCTCGAATGGAAGTTTACTTGTGGTTAAGAAAAAATGATTAAGGCAGTGAAAAGGATAGTGTTTTTGTTTTACCTGCTTAATTAGTGGGGCTTTTCCTCATCGGGAGTTGTGTGGTTTTGTAGCTCTTAAAACAAAAACCAGCATTCACTAAGAAAGAAGCAATATTTTGCATGTTTTATTATATCTTGTATGCTGAGATCTCTTTTTGAGAGAGAAACATATGTTTGGCGAGTTCATGTTTCTTGAAATATACATGATTCTTCAGACTGGAATCTAATGAAATAGGACTCCCATTTGAAAACCAAAGAGTTAAGGCTACAACAGAGGATAAAAGTGATCAGATGATTAGCCAGGGGCTAATAGAAATTCTGGGAAGAATGACAGATTGTATATTAGAAAGAAATATGATATCATATTCATTGAAGCTTTTACAACTAAAGATCTAAAAGAAATAATAGAAAATTACTGAAAGAGATGAATGTCTGAAACTTTAGAAATGCATGTGGTGTTGGATTAATCCAAGCAAGAAAGACTGATGGGCAGATAATAAATTACATTGTATAGGAAGTCTGCATTCCTCGTGTTCAAGGTATTTTTTCCTCTTTTTTTCCTTGCAAGATTCATTTACACAGCTCTAGGCCAGTTTCAGAAAATTCAGCTCATGATTTTCATTATACCATATGTGTGTGATTCTTTGGAATAGATAAAGTATTATAAACACAGACCTCCAAATCCTTGAGTGGTGGAGGTTAATCTAAACCTTCCTTCTGTTCTGTGCCAAATTGATAGCATTTTTCCTTTTGACAGTATGAACAATACAGAAAACCTTTTCATATACAATCAATTGTAATGTCCCCAAACAAAAAGAGTTTGAAGAAAAGTACTGTACTTCTTGGGGAAAAAGCTATACTTCAACAACTGCATTTTGGGGGGAGAATAGTCATAAACTGGAAAATGTATTTATATGTATTTTCATTGCAGAGAAGTGAGTATTAACTGTTCTAAATTTTATTTTGCCATGGGTATGTCATTTTACTTAAAAAATTTGTGTATCTGCTTATTGTATATCTTCATATAAATTTATATAGCAACTAGTATATTTCCCTTTTTTTCTTAAGTAGTCACACAGCACTATAATAATTGTGGAGAAATTTAGCTATGTTTACATATGTTGCTTGAAAAAAACACACTCTTCTTCTTAAACATTCGAACCTTTTAATCAGTTTTTACCATTTGGACTTGGCATTCATTTGTTTTCTTAGTTTTTGTAGGTCCAAGGAGAAAGTGAAATGTTTCCTGAAATATAAATAAGTAATAAAATTAATGTGCGTACAGAGTACACTCTTTATTCTTCTTGGATATATTCTTGTTGGTCCTTTTTTAAAATATCCTTAATCTCTGGGGCAAAGAGAGATTATTACTCTGTTAAACTGAGTTCTGATTCCAGTCGTCTGGGTTTCTATATACTTAAACATATAAGCTTAAACTCAAGTATTTACCTATAAGTGAGTTCTATATTTTGTGACCATATTTTAAAATTTCCTAATATGTGATGGAAGGTTCATAAGATTTGTTTTTTTTTAATAGCTACATCAGAAATAGAATCATTATTAAAATGCTATAATAAAAACTAGGGTTTTTTTTAAAGTGATTTTTATTTTATTTTTTAAATATTTATTTATTTATTTGACAGAGAGAGAGAGATCACAAGTAGGCAGAGAGGCCGGCAGGAAGCAGGCTCCCTGCTGAGCAGAGAGCCCAACGTGGGGCTCGATCCCAGGACCCTGAGATCATGACCTGAGCTGAAGGCAGAGGCTTTAACCCACTGAGCCACCCAGGTGCCCCTAAAAGCTAGTTCTTTCTTGGATCCTGTCAGATAAAATATAGGAAGCAGTGTTGGCTTCAGGTTGTGATTGCATAATAAAGATGATCCCAACTGTTAATAAAATGGAATAGAAGTTTTAAGTTTTGTCCCTTTAATATGTGTAATGATTTCCATTGAATCTTTTCTAATCAGTTTTAGGGACAGTTTAAAATGTAATTCATTATACATTTCATTTTTGTTTTATAATAACATGCATAATGTTATGTGTGTTGGGGGCTAGCAGTGAAAAGAAGAGGGAGTGGGAGAGGGAGACTTCTGGGGGGCTGTCTCTCTGTAGTAAGAAGAAACAAGTAATCAAAATTATTAGCTGTACTTATTAATAACTCCTGTTTCTTTATCAGTTATTGCTAAACTAACTTCTAATGCCTTAAACAGGGTTGAAAACATACACAAATTTATGCAAAACTTCAAAGAAAATTTTATTTATAAATATCCTGTAATTAAGACCATTTCTCTTACCTAAACTGTTTGTATTGGGTTTGAAATGTAAACAAAGGATATTTAATGAACTACCAGTTATTCTCTGCAAAGTTACTTATCTCCGATCCTGGTGTGTCTGTACCTTTGGGATAGTGCAGTATGAGTTAATCTTCCACATGTTGTCAAAGTCCTAATGGACATCTGTGTTTCTGTATAGATTATTCTTAAATGACTAAAAATTATAGAATTCTAATAGGAACTATTTTTATCCTTTTTGCAGCTATGTCATCTTATCTTTTAATTATTAAAACAGAGCTTCCTGCTGCTATTTCAGAATTTTTGTCTGGAGACCATACTGGGTAAGAAAAAATATTTCATGTTGTGTCCACTCATTTGTTAATTCAATAAGTATTTATTAATGATATGGTAAAATGGGCAGGACAGGGAGGGTCTCTCTCTTAGAGAAGAGGAAAGGAGAAATTTATGGGAATATGAAAGTCTGAGGTAGGAATGGGGGATGGTGAGAAGTATGGAGTGTAAAGGTCTTAAACAAAGGAGGGGAGGGGATCATACTGCTGTCCCTTCTCCACAAACCACAGTGGTAAAGTTACAACCGCACTTGTGAGATTTCTATTCTAAAGCATGGTTTGAAAAAATAAATGATTTGCAGGGACTTAATGATTTCATTTCCTGGTTTTTAACAATACTATAAACAATACTAAACCACATTATACTTCCTTTCTCCTTTATTATTTATAAAATACTGGGTTCTAAAGACTATTGACTCAAAAAAAAAATAAAGGCTATTGACTCATCTCTTTCTATGGGAAAGCAAACTTATTTCCTTTCATAGGAAAAGAAATTTTGAGAAAAATACACTTGAAAAGACAGAATAAATTTTTTTAAGTGTCATCAAGCTATTTCACACACTTTCTAAACCACAACACAAAAACCCATCAGACTTTTGGACTTAAATATTTGGTTGTTTTGCTCTATTATTTTTACTTGTTCTAGACTGCAGGGCCAATTTTCAAAATTAACTTTTTTAGCTTTTACAACTCGACTTCCATGAAAAAGTTCTACTTAGACAACTGCAAATACATATTTATATAAAAGGCAAGTATGGTATACTTTAGATCTAACTAGGAACTGGAAATCTTTGATTTTTCATCACCAGAAGATACTGTGCCTTTCTGTAGTACTTTATTGTTTGTAGGGTTTCCACATTCATTTAAGTTTTATGCCCTTAGTTTGATGAACAATTGCTATAAGAAAGAGCTGTGTGAAGTTCGCTTTTTCATTTGCTGTAAAAATATTCAGGACAACTTCCATTACTCAAAAAATTCTATGTGACAAATTTATAATGTAGGGCTAAGAACTCAAGGCAATGAGAAGTAGAATCAGGAATGTTAGACGAGGAGTAAGGAGACGTGTTCTATCCATGTCAGTGACCTCAGGAAATTGATTTTACTTCTTCTGGCCATATAACTTAATTTTGAGCCTTAGGTTTCTTCACCTGTCTTAATGGACGTACCAATATTGCCTTCTTAAGAAAGTTGTTGAGATGATCAAATAAGATACTATATAAATATATATATATATTTATATAGTATCTTATTTGAGATATATTTGAGATATATTATATATATCTATTGAGATATATAATATCTTATCTTATATATATCTTATTTATATATATATAAATATATATAAATATATATAATATATAAATATAAATATAAATATATATTTATAAATATATAAAAATATATATATTTATATAATATCTTATTAAGATATTATCTTAATATCTCTTGTAAGCTTATAGCATAGTGTAAATGTGGAGGATTAAATTTCCGAATGTTGAATGTCAGATTACTTAATTAATTTAAAATAAAGAAATTTCAATAATAATAATAATTATATTAAAGGTCGATTTTCCCTGTTTGCTCTGCCAGGGAGGTCAGAGTCAAATTTGAATATATTGCATAAACTGTTAATCCTAATAGTTGTCACGTGTTTGCCTTTTCCTTGCTCCTGAATTTGGTGACTTCTTTTTACATTGTTTTAATTGCTATATGTCTTTGTGGAAAGAGGAGGGATAACATGCATATAAAATTTTAGAAATAATTAAGGTAGTATGAGAAAGAACTGCTATTAAAACTTAGGTCTTCTTTCTCTAAATGTGATACTTTTACTATAGCTTTCACTTTAAATCAATTACCCATCTATTTTGTTGGGTTTTTTTCCTCATTTGTTTAAAAAAATAAAAATTTACCCCCATCTTACTCATATTAGTAGAAAATTGATTAAAATGGTATTTTTGTAAGTCAGAAATGAATTTTTTTAAGGTATACTTCAAAATACTATGACCAGTTTGCATCATCTGTTTTGTTGAGAATTGTACATCTCTTTAACAGCCTCATCTTGTTTTATACCTGATGTACATTTGCTTGTTTTGTATTTCAGAGTTGTAAAAACTTCAATAAGAGACTGTATTAAGTGGTTAGAATGCAGATAAATCACCAATCTTCAAAGCTTAATGCTGTAAAATAATTAAGAAACAAATATTGTGGTAATTGACAACTATCTAGGGTAGTTTATTTCTAAATAAAGTTACATAGCATTATTTTTTCTGAGATCAATGTGATATTGTTATGCTTTTATTTTAGGGTTTGATTGACAATAAATTGCACTTAAGATCTTCCATGTGTGCTTATTTTCTGTGAGATTTGATGTACCTTTATATAAATATAAACCTTGATAAAGATGTTATCAAAAAGAAACTTTATGTTCATAATATTCTAATTTCAACAATTATTGGTTAGAAGTCAGAAGCTATAATACTTATCCCAAACTTGTATGAGGCATCTGTACTTTTCAGAGAATAATTTATATTTTAAAAATCTATGGCTGTTAAAAGTTGGAAGCTCTCTGTTAACATTTAATGATCTTGTCAGTGGAATATGATTGACACAATTAAGCTGTCTTGCATTTGAGTTACATAATTGATATGGGATGTGAGTAAGATCCTAATTCAGAACATATGATACTCTTGTTCCATTCCATTCGAGAATGAAATTAAAGCAACTTATAAATAAATCTGGTTTTCATTAAAATATGGAAAAAAGCATCTGCATGCCAAAGCATTTGCAATACAGCTAAAGATTTATACTCTATATTTCATACTTGGAACATTTTTATCATATAGGATTAAATCCATAGATCAAACAAGTTTTCTAGGAAGTATAAAACTTTTTACTCTAATTCTTTTGGCTTAAAGGAATGTGTATTTAGATTACAGTAGGAAAACAGGGGTTCTGTTAGATAATTCTTTTTCTCCTCTTAGGAAAAAATTTAAGGATAGTATATTCTTTTAAAATCTTGATTTATAGGGGCGCCTGGGTGGCTCAGTGGTGTAAGCCTCTGCCTTCGGCTCAGGTCATGATCTCAGGGTCCTGGGATCGAGCCCCGCATTGGGCTCTCTGCTCAGTGGGGAGCCTGTTTCTCCCTCTCTCTCTGCCTGCTTCTCTGCCTACTTGTGACCTCTCTCTCTGTCAAATAAATAAATAAAATATTAAAATCTTGATTTATAAAATATACTTATTTAATATGTACTTTTGGAGATTACTTTTTGCTGGTTTGTATTTCTTGGGCTGGGTTTAATTTTCCAAGTTTAATCATCTCTGTTCTTTGGAAAATATCCATTGTCAAACACAATTCAGTTGCCTGTGACATGCATATCAAATCTAAACTACCTTTAGTGTATGTTACTGAATTGCCCTATAGTTGAATGATAAAGAAAAGCACTGTGTTTACAATTGGCTTTATTAATCTACCTTAATAAGTATAAGAAATGATTAATAATAACCAGTAGCCAAGCCAGGGATAGAGAAATTATATTTTGCAATAAAGTTCTTTTTATATTAGGAATTTAAAATTCAATCCTGTGACCAGGAGAGTGTAAAGGAAAGCACCATCTTGAGAAAAATGAGGTAGTAACTGAAAAATACCGTAAACTCAAGAGTGACTATTCAAGAGTAGAGATTAGGAACGCCTGGGTGGCTTAGTCTGTTATGCGTCTGACTCTTGGTTTCAGCTCAGCTCTGATCTCAGGCTTGTGAAATGGAGCCTCGTGCCAGTCTGTATCCCTCTCCTCCTATGGTGCATTGCTCACGTGCATGCGCACTCACTCTCTCTCTCTCTCTCAAATAAATCATTAAAAAAAAAGGGGTGGGTGGGTAGAGATAATTTCCATTTCTCCTGTCACCAAGATCATTCTCATCTTTTTGCTGCTTTTACAGACATATAAGATGAAGTTGTTGACTCAAAGGATCTCTGAGGTCTCTTCTTGCGCTAACATACCATAACGGTGACGCTGAGAGACTGCTGAGAGGAGGTGACGTTTTCAGTCCCACAGTTCAGTGCTCTGGGCAGTCTCGTGGGTTCTGGGCATGAGTGAATTGTGGTCTGACATAGTCTAGTGATAATAGTATAAGTTGTAAAGTTCAGGATTTCAAAATGTTTATTCTTATGCAAGAGAAGAGTTTTGGGTCCTAAGGATGAATGTGCCCATTGCACAACTCCACCTTCGTGATGGTAGGGACAGCAGAGCTAACACATGGAATCTGCTCTGCTGCTCCATCGGGTCTTTTTCCTCCTGACACTGCAGTTGTCTGGCTCTGATACTGGATTCCTGAAGAAAGGAGATTTTAAGGGTAGAGCCCTGGGATTTTTGCCAGCTTCAGAAATTTAGTTGCAAAGAGTTTCTCAACGAGGGACGTTTTGAGGCTCCCATTTTCCCCCTCCATACAGGGATTGAGAGGCTCGTGTAAATGCAGGGAGCACAGCTTCGGGTCTGTGAGTACTAGCGATACTTGTGCACAGGTTTTAGGATCTGACACAGGCATTTCCTAAAGACACGGATTAGAGTGAAAAAGAGAAAGTTGTGATCGTGGTGCTATTTTTGCTGCTGCTCCCTCTTTTGTTCTGTTTAAAAGGAAGTTGTTGGCACCCACCAATACCCACTAAAGATACGTTACAAAGGATTTCCTCTGAAACCAGGAATAGAAGAGACACAGTGAATCATGAAGTCCATGTTAGAAGCCAGGGGCTGAAACCCGTGTGGGGGAATACCTTTTCTTTCATTCTTTTTAAATTGAAATATAATTAACATGTAATATTGTATAAATTTAAGGTGTACAACATTTTGATACACTTTTGTATTACAGTAGTGTTAGCTAACCCCACCATCACTGTTACATTTAAGATCTACTCTCTTAGCAACTTTCAGGTATATTATTATTGTTAACTACAATCACAGTCCCCAGAATTTACTCATATTTGTACCATTTGACCAACATTGCAGTTCCCTTGCCTCCTCTTCCCCCAGTCCTGCTGGTAACCACCATTCTACTCTGTTTCCACGAGGTTGGATTTTTCTGATTCTACATGTAAGTGCTAAACAGTAATGTTTTTCTGCCTGACTTCTGTCACTTAGCATAACACCCACATAATACAACCATGCTGTCACAAATGGCAAGATCTCCTTCTTTCTCATGGCTGAATAATATTCCATTATTTCACACATATTATATATATATGGTATTTAAAAATAAATGCATATATACACACCTCCACATCTTTATTCATTCATCCAGTGACAAACACTTAGGTTGTTTCCATATCTTAACCTACTGTGAATAATGCTGCAATAAATATGGAAGTGCAGATATCTTTTCAATATCCTGTTTTCATTTCCTTTGGATATATCACTCAGAAGTGGCATTGCAGGATCACTTAATTTTTTAAAAAGATGTATTTATTTATTTATTTTTTTATTTATTTAAGAGACAGTGCAAGCACATGCATGTACACAAGGGGGGAGGTCGGGAGAGGGAGAGAAATCAACAAGCAGATTCCTGGTTGAGCACTCCTGCTTGCAAGGCTCTATCCAAAGACCCTGAGATCATGACCTGAGCTGAAATCAAGAGCCAGGCGCTCAACCGACTGAGCCACCCAGATGCCCCTATTTTTAATTTTTTTTAGGAACCTCCATACTATTTTCCATAGTGGCTGAACCAGTTCACCTTCTCACTGACAGTGCACAAGGATTGCTTTATCTCCACTTCCTCACCAACACTTGTTATTGCTTGTCTTTTTGATACCCATGCTAACAAGTGTGAGGTGGTCTCTCAGTGTGGTTTTAATTTGTATTTTGTGATGATTAGTGATGTTGAGCATCTTTTCATGTACTCATTGGTCATTTGTATGTCTTCTTTGGAAAAATGGCCGTTGTTTTCCTCTGTGCATTTTTCAATTGGATTAACCACCTATCAGTTACATGGTTTGCAAATATTTTCTTTCATTCCATAGATTGCCTCTTCACTTTGTTTATTGTTTGTTTTGCTGTGCAAAAGCTTTTTGCATGTTTGGTGTAACCCCACTTATTTTTACTTTTGTTGCTTGTGATTTTGGTATCATATCCAAAAAATTATAGCCAAGGCTGATGTCAAGGAGCTTTCCCCCTATATTTTCGTGTTTTATGATTTCAGGTGCTACATTTAAGTCTTTAATCCGTTTAATCCATTCCAAGTTAATTTTTGTTAGTGGTATAAGAGAGGAGACAATTTCATTTTTTTGCATATGTTTATCTGGTTTTTCTAACACTGTTCATTGAAGACACTTTTTCCCCCATTGTGGGCTCTTGGCTCCCTTGTCAGTATTAGTTTGGCTGTATATGGGCACAGAGTTATTTCTAAGCTCTTTATTCATTCCATTGGCCTGTGTGTCTATTTTTATGCCAGTACTATACTGCTTTGATAACTATAGCAGCTTTGTAGTACAGTTTGAGATCAGGAAGTATGATGCTTTGTATTCCCTCTCAGGATTGCTTTGGCTCTGTGGGATCTTTTGTGGTTCCATACAAATTTTAGGATTGTTCTATTTCTGTAAAAAATGTCATTCAAATCTTAATAGGGATTGCATTAAATCTATAGATGGCTTTGGGTAGCATGGACATTTTAACAAATGAATTTTTCCTATCCATGAACATAGACAGGTTATCTTTCTGTTTGTTTCTTCTTCAAATTCTGTCATTGGAGTCCTATCTTGTAGTTTTCAGTGTACTCATCTTCCACTTGCTTGGTTAAATTTATTCCTACATATTTTAATTTTTTTGATGCTATTGTAAATGGGATTGTTTTATTTCTTTTTCAGATATTTTGTTGTTAATGTATAGAAATGTAACTGATTTCCGTATGTTGATTTTGTTAACTGCAATTTTACTGAATGTGTCCATTAGTTCTAACAGCCATTTTGGTTGAGTCTTTAGGATAGTCTCCCTATAAGATCATATGATCTGCAAATACAGAGTTACTATTTCCTTTCCAATTTGGATGTCTTTTATTTTGTTTTTGTTTTTGTTTTTTAATCTTGCCTGATTTATTCTAGCTAATATTCCCAGTACTATGTTTAATAAGAGTGGTGAGAGTGGGCACCCTGTTGTTCCTGACCTTAGAGAAAAAGCTTTCAACCTTTCACTCTTGAATATGATGTTAGCTGTAGGTTTGTTGTATATGGCCCTTATTATATTGAGGTATATTCCTTCTCTACCCAATTTGTTGAAGGCTTTTATTATAAAAGGTTTATTGTATTTCGTCAAATGCTTTTTCTGTATCTGTTGAGATGATCGTATGATTTTTATCTTTCATCCTGTTAATATGCTGTATCATATTTATTGATTTGCATATGTTCAGCCACCCTTGCATTCCAGGGATAAATTCAACTTAATCATCATGCATGATGTTTTTAATGTGCCGTTATTTTCATTTTGCTAATATTTTGTTGAGAATTTTTGCATCTGTATTCATCAGGGATATTGATGTGTAGTTCTCTTTTTTTGTAGTGTCCTTATCTGGCTTTCGTATTAGAGTATGCTGCCCTTGTCAAATGAGTTTGGGAGTATTTCCCTCTCTTCAGTTTTTTAGAAGAGTTTGAGGATTGGCATGAATTCTTCTTTACATATTTGGTAGAATTCACCAGTAAAACTATCTGGTCCTGGGGTTTTCTTTGTTGGGAAGTTTTTGACACTGATTCATTTTCTTTACTCATTATTGCTCTGTTCATATTTTTTATTCCTCATGATTTTGATATATTATCTGTTTCCAGGAATGTATCCATTTTCTTAATTTAACATGTCAGTGGGTGACTTTAGCTACCTGGTAGAAAAAGAGGATGCATTTTGCCAGCTGAGAATTCTGAGACTATCTGCCAAATGATTTGACCCTGATTTCATTTATTTATTTGATAGAGAGATAACAGGTAGGCAGAGAGGCAGGCAGAGAGAGAGATGGGGAAGCAGGCTTCCTACTGAGCAGAGAGCCTGATGTGGGGCTCGATCCCAGGACCCTGAGATCATGACCTGAGCCTAAAACCAAAGGCTTTAACCCACTGAGCCACCCAGGCACCCTGCCAAATGATTTTGGGAAAAAAAAAAAATCCCTATTGTCTTTGATGTTCCAGCTGCCATATTGACATTAACTATACTTGGTTACTACTCTCTGCATGTGTGTATATGTGTATGTTTCAGTGAAAAGATGATTATAGAAAATTCAGAAAAGAAAGCAAATAAAAATCAGACATAATAACATCTCTTACCTAATCACTGTTTTATCCTTTTAGTTTTTCTCAAAAAGCTTTTTTAAACATAGTTAATAATCATATATTTTATATTTTCATTGTTAGTATTTTCCATTTTACTAAATTGTCTTTTTTTCTAGCTGCATAGCATTCCACTGAATATGCTTTTATTGGCCTAATATTTTCTGTTGTTAAATATATAGGACTTCCCTCAAGCTTCTTAATGTTATAGTAATGTTGTATTCATAGCTTCATGCACATAGGATTCTTTATATTATAGATTATTTTCTTAGATTACCATGTTTTTATTGCATTTGCTCCATAATGTCATTGTTTTCCCAGAAGTAGTACTAATTGACGGGATCACTAGAATGCCTGAAGGACCAGTTGTGCCACATCCTTGAATATTATTTTTTGAATAATTTTACTAGTTTAATTTCAACAGCTTCATATTTATTTCTTTAATTAGCACCAGAGATTGGATTTTCCTTCATGTGTATTTACTAGTTCTACTTCTTTCATGAATTGTTTGTCCTTTACATACTAAAGTGAAGTCTTTACTATTAAATTCGTGGGGAATTAACTCTAACTTTTTAAAAATTTCCACACATGTATTTTATATTGGAACATTGAAACCATCTATGTGCAAACAAGGAAAAAAATTAAAATTGCTCATATTGCTACCACACAGAAATATCTCCTTCTGGTATTTTAAGAATATCCTTCTGACTTTTTTGTTAATGTTCATTCAGGTTTTTTTTTTAGTAATCAAATACATCATCATACTTTTAAGCTACCTTTTTTAAAATTTAATATTCTAATGTCTTTATATGAAAAATGTAATATATTTTTTCCTGGTAACTCATGCTCTTTCTAGAAAACTTGAAAAATGTAGAAACTGGGAAGAAGAAAAATTACCCATCATTCTGCCACCAAAAGATGATGGCTATCAAGATGTTGCAGTTCTTTTCCATTTTTAATCTATGCTTTTCCTCAAAATTGCTAATCATGCTATGTACATTTAGGATGTTTTCATATCAATATATTGTTATATTATTCATTATATTATTATATGTGTAGAATTTTCTTTTTTATGATCATCCTGTAGTCCCATAATTTGTTTTAAAATTGTCGTGATCTTAGATATTTATTTCCAATTTTCAGTATTTTAAATGTTTTCAGTAACCATCTTTTTACAAATATTTTTGTTCTTATTGTTGATTGTTTATTTATTTATTTACTTTTTCAGTGGGCTCCACACCTGGCATGGAGCCCAGTGCAGGGCTTTAACTCATGACCCTGAGATCAAGACCTGGGCTAAAATTCTGAAATCAAGAGTCAGACACTTAACCGGCTGAGCCTCCCAGGCACCCCAACTGATGATCTATTCATTTATTTTTTGAGAGAGAGAGAGGGTACATATGAGCAGGGAGGAGTGGGGGCAGGCAGAGGGAGATGGGGGAGAATCTAAGCAGGCTCCATACCCAGCACAGAGCCGTCTGGAGGCTCCATTTCATTTCATGACCCTGAGATCATGACCTGAGCCAAAATCAAGAGTCAGACACTTAACTGACTAAGCCACCCAGGCATCCCTGATTGTTTATTTTTAATAATCTTTTCTAAGTATTACATATTTGAAGTTTTTCAATATCTTTTGCCAAATTGCTTTCCAGAAAGGTAATATACACAGTTTTTACCTTCACCAGTTTTCAAGATTTATTTATTTATTTTAGTGAAAGAGAGTGTGTGCACTTTAGCATGGGGGAGGGGCAGAGGAAGAGGGAGAGAATCCTCAAGCAGATTCCCGCTGAGTACAGAAGCTGACCCTGGGGCTCAATCCCAGGACTCTGAGATAGGAGCCAAAAACAACAGCCAGACTCACCGACTGAACCATCCAGGCACCCCTACCTTCACCTGTTTGTGTACATCTTGTCACTCCTCACCAACATTGACTATTATCTTACTTTTAAATACTTGCTAATTTGGTAGTTGAAAAATGACATCTCATTGTTTTGATACCTTTTTAAATATAAATTCATTAATAAGAATAATAGGATTTCACAAGAACATATTTCAATGAAAGGAAGTAGGCTTTTCCTGTGGGTGGTTGTAATGGTTATAACTGTGTGTGTGTGTGTGTGTGTGTGTGTAACACAAGCACTGGATTCCTGTGCCTAAGATAGGACTATTTTTTTTCTACTAGGTCTTGGTATCTTGATGGACAAACACTACTAATAATCATTTGTGTTGGCATTGTGTTCCCTCTTGCGCTTCTTCCTAAAATAGGTAAGTCTTTAGAGAAGAAGACAGTTTTTGTTTGGAAAGAAGGAAGAAAGAAGATAACGTTAAGGGGCTTTTAAATTTCACAGTACCACATTTTTAGCAGAAGGGTGGTAACGGTGAATAATTCTGAACTTGGGCTTATTTTAGGTTGTTCAGCCTTCAGCCTTGCCTAGTTAGCCTATTACTTGGTTTGTAGTAGTATTTTGTCTGCCCCACTAAAATAAAATCTTTACAGTGGAACATTAAAGAGCAGCCTTTCCTTACAGTGTACCATTAGTGGTAAGCCAGTTCCAATTCTGCTGTACAGAGCTGCATAAATGATCTGTGACAGATAGTTGGAATGTTGTTATTCTCAACCCTAAGCCCCAGATACCAAGCACTGTAATAGAAAACATGCCCAAGATGTATAGCTTTAGCTGTATGTTAGGATCACTTTCCTTATAAATTGCTTTTTATTTTACTGTTATTTTACAGGCTTTCTTGGCTACACAAGTAGTTTATCATTTTTCTTTATGGTGTTCTTTGCTCTTGTGGTAAGTTTAAAATACAGCATATTGCTTATCTCCTCACTGAAATTGAACTTACTGTGTTAATGTCTTCTTTTTATCTTTTAACTCTGTTTTCTGTCAAAGTTTTATTTCAGTGTGTTACTAAAAGCACTTTTATTCCACAAAATTATTGTACCTATTTTGAAGAAGCTTAGCTAGAGCATCCTTTCAAATCCAGTATCTCTTTTGATTAACTAGAAAGGAAAGCACACTGACTCTGTTAAAACCTTAGATGAAGTTTAATTCTTTGCGTAGATGTGTGTATCCATTTATTTCTGTATAATACTGGGTGTGTATGTGATTAAACACTTCTTTGTTGTTGAAAATGAGTCAAAGAAAAATGGTACCCAAAGGAGCAACACAACACCCCAGTAGTTAAACCATATTATAGAGCCGGATTTTCAAGCTGTCACAACAATCCAGGATGCATTTAATTTAGGTTGAACTATCTGTTGGGATGTGGAGATCAAACAACTTTAGATCATTTAAATGAAGTGGAAGGAACCCTGGTGTTAGTGTTCAGAAATACTTTAATGGATGCTCTTAAAACTAAAATACTTAACAGTGTTTACATTTAATCATTTGTTGAATTTATCAGCATTAAAAATCATTGCCCTCCTCACCTCAAATTGTCTGACTTCTATCTTAGAGGCAAATGAATTGAACATATACTTTTTTCCCCCTTCAATTAATTTAGATATCACTGTATAAGTTCAAATGTGTACAGCATGAAGACTTGACTTACATATATAGCAAAATGATTACCACAGTAAGTTTAGGTAACATCCATGAACATACACTTTTTAGGTTCCACATTGGAAAGGGAGACAACAGTTATTCTCACCATAAATGGACTTTTTTTTTTTTTTTTGCAGTGGTACTTTATTTTTTGAGTATAGTTGACAAGTGTTACATTAGTTTCAGGTGTACAACAGTGATTTGATAAGTTTTTACACTATGCTTTGCTCACCATGACTATAGCTGGCATCTGTCACCGTGCAATGCTATTTCAGTATCATTAACTATGTTCCTTATGCTGAGCCTTTTATTTCCATGACTTATTCATTCCATAACTGGGAGTCTGTTTCTTCTATTCTCCTTTATCCATTTTGCCCACCCCTCTTCCCTGCTTTCCTCTGGCAACTATCGGTTTGCTCTCTGTTTTTATAGGTCTGATTCTGCTTTTTCAGTCTTACTTCACTTAGCAAAATACCCTCTAGGTCCATCTATGTTGTTGCAAATGGCACTACCTTACCCTTTTTGTGGCGATGTGATATTCCATTGTGTGTACACACACACACACACACACACACACACACACCCATCTTTCTTATCTATTTGTCTATTGATGGGTATTTAGGTTGCTCCCATATCTTGGCTATTGTAAATAGTGCTACAGTAAGCATAGGGGTGCATATATCTTTTTGAATTACTGTTTTTGTTTCTTTAGCTAAATACCCAGTAATGGAATTTTGAATCATATGGTATTTCTATTTTAAATATTTTGGGGTAACTCCATATTGTTTTCTATAGTGACTGTACAAATTTACATTCCCTTCAACAGTGCCCAAGGGTTGTATTTTTTTAAATCTTCACCAGCACTTGTTATTTCTTGTCTTTTTTATTTTAGTCATTCTGTTAGGTATAAGGTAACATTTCATTGTGGTTTTGAATTTGATTGGTTTTTTGACATTGAATTGTATATGTTCTTTATGTATTTTGGATACCCCTTATCAGGTATATCATTTGCAAATATCTTTTCCATTCAGTAGGTTTCCTTTTTGTTGTACTGGTGCTTTTCCTTCACTGTGCCAAAGCTTTTTATTTTAACATAGTCCAAATAATTCACTTTTGCTTTCATTTCCCTTGCCTTAGGAGACGTGTCTAGAAAAATGTTGCCATGGCTGATGTCAGAGAAATTACTACCTATGTTCTCTTCTAGGAATTTTATGGTTTTAGGTCTCACATTTATTCCTAATTAAAGATCTTTAATCCACTTTGAGTTTATTTTTCTATATGGTGCTAGAAAGTAGTCCAGTTTCATAAACTGATGGTTGAGAAACATCTGTATGGTTAGGGATGACCTATGTCTGCAAATGAACATATGGATGTGAAAGAGAATCAGTCTAGATAACACTCGGTTTTTTCCTCACAGATAATTGGCAATCCAAGCATTGCATAGGTAAGAGTAATTGGGTTTTTATAGCCAGTAGTTTGAAGCATGTGAAATATATTGATATGGCATGTCTTTTGTAGTTTTCACAATATTCATTTCTGTCCTGGCAGATACTCTTTTTTTTTTTTTTTAAAGATTTTATTTATTTATTTGACAGAGAGAGATCACAAGTAGGCAGAGAGGCAAGCAGAGAGAGAGAGGAGGAAGCAGGCTCCCCGCCAAGCAGAGAGCCCGATGCGGGACTCGATCCCAGGACCCTGGGATCATGACCTGAGCCGAAGGCAGAGGCTTAAACCACTGAGCCACCCAGGCGCCCCCTGGCAGATACTCTTAAATTTGATGCAGATTTCTTACTGTACATATGGAAATACGGCCCTTATTCTGTACTTATTGTAATGCTTTACAAACCATCTGCTCAAATTTTTACTGGTGAGCACAGCTAAATTTGGTCTAAAACAGGACAGTGAAGACACTGTACACTTTTTTAAAAATGCTCCTTTTAATTGTGACTTTTATTTTAGATTTTCTAAACAATTAGGTTTAGAAATACATAATGGTTAGGGAAGGATACATGTGTATATCAACCCAGACTTTTTGGAATGGTACCAATGGCTCCATTTATTGTTTTCATCAATATGTATTTATAAATCTATATAATATCTGTATTACATTTTTTAAATGCTTAATATAAATTTTTTTAAAAAATAATCAAGAAATCTATTACTTTCTTTCTTAAATTACACTCTCCAAATAATGTAAATTGTAACAGTCTTTTTTTAAAATTCTGATCAAAGCCGACTTTAATTTTTTACTCTCATATTTAAAAGCTTATCTGATGGCTGCCAGTTTCCCAATCCTAGCATTGGTTACTAGCTTACAAATCTTAAGGTAAATTCTTCTCATTTACCTAATGTTCAATTTCTGCTAGTTTTGATATACACTGGTGTAAATACCATTACTGGCTGCTTTGTATGAAATTCAGTATTCTATAGATCCCACAGAGTCATGGGATAGAATCAGGAGCCTCCTCCTTTTATGTGAGCCTCGGTGGTACTATGGAAATCTAGGCAATTTTGCTTAGGTTAAGGAGGATTTATTTTCATTTGTAAGAGAACCCTCTTACAATAGGTTTATTCAGTTCTTCTAAAAATGGTGGCATTCTTTAAAACTACTCTTTGAAAAGCAACAATTACTTAAGTGGAATATTGGATTAAACCTAAAAATGTGGGCCCTAGTTAACTTTATTATTCTGCATATGATCATGATAAGGGATTTGGATGTTCTTCACATTTCCAAGCAAAATCCAATTTAAAAAGCTTGTTCTTACCAAACTCCTAAAAACAACCATTTGAGAGTAAACCAGCAGAATATTACATCACCCCAGTGAAGCTTTAGGTTTCATTACATGCACCCACAAGTGACGTGGCTAGCTTCTGCCATACACTTTTACGGAATTTATTTTACACCTATTATACCGAACAGCATTTTATTTATTTTTTTTAAGATTTTATTTATTTATTTGACAGAGAGAGAGAGAGAGAGAGAGATCACAAGTAGGCAGAGAGGCAGGCAGAGAGAGAAGCGGAAGCAGGCTCCCTGCCGAGCAGAGAGCCCGATGCGGGGCTCGATCCCAGGACCCTGGGATCATGACCTGGGCCGAAGACAGAGGCTTAACCCACTGAGCCACCCAGGCACCCCCCGAACAGCATTTTAAACACTGGCATATAAACTCCCTAATGATGTAAAGAAAAGACAAAAGTGTTTATCTTATTAGGAACAAGACACACCATCACTTACAGTCTTCAAACATTATTGCACTTTAACTTTCATAATTTAGCAATGCATTCATGAAACAATCTACAGAGAACTCATTTTGACAGACAAAGAACACTTTTAAGCAGCCATGACTGAGCTAAATTGTTGATTAGGTAAGGATTTTACAAACATTACTTATATTAGCAGAGAGTATTGTGTCTACCCCGTGCCTCATGGCAAGAACCGCTCATGGGGTGCTGGAACCCAGGGCCCTTTCTCACGGCTCTGGTGGCCCACAGATGTCAGCCCTTGCATCACCCGGTGCTTGTGGGCTGATTTAGTGATTTGCTCAGTGTCAGGAATTTTTCTCATGGCTATGGAATGGATCAATGAGGATAACCTCGAAGAATTTGTACCTGGAATCTTTGCCAACCCAGTAAGAATTCAGGACTCTCAGAGACCCACAGTGGCATCCAATTCGCTCCTCTGCAACCCACTGAAACCTTAGCTGGTTAGCACCATGATGGGATGGGCTTGCTCGAGGTCTCACTGTTAGGAATGGCATTTGGGGCCACTGTGGTGAATCTGATATATTATATAACCTTGCTTGGCCTTGGGCCCCAGTCCACGTGCTTTATCAGCTGGCTTGGGTGGGAAATTGCGGGGGGGCGCCCTATGGAGCACACAGAGCTGTGAGTACTGCCAGCAGTGCACCCTGAGAAGAAAGTGCATTACACCATACTGCTTCTTCCTCCATAGTTCCTGGATGTACTTTTAGCGCCCATCTTGGCTGACCTTGGAGCGGATGCCCGCCACCAGATGGAAAGCAAAACTTAAGTCTTTAAAAAAAAAAAATTTTTTTTTAAAGCAGGCTCCAGGCCTAGTGTGGAGCCCAACATGGGACTCAAACTCATGACCCTGAGATCAAGACCTGAGCTGAGATCAAGAGTCTGAAGCTCAACCAACTGAGCCACTCAGGTGCCCGAAAACCTAGTCTTATCTGTTGTCCCAGATCCTTATTTTGTCTAAAAATTTTAACATAAAATTTTGCCCCCTCTGAAATATCTAAAATTTTTAAAATCCATTTTATTCTAGCAGTGACTCAGAATGACAGTAACCAAATGGACTTACCTTTTTTGGTCCCTTTTAGAAAACAAATGGATTGCCATTCTTTCCAAAAGTTCTGTCTTGAATGCAGATTAGTATTTTAAGAAATATTTTAATAAGCCAGAGATCAAAATAGAAAACTTTGTGGATGGTTTATAGTCAGAATCCTTGCTTGTTCTGAGCACTGAGTGAGGCATGATCAGTGCTTCAGATAGACTTGTGGCCACTGCTCTTACGGATCTGTCAGTCTCGTAGGGGAGATGAGAAAAATTGATTGGAAAACAACAGAGAACCATGTCGATAATACATAATTAATAATTGCTTTATTTGCTTCAGAATAAGAGTCATAGCAGTTGACAGTAGAGAAGGAAATTAAACTTGAGCTGCACCTTGAAAGATGAAAAGAACTTAGAGAGAAAGAAGGGCCTTTGATGCCAGTGAATTATTTTTCCCTCTGTCTTTCTAACCCCTGGAGTTATCTTCTTACCATGTTCTGTCTACAACCTGAGCAAGCCCTCTCCATCACACTTTGTTGTTGGGTATCTTTCTATTCCCATTCTGTACTGTACTTTATAGGACAGCACATTTCACCATCCTACTGGGCAGGCTTGGGCTTGGGATAGGTGTCTGCAGGGAAATTAGCTATAGTAACTGGATTTTATGTTAATGTAAAACCAAACTGCTAATGACCTTTTCATTAACTAGAAATCCATTGGAAAATGAACGAAAGAATCATGATATTGTATTTTGGAGCATGTTTTGAAATATTTTTATTTCCAAGCCAGGTAAGAATAATAGCTAATAAAATAAATGAGCTCACTCACATTCTGTCCTTGTCAGAGTCCTTGGTACACAGGTGCTCAGTACATGGTTGCTTCCGTCCCCACACCACTGCTACTAAGGGGGAGATATGCAACACTGAATTTGGAGTAGGGCTGAGAGAAAGACCAGGAACCACCCTGTTGCTCTAGCTTCTATACTGCCCTCTCCTCATACTTTTTAAAAAAACATATCAGAAAACAGATTTGAAATTATTGCTTTTGATTTTTTTTCCCTCTTGGTAATTTGACCATTTAGTTTTATTTCATATTGAAAACCTACTTAGAACTATCCAAGCAACTTGCTCAGTTTACCCTTTTATTTCTTTTTCTTTTTAGTTGGTGAGGGTTTTAATTAAGATTAATTCTTGAGCTCACTCATTAACTTAACTCTAGAAGTATATGTTTTTCTTAGATTTGTTTTATCAGTATATAAAATTTTGTTTGAATTAGTTAAAATCAAAAACTAGATAAATACCAAAGAGCAATAGGACTAGTATTTACTTACTGGTATCCTGCTAAGGACAAATGCTTCCTTTATTCTCCCTTGCCCCTGTGGATACTGGGTTCCAGCCTGGAGCAAATATTTGCAGAGTAATTACGTGCCCTGAAACTACTACAACAGTGGTAATGCCCACATGACCACAAGTGTAGGTCGAGGAGGGTGGTACCCACAATCTAGAGTAAAATCCTGAGAGATTTTCATTCCTCTGGATTTCTTTGAATTTTTAAAAAAATTCTTTTTAACAGCTAGATCTCACTAGCTATGTGCTCTTTTCTTAGCCTGCTTTATCTACATTTATTAAAAGTAATACAAGTCTGAAAAAAGCCAGCAGTGCAGTACTTCTCCATCAGGAATCCCTGAATTCCTGCTATGCATGAGTTCCCTACTTCTTTCTGCCTGTGGCCATTTCCCAAACTGCTCAATTTTTCTCTCTCTGCTACTGATGCCAGGTCCACAAATAGCCATAGTATACCATTGTCACTAAAAAATCATGTTCCCACTTTGAGTTGTACTTTTTTTTTAATGCCTTGATGCTTTTGGGGTTTTGAAAGTTGACATGAGAAGACTCTCCATCTTTAATGGGGGAGAACCCCGCCAGACAGATATACAGCATCCCCTCTCCCCTCACGATAGGTAACCATGTTAACGGATGACCCATTCTAACTGGAAAAAAAATAATATGAGTAAAGACTCTTCTAATAGCTATTATTTGGTATGGTATTAGTTTAATCGAAACAATGCTGACCTCTTTGAAATCAATTTCTTGTCATGAATTTTACAAGAAATAATCTTGAGTGTGGATTTTCTACTTATTCTTACAGGTAATAATTAAAAAGTGGTCCATTCCTTGTCCTCTGCCATTAAATTATGTAGAGCAATACTTCCAGGTAATAGTTTATAGTTTGTTTCTTCCTTTTTTATTTTAAGCTAAAAAAGAAATGAGACTAATAATGAATTTTTTCCTAATTAATGAAAAAGTAATGACTATATTGCAATTTGGAACTTTGTTTTGAAATATTTTTATTTGAAAGCCTACTAAGAATAAATACATCATTTTTGTCGATGTATTCTGACTTTTAATGACTGCTGATTTCTCTTTTTCCCCTCAATTCTCTTAAACAGATTTCAAATGCTACAGATGATTGTAAACCAAGGCTCTTTCATTTCTCCAAAGAGGTGTGTAAGTTATTAACAGATACTTTTGGTTGATTTTTCACATTTCAAGTTTTAAGAGAGTTGTATAACAGGGTCTCTTAGGTCTTTGTACCTGTAACTAATTAATTTTCATGAAAGTGTTAAGTATAGAGTTGCCTACCAGAAGAATAATATTATTTAACACAGGGTGGCCCATTATGAAACAGCCACCTTTTTTTTTCGGCATGCCTTTAAATGGAGCTTGTTTTAAATGGGCCACTGCCTAAAAGAACAGATTTACCAAATGTCTGGTCTGGCCAATAAGGTCCTCTGTGGATACAGACTTCCTGTTGCCCTCTGGACTTGTAAAGCTAAATAGCCAATTATATCAAAAACTCCTCCCCAGTGAGTAGAACCTCGGTCTGTAGCTAAACAGCCTCATCATTGGATCAGCAAGTGAGTGTTGCCAATGTATCTTCTGGCTGACATTCCAAAGTTGAAATTTATGATGCTTGGAGTAGAGACTAGAAGACCAAGTCTTTTTGCCATCTCTGGGAACCAGGATCCTGGAAATGTCTGTAAGAGCCCCTGAGCACTGGCAGAGGAGACAGGAGCTGTGATATGGATGGATGTCTAGTTACTATTCTAGAAGAGCCCAAAGTCTTCCCATTGCCACCAGTTTCTTCTGAAACTTCTACATTTTTTGATTCTGTTGAAATCTAAGTCCCAGATACTAGAATCCCCTGCACTCTTGCACATCTCAATTAGTGTAGCATGTTAATGTGCTAAGTCCTCCATGAAGAATTTTCCTTTTTAATCCCCAGTTTTTCAATAAGAAATGTCTTTCTGGCTCCACAAGGGAGATTACTACATCCTTTACATGGTAAAGGCTATCTGCCTTGAAGATCTCTGTAGAGTAATTGACAAGCCAGGACATTGAGCAATATCTTTAAAAGAAATTGGGAATTAAATTCTCATTCCCCTAATCCAGCCTCAGGAAATGCTACAGCTTTCCTTCGCAGCTCCCATCAGATATTTTAGGAGGCATTATATCCCAAGACAGGTCTTCACTCATCTGGAGTTTTTGTCAAAGAGCCTAAAGTTGTTAGAGGGAAATCTTTTTATGGTTAAAAAAGAGAAAGTAAATCATCACCATTCATTATATAAAGGCAGTATTTTCACTTAAATGATAACTTTTGTTTGCTTTATAACTTCTTCTGGCTCTTAAGTATTTTAATTAAGAAAACACTTATGTTTGTGTATTTCAGTGGATCTTTAAGAATTGGTCAGTCTAGAATATATCATATTCATTCCCATTGAAACAGATCCTAGTTAAAAATGCTAAGATGTGATTAGTATTTTCAATATTCCCTTAGATTTGGTTGGTGGTACCCTGAACATGGTATAGAAGCCAGCCAAGAAATATTCCAGCTAGGACAGGAGGTCTAAACAATCAAGCAAAACATTAGTTGGTGACCATACTTGTGTCTCTCTTTAAAAACAAACAGAACACCTTATTTTATAAAGAGATGATTTGTGCAAGATGAAATAAATTTCACCCAATTGATTTTTTTTTTTTGAACCTGAGTTTATTATCAATTGAAGTAGTGGCTTCACTAGAACAGCATTTAATAATTTCATCTTTTTAAATTCTTTTCCAGAGTGTTTATGCCATACCTACCATGGCTTTTTCATTTCTCTGCCATACCTCCATATTGCCAATATACTGTGAACTTCAAAGGTACCATAGGATCCTGAAATATTTTAAGTATATTAAGAATTTCTTTTTACTTAGTCTTTCAGATCAAATGACATTCTCCTTTATGAATCCTCCTTTCCCATCACTGGATTCTAAGTGTTAGTTTATTTATTTGTTTTGAAGATTTTGTCTTTAAGTAAATTCTGCACCCAGTGTGGGGCTTAAACTCACAACTCCGAAACATGCCCTACAAACCGAGCCAGCCGGGTGCCCCTAAGTGTTAGTTTAAAACAAAACAAATAATATGCTGGCTTATTGAACATAATTAAAAAAAAAAAAAGTAAAAAAAGAACAACTCACTATGCTAAAGATGCAAATTCTCTCCAAGTTAATATATAAATTTAGTGTGATCCCTGTTAATATTATTGGGAAAAGTTTTCAATTAGCAATAATTGCGCCTCGGATAAACCTCATTGGCTACGATACTGCCACTGCGCAAAGCTTCCCTGTTAATATTATTAATAAAAATACCCTGAAGTTGGAAAAATAAATATCCGCAGACACAAAAAAAATAAAATAAAAACAATTGAGAGTTAGTTCTGTCCAACTTGAGAATGTTTCCTGGAAGCATAATCTTTGTGCAGTAATTTCAAATCAGAAATTCTGATATATATTTATTAATAAAGTAGGTCTTTAGCAATTAAGGAATCCTCTTGACAGCCATCTTGGGAGATATTTGTTTCTTTAGATATAATTCAGATCATTGTTTCTACTTTTGCCATTTTTGTCTTTTAGTCCTTCAAAGAAAAGAATGCAAAATGTAACCCATACAGCAATTGTTTTAAGTTTTCTCATTTATTTTATATCTGCACTCTTTGGGTACCTCACTTTTTATGGTAAGTATATTATTTAATTACCAATGACTAAAGACATCATTCTATAGTTGATGTCACACCTGAATATAGACTTTGTTTCTGCCTTTCATTAGTAAGTTAATTTGTTTAGGCTGCTAAAATTCAGTGTAGTACTGTAGTAGCTTTATGGGCTTTAAAAAAACTGATTTTCTTCCTTTTAATACATGTGGATCAAGTTCAAGATTAATAACTTCAGGGGCATCTGGATAACTCATTCGTTAAGCGTCTGCCTTCAGCTCAGGTCATGATCCCGGGGTCCTGGGATCAAGCCTCGCATCAGGCTGCATGCTTGGCAGGAAGCCTACTTCTCCCTCTCCCTCTGCTGCTCCCTGCTTGTGTTACCTCTCTCACTGTGTCTCTCTCTGTCAAATAAATAAATAAAATCTTAAAAAAAAAAAGATTAATAACTTCATATGAAAATTTTCTTAAACACCTAAGTAAAGCCTAGGGACATTGCTGTTTTTCCACAAGAAAAAAATGTGCAATAATGATTTTATTTTTTAATTGAGAATTCAGTATGTTAGACTAGTTCAGTTTGGGAGATAGGGAGAATCAATCATCTTAATTGCAGAAGAAAAAGTTAAGAAAGGAAAGGGTTTACACTTGGTTATGTTTGTATGCTTAGGTTATGGTTGTATGCCTTCAGACTTGCTTCACACAATTTGACAATGTGCATTCCATGCTGCACCATGATCTTTTTCCATAAATTTTGTGAAGGATTCTTTTAAATTCTTAAAATAACAGTAAATTTTATTTATTTTGAAAAATTGCCTGCTTGGTATGTGTTTGTTTTTTTTTTTTTTTCCTGTCCAGAAAGAACTGTAAGAAAAAGTAAAACTTAGAAGTCTAGAAAAAGAAAAAAAAAAAAGTAGGCTCTTTAATTTGCAAACATATTTAATTTGCAAAGAACGCCCTTATAACAGATTGCACTCAGGTTGTCAATTCTTGATTACATTTTTCAGCTTCTGAATGCTTTTATAACAACTCTCCAAGTAAATGGCTGTTATAGCTCTGGTGATATTTAGCTGTTATGACTGATTTATTTCATGTTTGATAGCCTTGTGCACGTGCTGCAGGTGTTAAACAGCCATGATTACTTCTAATGGCAGTTTGCTTCTCTCCCAGAATTTTTCCAAGTCTGACAAGTTTTTGGACAATGTTTACTTCCACAGCTACCTTTACTAAGGTAGCTAAGGAAAGTATTATGATTTACTGGGAAAGAGTATGATTTTGAAATCCAACAAATGTGGTACAGAAAACTAGTCTACTCTAACTAGCTAATGTGACTTTGAACAGGAAGCTCACCTTGTAATCTCTTCATCTCCTAATCTGTGACAGAGATAATTATGTAGAGTTGTATTAAGGAGGAAATGAGTTAAACATGCCCAATATAGTATCTGGCACATAGCAGTCTTCCACAAAGAAGCGCTACTACTGGTGATTACTACTATTATTATCATTAGTATTGTAGTTATTTTATAATTTCAGGTGTTGAGTTTTTCAGCCCTTTACTTCTCACTATCTTTAATGGAATTTGAGTTAAATATGGTAAGTCTATAGTACTATGTTTAAGTATGGTCTTGGAGTTCTCAGCATATGAGAAAATTATAATTGCTGTATAGTCCCTTTCTTATTATCTCTGTGCTATTTTAATGGTAATAAAGGCTATTCATTAATTTAAATCTGCTCTTGCTTTTTATACTATTGTAGATAAGAGGAGTATAGTAGAGCTCTGTGTACACCATCAGGAAAAACATTATTTTCAGCATGACTATGGTACCCTGCTGGATAAACTACAAAGAAATTTAAGGCAGATGGTTAAGCTTTTTTGATCATTGCTGATGCAACAGGATTCTTGAACTACATAAGCTCTAGTTTTGGTTGTTGGATTTGTAACTTTTGCACAGACTTGAGCTCAGTAATTCTTTTCTATGTCAGTAAGATACTGTAGCAGGTTCTCTGTTGGGGTTCAGCAGAAACTTAATAAAACAGAATAGCTGTATATTTTTCTAAGGTAAAACTGTCACCTGGCACAAATACTCTTCTATTTAGAGATCTTTGACATTGAGAAAAAAAATCCAAAAAACAGACCTCCTCCTCCTCATGGATAAGTAGCTTTCTGGAAGAAGCTACAAATGTCCTGCCATTCTCCAGGATTCCTGAGGAATAGTTATGTAAATGACCATGAGATGCTGTACTAAATTGCAAGAAAGCTTAGACTGAAGGGAAAGTAGCGAAACGATGGCCACTAATACATTTATTGAGTTAAAATTTATTCCGTGAGTGCCCAGTATTTTGTATACATTGCTTAATTGAACCCTAAGAGCTCTACACAGTACAGGTTCACATAGGGTGAGTGGTTCGGCCGGCCAGATACCTGCAGCTAATGAATAACAAGCTGCGATTTGAATCCAGTTCTGACCTTTCTCCAGAGTCAGTGCTTTTGTTACCGTGTTGCCTCCTAGGGAATTACACTATAGAACCCAGATTTCCTTCATCCCTTCATCATTCCTTCATTTCATAACAAGTTTTGGTTAGTGAGCTTTTGGAAGAACCTAGCTCACTTAAGCTCTAGGCATATCTGTGTATCTCTATCTGCCTACCTACCTGCCTACCTACATACCTACCTTCCTGTCTGTATACCTACCCACCTGTTGTTACGTGAACACAGAGGCTAAACATTTTCATTATGTAAGTGAAGTATTTCCCACACAGGGATTGTCCTTGTTATCAGGTAAGGCTGTTAATGTTGTCTCTGACTTAATCCACCGCAAAATCCTCAGAGTATCCACATTTTCTCTAATGGAGTAGTATACATCTAATAAAAATCTCATCATAGGTAGGTGATACATAGATTAAAAAGAATGATACAAAAGTAATTCTTCTCCAGAGACACACAAAGATTCAGATAGGGTGCCTGGGTGGCTCAGTCAGTTAAACGTCTGCTTTCAGCTCAGGTCATGATCTCAGAATCCTGGGAACGAGTTCCACATCAGGCTCCCTGGTCAGCAGGCTGCTGAGCAGGGAGCCTGCTTCTCCCTCCCTGTCTGCTGCTCCCCCTGCTTGTGCTCTCTTGCGTGCTTGCTCTCTCTCTCTCTCAAATAAATAAATAAATAAAATCTTCAAAAAAAATTTTTTTATAGGATTCAGATACTGATTTTGCTGTTTACATTAGCTTTTGGGGGGTTAATTATATTTGAGGAGCATCTTTTATGGTATATTTCTATCGAGATAACAGTAGCTGTCAGTCTTATGGAAAAAAATTGTTGATTGAACAATTATCAAAAGGGCTAGTAGTCATAAGTTAAGGCCTTCCAACTCATTTCGTAAATGAGCAGCTGAAGCCCAAAGAAGTGAAGTAACCTGTCAGTCACACACTTAGTGGCATGTCTCCTGAATACAAATCCAGTGATCTTTCTGCTACTCTCTGGTAATCTTTACAAACTTCATATGGTTTGACAATATGTATTACACAGGACAGCCTCCTGACTTAATGGCATACATAACTTGCAGAGATCACTGTCAGATCCTTACTAAGATTTATAGAGATTTATCTGAATTCAGGGAAGTTGTACTCTATCCCTTACATATGTTAAGGCTCAGCTAAGAACACAGAATTGACTGTCTTAGACCTGGGAAAGTAGAAAGTGGATATGTAACAGATATTTTGAATTTATAATAAATCTAGTTCTTCAGGCTGGAGCTGCTTGGGATCCTTTTATCCCGTGCTCCCAAGGCTTGGTTAATATCTCAATTTTGTCAGACTACAGGGGCCTATATGTACCTGGATTAATAATACTGGCTCTTTATGGATGTTAAGGTATTATAAGTTAAGGGAGAAGAAGTGTTCCTCTGGGGAGCCAGGCCAGTGCCCTAATGTTATATCATAACCAGACCATTTTAAAAGTCTACAAAATTGGTAAGCAATACATGTTAATAGCTCATTTTCATGATTCAGAAAGTGGAAATAAAACAGTTTGCCATGTTTTTTCAAAGGCGCACAAATATCTCAGATTTGGAAACAAGAACCCAGCTTTCCTGGCTCTTCTTAATCTCTTAGTCCACCAGCCTCACATCATGAGTTCTTTGATACATTAGACAGTTCGTTTCTCTCCCATTTTCTTTTTCACTGGTCTAGTTCAGTTTCTCCTTACCTCCCAGGGATTATGACAGTATCCTCCTAACTGTTATTTCTATTTTGGGTATCTTTCTTCATGCTTAGTTCAGATCATAATACACCGGTCTTTATAAGTCATTGCGTCTCTGTGGCCCACTTAATAGGGTTTACCTATGAAGAGCTCTGCTCCTGGGTCTTAAATGCCTTTTCTGGCCATATCAGCTGCTACTGTCTTTGCTCTACAGCACGTCCTGCTTCAGCCACTGTAGTAGCATTGGGTACTCATTTTCTCAGCTGCGTATTCTCTTTGCTACATTAGGGCTTCTGCCTGTGCTCTTCTTGCTCTGAGACAAAATCTCTGTCCCCACACATAAATTATCTCATTTACTGCTCTCAATAATCCACAGGTCAAAATATTATTTTCCCCATTTTGCAGATGTAAGAACCAAGACACTCAAGAGAAGTTAAGGTGATAGTAAGTAGAGGAATTTGAACATTAGTCTGTGTAGTCCCAGAATTCAGGGCCCTCTGCCTTTCTGCTATTCTCTAAATCATGAAGATTATCCCCAAGCCTCCCGGGATTGCCTCCTTGCTTATCCCCAAGTCACTGTTACCTTTCCTGATTCAGAATCACCATAGCTCTTTGTTTAGAACCCCTACTGCCGCTTATGTGTACATCTGTGTTTATCCATTTTCTATTCTATTCTAAGATGTATCCATCTTATTGCTACGTTATATTTTAGATCCTTGTTTTTTATTTCCTCCAGAGCATCTTTTCTGATACTATTACTCTCAAATTTAAAAAGCACCATTCCATTTTAAGTACAAACTGAACTTTCCCTGCAAGGTAGGATATGGAGTGGTCTTGAGAGCACTCACTTCAAGCCCCTTTTCTGCCTGGGGGTGCAGAACACATTGTGAAACTGGAGGAACAGCACAGAGCATAGCATGGTCAGCATGTGCACACTCTCTCCCTGACTACCACACTGGCTCGCCGAGTAAGCCGTTTCCTTACAACTACATTTTCTTAGGAAAGAGGAATCTCCAGATGAAATGTTGGTGAAGCAGACAACATGCACAGAAGTGTAAGATTCTAGAAAACATTGTGATATTGAGAAAAGGTATTGACTTTGGTGCCAAAAAAAAAGTGGGGTGTATAGCTCTGAGAACTCTTCCCCTTTGTGTGGTGTGATCTTGGACAAGTCAGTGAATATTTCTTAGCCTAGGTACCTATCTTAATTGTTATCGGAAGGGAACACATCATACACTTTCAGTAATACATGTGAAAGCACCTTACAAAACAAACTTAAATGTTCAAAACCTTCAGATTATGGAAGAGTTCTAAAGAGATATTTATATATATATATATATATATATATATATATATATATTCATTGTCATAATTTTAGAGGTTCTACCTGTGCTGGTTTCTAGTTTAACTAAAAGAAAAGATTGTAATTTTCAAGAAGATATTTAACTCATGTCTTTGTGTTTCAGATAGGATAGGAAAAAGGCCAGAGATGGATTTGGTACCGGGAATCCAACATTTGTTAAGATCTGTTTGTACAAGAAAAATAATTTTGCTGTTATTGACATCTTAGTAGTTTATAATGTGGTCTTTATTATTTTTTTATTTTACAGACAAAGTGGCATCAGAATTACTGCAAGGTTATAGCAAATACTTGCCCCATGATGTTGTTGTCATGACTGTGAAGTTATGCATACTATTTGCTGTGCTTTTGACAGTCCCTCTAATCCACTTCCCTGTAAGTATTCTTAAAGGGCTTGTTGCTTAATGCAGCAGCTCCCTAATATGGCAACACTAATTCTTTGCAGACTAGAGTGTTTGAATCACATCTAGTTCTTGTGTGTCTTATTCATTTGTCAAGTAATTGATCAAAGACCTCATACTTGAATATGGCCCCATGAAAGCACAGAAATAACAGTGAACGACTAAGCTGATTTTTGCTTTTTGAGATTTAGTTTAGATTTACGCTCTCCCACAGCATTGTTTCCAATTTAGAGACTATGGTTCTTCTAAAGTTTCAGGTTTTCCCCCCGTCTTTAATTCTGTATTCTGTTTTCAAAAGAATGTGCATGAAGAGGCAAAAGTCAAGTCAGCAAAAATAAGCTCCTTCTGGTTTATTGTAGATTTGTTTTCACATAGACATTCTAATTTAATCTTAGTCAAAATATTTTATTTGCTCGAGAATTATAATTAAGGGGCAGAACAGATCTTCCTTCTGCATTTAGTTGCCATATGTAAGAATCTTAAGAATTTCTGAGAAAATGGAAACAGAGGCTTTAGGTATGAATGGTTCTGCATGAATGTCTCAAACCTCTAAATACCGAGCTCCCTAAGAACTGGGCCCTCGGGATCTTTGGCCCACTACCCGTATGGACTGCTCTGCCAGGGATGCCTCAGTGGGAGTTGGGGGGTGTTGAATGAATATTGGTGTGATGCGAGACTGTCTGCTGACCACTTTGGCAGTGGAGAGTGTCATGAACTAGTTTTTATATTTACATGCTATGAAACAGATAATATAAAATAAAGTAATAAATGGTGTTTCTTTCCCATAGCATGATTTCTTTTTCTATTTTAACCTTTTGTTCTTCTCTGTGTGAATTTAATGAAAATGATTCTCTGAGATTTCATCACATAATATTGTTGGTCATTTTGAAAAGTATGCAACTTAGAGAAATTGAATGTGAAAGTTTCTTCAAGAATTAAAATATTTTTTATGAAGCGCACACAGTTATATTTCTTAGTTCATGTGTCATAAATACTTTATAATAATAGTTTATGTTATATTTTTAAAATCTAAGTGGTGTAGGGAACAAGAATGTCACGGTTACTGTACTATACCGGTGTTTCCCTAAGCAAGTATTTTGGCTTTGACACTTTTTCTTTGCTTAAATCTGTTTCTTTTTCTGTTATATAGGCACGGAAAGCTTTAATGATGATATTTTTCTCCAACTTTCCATTCTCATGGATTCGCCATTCTTTGATCACTCTAGCACTCAATATTATCATTGTTTTACTTGCATTATATGTTCCTGACATTAAGAATGTATTTGGTATAGTTGGTAAGTTTTCTATTTCAAAAAATCCCATGTAACAGAGTGGATAACATTGTCATCCAGCCTCACATCTGAATCTGGCAATAACCTATTTTTTTTTCCTCCTGTTCAAAGGTTCCAGTACATCAACATGTCTGATTTTTGTATTCCCAGGACTATTTTATCTTAAACTTAGCAGAGAGGATTTTCTTTCATGGAAAAAGCTTGGGGTAGGTTAGCTTTTATTTATTTCTTTTAAAAATTCTATTTTAAGAAATAATTCATCATTTTATAACTATTTTATTTACATTAAGAAAGTTAATATATTTTGAACTGTAGTATACTTTATTAGAGAAGTAGAGGTTTAAAATACTCTTAATTGTTCTTTATCTTTTTATTTCCACAGGCTTTTGTTTTGCTCATCTTTGGAATTTTGGTTGGGAATTTTAGTTTAGCACTAATCATTTTTAATTGGATTAATAAATGAAAGAAATATTTTCCTCTTCTTATGAAGAATAATTTACCTCTGTATGCAAAAAAGGAGTAATTCTGGAAGACCCGTTGGATAAATCCTTTTTATATGGGTAAACATTTTTGTAAACATTATCATCAGAAAAGCAGAACAAAGTGGGAATATGTAGGGGAAAGTGGGTTTATAACAGTTTTAATTAAAATAAGAAATACAGAATGTTCTTCAGTGTATTAAGTCAATCTTTGGGGCTTTTTTGAAATTAATAGATTTTATTTTTTAGGGTAGGTTGAATATTTACAGAACTATTGAACAGAATGTACAGAGTTCTTCTATATCCCCTCACCGCCAGTACACCCATAGTTTCCTATATTATTGACATCTTGCCTTTCTGTGATACATTTGTTACACTTGAGGAGCCAATATTGATACAGTATTATTAACTAAAGTACATAGTTTACCTTAGAGTTCACTGTTGATGTAGGTATCAGCAACCACTGATCTCTTGAGTGACTTCATAAAAACTATGAGCCTTTCCTAGAATGTTATATAGTTTGGAATTATATATTATCTAACCTTTCAGGCTGGCTTCTTTCTCTTAACAAAATGCAGTTAAGTTTCCTCCGTGCATTTTCATATAGCTCATTTCTTTTTACCTTTGGAAAATACTCCATTTTACAGATGTGCCAGTTTGTTTTTTCATTCACCTGTTGAAGGACCTCTTGGTTGCTTTCAAAGTTCTGAATAAAGCTGCTATCGATATGTGAGTGCAGGTTTTTGCGTGAATATAAATTTCAGCTTATTTGGGTCAATACCAAAGAGCACCATTGCTGCATCATATGGTAAGAATATATTTAGTCTTATAAGAAACTGCCAAACTGCCTTCCAAACTGCCTGTAATATATTACATTCCTGACAGCAATGAATGAGAGTTCCTGTTCCATATCCTCGCCCACATTTGGTGTTGTCAGTGGTTTGGAATTTTGCCATTCTAATGGCTGTATAGTTGTATCTCATTGTTGTTTCAATTTGCATTTCCCTAATGACATATGATGTTGGGAGTCTTTTCATATACTTATTTGCCATCTGTATATTTTCTTTGGTGAGGTTCAGTTCTTTCATCCATTTTTTAAATTGGATTGTTTTCTCATTATTGAGTTTTATGCATTCTTTGTGTATTTCAGATACCAGTCCTGTAGCAGATAATGTGTTTTGCAAAGACTCTCTCCGAGTCTGCGGGTTGCCTTTTCATTCTCTCAACAGTGTTTATGGCAGAGCAGAAGTTTTTAATGTTATTAAATATACTGGGTCAGTCTTTCATTTGTTTGTTTTTTAAGAAATCAGCATATTGAGCTTATATACAAAACTGAATGTTAGCCGGGGGTTAATGTTGTCAGCATTAATCACTAATAACAAAACTGTGGGATTATTTCATTTGGTATTTTGCCCTGCCTCTAAATCTTCTCTAAGAAACTTTTGTGATTTTCCTGTTGTTCATTATGAGATACAGCTGTGATGATTGGCTGTGGATTTGGAACTTCTGTGAGCTTTCTCATTTGTCACTAAAACATGTGACTTTCTACTTGGCAAACAGAGACAGATAGTGATGATTTATATCATATTTTCTGTGGAGGTTATAAATCATTGTTTCCCATTGATGTGGCTTTTTTCTGGTTAGAAACCAGAAGCTAGATCTCTCCTCCCCAATGAGTGTTCTTATGTAAAGGGCACCTTGTTAGCAGCCTACCAAAGCCAGGGTGTATCAGTAAAAATGTAATTCTACCCCTGTGTACATGTAAAGTAGGGAATTGCATGCAAAGTACAATTTGCATGTATGGAAATACCCACTTTTGCAGGTGTCCTCTTGCTTCCCACTGAGGAAATGGGCTGAAAAATTGACAACTGACCTTCTCTTTTGAGTTAAGATATTTCTTTGGCAACTTGGGATCAGTGTAATATAATGGAAAAAGTCCTGGTTTGGGGGGTTACAAAGACTTAGATTCAAATCTCAGTGAGTTTAGGCAAAGTACTTAACCTCTCTAAGCCTCCACTTTCACATACGTATTAAATAGAGTTAATACCAATTATACAGGGTTGTGTTGAGAGGATTAAATGACCTTGTATAAATTAGCTGCAGACCAAGACAGGCTCTTTTAAGAGAGCTGTTAGTTATCCCCTTATCCCCATCCCCTCATCTGGACCAGTAAAACAAATTTGCTTTCAATCAATGATGTGGAATTTCTTCATCTTCCATCTTGCAGAGCTAATATGTTTAGAATCTTGCTCTAGCCTTCATCCACAGGGGAACTGGCCCCACGTGCACTCTTTGTAGTGTTTCCCCACAGTTCTGCCCCCACTGTACTCTTTTATTAATATCTTCCTGAAACTGGACACTTAGCCTGGTCCCAGGGGCTGAGCCAGGCGTGGCTTACCATGTGGCTTCAGGTCAGCCAGAGCCCATCAATCTGATAAGCTAATTCTTGTACCCTCTTTTTCTTTATGAAATTATAGACCCCAATACAAATAGGTGTTCAGCTGCTTACATAAATCTAATTCCAGTAATACCAAAATAACCCTAAATCTGCAACAGATGCAAGGATGCCCCCTGGGGCAAATGTTAAGTGTGATGACAGCTGGGCATCAGTTAATACATTTGTCACCTGCTCATGGGGGAGGATCATGAGAGGTTTGGCAAAGAGACAAGTAACCTATTGAACACCCTGCATAAAACTTAGTTAATATCAAGAGAAATTGTTTGTGGTAGAATTTTTTTATTATTATTATTTCACTTTAATAGTCTGCCTTATCTAGTTGCCTATTTGGAGTCACAGCTCCGCAAGAGTTTGGAGGAAGCTAATAAAATGGCAGGTAAGAGCAATGCCCCTTTCACCAGGATTACCAAAAAACCTTGTTCAAGTACTCCGCTGCATTTTTCTTGGGAAATATAGGCCCTTGCATTATGGGCTTAATGTTCATAATTTATTAGGTAAGAACTATTTAAAATAGAACTTAAGTAAAGCACAAAATATATACTTTTCTAACACTTGGAGACTTGTTTGCTAAATTAAAAGACGAAGTGCTGAGAATATAAATTACTTTCATATGTTGAGGGTGAATGTTTAAATTGTACCTTTTTTTAACAGAATGTTTACTCATGAGCTTAGCATTTAAATGGTTAAAACAAGCCTTTGAAGTTAACACTCCATTAAGATGAATGGGGGTAATTCACACCTCTGCTGGTGCTGTATTATTTCAGTCTGGCTGCGGAGAAAACAAGACAGGAGTAGGTTGATTTACTGTGTGAAGGGCCCTTTAAACACCCAAGGTCTGGAAATTGTGTGTGTGTGTGTGTGTGTGTGTGTGTCCTTTCCATCTAGAAGCAGAATCTGAAATGCAGCACAATCTAGGTATAGAGCTGCAGTCTAGAACTACCATAGATTCCCCACTGTGGCAATTCCTAACAGGCATTTGATGGGTATAGCAAGTTACCAGATCAGCCCAAACTCTCGGGCTTTATTTGCTCCTCTGTTTCTTCTACCTTGACACCTTTCAAATATAAGTTTAGTATCCTGGTAAATTCACCAATGGAAAAGCAGAAGCATACCATCCATTTTCAGATAACCTTTACACATGCCTTTGAATGGATTATGAGCTAATCATTGGCCTTCATGTGCTTCTAGAAACTTTTTTACTTTTGCAAAATCTCATGTTCTGTATTTGCCTACATATACGGACGGCATCCACCTTTAAGAACTACCCCCCCCAACACACACACACAGTTTGGGGGGTGATCTCTGAAGTGAACCGAGATAAGTTGGGAAAGATTCATTCCTTTTCCATGTGACCTTCACACTGGTACTATTTTGTATTTGAAATGTGTATTCCCCCCATTTCCTAGAAGTGCTATAGCCATTTGACCCTGAAATGATTCATTTTTGGAGCCTAAGAATAAGGTTCTGTGAGCACAAATGAAATGGTAAGCATTACATGAGATGTTAATGAATTTGAAAGATCTCTTTTGAAGGTAAATGGATTTTTCTCTTCTCCATTCCTGTCCTGTGTATTTGCAGGATCAGGTCACTAGATAATCTGTGGGTAGCTGGGTGTGGAGTTTCTAGTGCTGACATTGCCAGTACGGTATGGAGAGATGAGGAGTAGATGCTAGAAACAAAAGAACTCAAAACAATTGATTTTAACCTGATTTTCTTCTTGCCATGTTGACAGTACTCCGTGACTATGTTAGAATTAGCCCTATTGAAAAAAAGACCTTGTTTCCTGTCAATAACTCTGCCTGGATTTGGGGTGTCATAATTTTTGGTCTTAGAACTTCTCAGAATCTTTTACAGTACTGAGAATTTTTTTTAATTAAACACACCATTTATTCATTTTTCTACCATTATCCTCCTATAGTCTTCTCATAATGAAGAGGGGGGAAAATAGGAAAACAAAATTTTGGTGAAGGATGAGTACAGATATTGTAGATGTGGTTTCCTTGTTGCAGTCAGAATTCTTTCTGTTTCTCACTCTTCCTGAACAGTCTGATCGGTGTTTTTACAGTCCTCATGATCCACTGTCATAGCTTGTGAAGCTGTCAATCAAGGTGAGCAGTTTTGAGAAGCAGGAAGACTCATCTTGGCTGATGGCCAGATGGACAGGTGGAAGTGAGAGGTTTGTTTGCCTGTGGGACAAAGGAAAGGGGTAGATAGGGAAATTGAGTTGTTGGGGGGGGGCAAAAAAAGACGATTAAAAGACATGGTTATATGGAATGGTATAAGGAAAAAAAGACTTGCAGAGAATTGTTTTTCATTTGTTTGAATGTATATGTGTTTTATCTTTTATCAGTGGACCGGTGCACAACACAAGCAAAGGGACTGGCTAATTTACTGAACAAATGTTTATTGACCACACAGTATGCACTAGAGTTGTACCTAGTCCTAAAGTTGTGAAGTTAAATAGGACACCTGAATTTCTTACCTGAAAAAAGCTCAGATAAAACTTGGAATTTTCTCATTGAACCTTTTTCAGATGGATTTGATAAATGAAACTGCTTAACTCAAAGGAAAAAAAAAATCCATATTTTCATATATTTACCTGCAGGTAGACTCTTTTTTTTTTTTTTTTTTTTTTTTTTTTAATGATTCTGGAGTCATACTTACCTGTGTTCAAATCCCAGCTCTACCCTTTTTGTCTAATTTTGGACAAGTCTTCTGAATTCTGTGAATTCTCTAAAGACCTACATGTTTGAAGCCTAAGTTTTCTTTCAGCCAGGGGAAATGCACCTTGTTTCTTCAAATTAGATTACATGATGTTTGGGGAAAGCTTGAGTATGCTTGAATTGAGCACTGACTTGAATATAGGTGGTTTTATTTGTTCCTCAAATCACATATCTCTTCTCCCTTCTCTGCTTCAGTAGTCCAATCAGAAAATAATATTCTAGAAATATCTGATCAGTGCAGTTTATTTTCATGATGATGTATTCTTCCCCAGAAAAATAATTTTTATAGTTTTGTAATAATGTCAATAATGTCACTGTAGTCTGATTTTACCTCAGCTTTTTCACAATGATAGGACACTTCAGCCTCGTAAAATATGTGGTCAGTAAAAGCTCAAGCTCTCTTTTAAGTGAACTGCCAGATTTCTAGGTCTTGTACTGATTTTAATTTTTTTAAGTTTGAAGGAATTTATCTCATATATATGTATATATATACACACATTTATATACATATACTTATTCATACATACCTGTTATCTATCCATATATGTTAAATTTGTCTAAACTTAAGCTCATCCTTCCAGCAGTTGAGATCATTTTGGAGTTTTGATTCCAGCGCATAATCATTTCCTGCCTTTTTTTAAAGATTTTATTTATTTATTTGACATACAGAGATCACAAATAGGCAGAGAGACAGTCAGAGAGAGAGGAGGAAGCAGGCTCCCTGCTGAGCAGAGAGCCCGATGTGGGGCTCTATCCCAGGACTCTGGGATCATGACCTGAGCCGAAGGCAGAGGCGTTAACCCACTGAGCCACCCAGGTGCCCCGATTCCCTGCTTTTTGACATCCTTCATGATCCTGCCATTTCTTCATCCCATTCACAGACAAAGATGCTCAGTGAGACAAGACCAGCTATAGAGGCTGCAGCCCACCACTAGAGATGTTTCTTCCATGTTGTTATTAATCTCTTCTTTGGGTAAAGTTATCGTCCTGAATTCCTGTATTGTCATCTAATCTGCATTTCTTCAGTCCTTCTGGAAGTGACTCCTAAGGTAGTAGGTACACTTTTTCCCACATTTCTAGTTGTCCTGGGATATTTCTGCCTAGGCGCTGTACAGTTACCTTAACTCAACATGTTCTAATCTGTTCTTCCAACTTGTTTTCTTGCTTCCATTCCCGCCACCTGCAGTTTGTTTTCACACTGCGGCCAAAGTAGTTGTTTAAAAATGTAAACCACGTCATGTCACTGCTCTGCTTAATTTCCTCCAAGGGCCTTCATCTCATGGAGAATGGAATCTGCTTGGTCTATGCCTTCTCTCTCTGACCTTGTCTCATATCTTCGACTCTCTCTAGCCGTTCTGTGCCTTGAACACACCCAGCTTGTTCGCACATGCTTACTGTTTTTCCGAGTTAGAACATTCTCTTCAATGAGCTTTGCAGGCCCAGCTCCTCCTCATTCAAGCGTCAGTCCAAGTGTCACTGGCCCAGCAAGGTCTCCCCTGACTGTTTGGCCTAGATGAGTAGCCCCCACCCCACAGTCATGCTTTCTAGCACAGCCCATTGCTGTCAGGCTCGCCTGTTGTCGGAGCCCACTGGACTGCAGGTTTGTTAAGAACTGGGGCTTGTCTGTCTCTCGTCACTATATCCTAAGAGCTTAGAATGGTACCTGGTACATGGGAGTGACTTAGTAACTATTTGTTGAGTGAATGCATAAATCCAACAGACTGTATATATCTTTTCACTTGTTACCTCCAGTCTATTACACATCAGTTCTTCCTTGGAAATGTCTCCTATATTTGCTTTTATCCTATCTCCAACCTCCCAGCCTCCTGCCAGTCTCTGCACCTTTGCCTGCATCCCTTTCTGCCTATGACAGCTGTTCTCAGCCGGTGCTGCTCTTTAGAATCACGTGGGGAGCGTTAAAAAATGAGGACATTCAGGCTCCACCTCAAACCAATGAAATCAGAATCTTTGCCTGACACTCAGGCCCCAATACATATTTCTAAAGCTTCCCAGACAATTGTAATGGGCACCCACTGGATGGCTGCATCAGTCTTCTAACAGCTGTCTTTTAGTTCATTTTGTCTGTTGTGTTCATTGATCTCCTTGGAATCCAGCTTTCATCAAGAGCCTACAGTGGCTCCCCACTGCCCGCCACATTAATCCCACCTTCCCCTGTGTCATCTACTAAATTGTATTTCATTCTTTTCTCTCTTACCCACATTCTGTGATACACTGAAACCATCTCACTGTCTGGCACTTGATTTGCCTTTCATTACCCTGCCCTCTCCTCTTTTTCTTCCTTCCCCACTCTGACTTCTACTTACACACCCGGCCTGTCCTTACTCCTCTCCTCTGCCTACCGTGACACTTCCCATTCCTCAGGACCCGGCTCAAATTCCATCTTGTAAATACTTCATTCTCCATTTCACCTTATCTCTTATTATTTAGATAAGTCTTTTGGTATATGTCATTAGTACCTTATATGTATATATTTTTTTTATAAATGGCTTTGTGTTATATTTTTTGATTGGTAAAATTTAAATGTAATTGGTACAAAATTCCCTCCTTCAGTATCTGCCCCAAGCATCCAGTTTTCCTCCTTGAAAGCAACTGCTCTTACAGCTCTCTGTATCTTTGCAAAATATACTCTAAGCTGAGCTAACTATATATTTATATAGAACACACACACACACACACACACACACACACACACACACACAAACATTGGCATACTACATGTAGTCCTCTGCATCTTGACTTCTTTTTACTTAGAGATATTTAAAGATATGTAGAGATACATAATTTCAGTTGTAAAAAAAAAACCAGTAGGAAATCTATCCTCTTAATAAACCTTCAAGTGTACAATACTGTTGTTAATTATAAGTACATTATTATGCATACAGTAGATCTATAGAACTTTTTTTTTATCTTGCATGACTGAAACTCTATATCCATTGAACAAAAACTCATTTTCCCCTCCTCCCAGCCCTGGCAACCATCATTTTACTTTCTGCTTGTATGAGTATTACTGCTTTAGTGGAATCATGCAGTATTTGTCCTTTTGTAACTGGCTGTTTCACTTAGCATAATGTCTGCAAGTTTCATCCATGTTGTAGCATATGGCAGGTTTTCCTTCTTTTTTAAGGCTACATAATACTCCATTGTACAGATATACCACAATTTCTTTGTCCATTCATCTGGCTGTGGCCATTTAGACTATTTCCACCTCTTAGCTCTTGTGGATAGTGCTGTAATAGACATGGTAGTTTTAATACCTCATTCAGTTATTTTGGATGAATATGCAGAAGTGGAATTGTTGGATCATATGGTAAATTCTGTTTTTAATTTTTTGAGGAGCCTCCATATGCTTTTCCACAGTGACTGCACCATTTTACATTCCCACCAACACTGCACGAGGTCCCAGTTTCTCCACATTCTCACTAGCATTTGTTGTTTTCTGATTTTTTTTATACTGACCATCCTAACACATGTGAGTTGATACCTCATTATGGTTTCAATTTGCATTTCCTTAACAGCGACATTGAATATTTCTTCATATGCCCAATGGCCATTTGTATGTCTTTGGAGAAATGTGTATTGAAGTCCTTTGTCCATTTTAAAATAGAGTTATTTGGGGTTATTTTTGTTGCTGTTACTAAGTTGTAGGAATTCTTGTATATTTTGGATATTAACTCCTTATCAGATAAGATATATGGTTTGCAAATATTTTCTCCCATTTGTCGGTTGATTTTTACACTCTTGATTATTTCTTTTCTTGCAAAGAAGGTTTTAATTAAGCTTGATGTAATCCCACTTGTCTATTTTCCCTTTCACTTTTTGTTTTGGAGATTATTCTGTATCAACAGATTTCAGGCTGCCTAGGGGTGCCTGGATGGCTCAATCAGTTAAGCATTGGACTTGATCTCAGGGTTGTGTGTTACAGCTCCATGCTGGTCTCCATGCTGAATATGGAGCCTACTTTAAAAAAATAAAATAAAAAGGCAAGCAGCCTAACTCTATTTACAGCTGCATAGTATTTTGTTCCTACCCATTTAACTGGAATTCTGAGTCAAAGGGTATGCATGTTTCTAATTTGTATGCCTATTACTAAATTGCCCTCCATTAAAGGTTTTACTAACTTACATTTTCACCAACAATGTAATAATTACTCTTTACATTTTGTGGTGTTACTTAGCTTTTCACATTTAAGCACCTTCTCTCCCTGACTCAGTTGTAATTAACCCCAAAACAGAAGCCACGTCCTGCAAATACTAGCTTGTACACAATACCTAATACCATAAGTTCACTCAATTGGTGCTCAGTAAATATTTGTTAAAAATATTACTTCATTGTATGTTTAGGGAGTTTTCTTATGGCTCTAATGACCACCATGTGAAAGTTGCGCCCTTTACATGTGAGCTGTTCCTGGGAGAGGAGGTGATGTGTGACTGATATTCTGAGGAGAGATGCTGGCTATTGCTGTCGCTCTTCCAGATTCCGTATAATCTTTGCTCAGCTCAGCCAGTCTTTGGATCTTTCTCAGGTTTGTTTAGTTTGAATGATCAGTGTGACGACTGCAGCTGACACCAGACTTGGGTCCAATATCCTTCACAGCCTAAAATTTCATATCCTAAAAACATGGATAACACATTTTTATACCATTTAGTACAACTTATCTAAATAAAAAGCTCTTCTCCATGAGTTTTTCCCAACTTTATATTATGAACAACTTCAAATATACATCTGAGTTGGAATAATATGTCCATATACACACCACTGAAATTTAACATTTATTCATAGTTGTTTTGCTACATATATAAATATATATGTGGGTAGCAAAACAACTATGGACAAATGTCAAGTTTATATGTAATATATAAAAATATATAAATGTATATGTTTGTTGAATGATTTGCAAGTAAGTTGCTGATACTCCATTGAGTAGTAAATAAAGCCGAAAATTAGCTTTGTAAATACTACCCTCTGTGAACAAATCTATTTTAAATGTTTCACAACCGTGTTCCCCCCACAAATTATATCTCTTTCTCCAAAAGGATAAGCAGCTTTTTCACGGTATCTTTTCCTCAAATGCCAAAAAGACTTCTATCCATGGAAGAACAAGGTTTAAGGCGGCGGAGGGGGGGGCGGGGAGCAACTGACATTCTAAATTTCTCCTTAGGGGGCACCAGGATGGCTCAGTCAGTGGAGTGCGACTCTTGATCTCAGGGTTGTAGGTTCAAGCCCCACATTGGGTATAGAGATCACTTAAAAATACATAATCTTGGGGCGCCTGGGTGGCTCAGTGGGTTAAAGCCTCTGCCTTCAGCTCAGGTCATGATCCCAGAGTCCTGGGATCGAGCCCCACATCGGGCTCTCTGCTCTGCAGGGAGCCTGCTTCCTCCTCTCTCTCTGCCTGCCTCTCTGCCTAGTTGTGATTTCTCTCTGTCAAATAAATAAAAAATATTTAAAAAAAATACATAATCTTAAAAAAATGTTTTTTCCTCTTAGTACTAGGAAATATCTTTCATGTCTTTATTTAGGAAACTGTCTTGATGAGTCATTGGGGATGCAACCTCTACTAAATGCCTATGAATTGTAAAATGGTTAGTTTTATGTTATGTGGATTTTACCTCAATTTTTTAAAAAAAGGTTGAGACCTTATGAGAATGAGTTGGCAGGAGAAGAGGAAGTTGAAGAAACAGCTACAGAACTCTTTATAAAGAGAACATGGATTTAGGGGTTGAGGAGAAGCGGGGGGGAAAGAGGCCGAGGAAAAGAGGCCGCGGGTGCTGAGCCAGCGGTGGGAGTCTGGAGCCTGTGAGTGCAAGTGGCTGAAGGGCGTTTAACGAACAGAAACGTTTAATATTCAGCTTTAATTTGCCTGCCTCTGTCTCCTGAAACCAATAAAAGCGATATACAGAAATGCCTTGTGTGAGCCAGCTTGTGCGTGCAGAACCCTTCCCTGGAGCCACATGGGGCAGAACAAGAATAATACCATCTGTGCTAGCCAGATCAGAACCCTCAGAAAAGTGGACCTCAAAGCCAGTGACGCCCAGAAAAAAGTAAGTCACTGCTTCTTCCCAGAGTACTGGGGACGTCAGAAGGGCTATGAGGCCATCCCCCTGTGAAAATGTGATTGAACCAACGAAAAAAAATGTGGCTCTCAAAGCAGGGCCACTTCAGGTGCCATCGCAGGAGCACCCAAATGTCACTTCATTGACTTGAAGTCACTCGTGATTAGTCTTCAGTTGTCCTTGTAGGGAAATGCCTCTCTTTTATAAGACAAAAGACCAAACTTCAACGAAGTAGATCTCTAGGGTTGGGGCAGCTGTGTGCTTCTAACACTTCCCCTTAGAAGAGTTCCATGGGTTCCAGAACCAAACATGGTAGCTCAGAGGCTGGTCTCCCAGAACATGCCTTTTATCAACCTAAGGTGTTTTGGGATCAGAACCCATTGACCCTACTTCTAGTTGGATGGTAAAAGGAGGAATCGAAAGGAGGGGGTTTCTAGGGAAGGTCACCCCCCATGAGGAAAGAGTGAAGACTGTTTTTGTACTTCCCTCATTCTCTTACTCAGTTTTCTGTTTATATCTGAGGGAGTTTGATATTTTAAGTGAATGGGAGGTCATCAGTCTCATAAAATAAAATCCCAAGCATGAGCCAGTCCATGTGTGGATGGACCAGGCACCAGGTCAAGCATGTGATCACATGTCATCTGAAGTAAGTACAGCTATTTCCCCCCTTCTAATAAATTAGAAATTAAAGTTTAGAGAAGTTAGGGAGTTAAAAGATTTGCCCAAGGTCACCCACCCAGAATGTAAACAAGTTTTTAACTTGTTTAAAACTATCCTGCTAATGGTTAAGTATATCCAGCTAATGGTTAAGTATATCTGCTCATAGCTTTTACATAGTTAACACCAACTATATAGAAGCTCCTTTATTCATTGAAATGTTGCACCTGAGTCTGAGTCGGCTCTCCCACACCAGCCAGACAGAACTGGGCCCACACTTTGTCCTCTGAGTCATGGTCTATTGCCACAGCATTATTATTTCTTTTTTGTTAAGTATTTCAGAGGAAAATTCTCTGCAAAGGCATGTGGGCTTTTGGTAAAGCAGGAATATTTTTCCAATATTTGTCAATCAGACTTTGCGAAAACTTAGACCCCTTGAAAAACAGCGTTAGAAATCCAATTCTGTGTTCTATGACTCTCTACAAATAAAATTTGTTATATATATATATATATATATACACACACACATATATATATAGCTCAGACCATCGAGATTCTGATTCATTGTTTTCCAGACTTTGGATTTCTTTTGGATCCTTGGACCTTCAAAATAGATTTTGGGAACAGTCCTAAGATTGCCAGCTTTTTATTTTGCAAATTGATGGAGGGCATTAAGAAAAAAACTTTGCCACCTATCATCATTATTCTTTAATATAAAAAAGGAAGGTCATAATACAGCATAAAAATATTTGTTAAGAACTTGCCACATATCCACCCCCCCCCCTTTTTTAGTTGGATTTTCCCCAAGTAATTGCTGATCCTAAACTTTGGAAGGGAAAAATATCTAAATAATTAATGGTTTACAAATTTTAAAAAATTTGGCCAACGTCTCAGCATTTAGAAAAATAGCATTTCTACTATAAAGCTTCATAGGTTTATATGTTCTATCGAGTCAATCAGTAATGATTATACCATGATAATATTTACATTTCACAGGGAAGCAAATACTTGGATACTCCCCATGTCGTTGTCTAAAGATTTGTCATTCATTTGCATTCAAATAAATTCTTTGCTTTCACTCATCCAGAATAGTTCTCAACTTATTAGCTAACCAGACTAAATAAATAGAGTTGCATTCATGAATTTTAATGTCAAAGTAAAAATGGTTTTCCCAGATTTTTTTTCTTTTCAATCAAATCCCCCTAAAGATATCTAATCACTCCCAGACTCAGTTACTTAAACATTTCACAATGTTGCCACTTCTGTAGTAAAACAAAAAGAAACTTGCTTTCAATAAGTCAGAGAGCCATACTGTAGCAGTTTAGAACCTTAATTTAATTTTCTGATGAGAGAAAATTCTTAGACTCCATTTCTAACCTCATGTGCAAGGGGATGATTTTGTCCTAGAGGTACGTGGCATTGCTCAGTACACACAGTGGTTAACCTTTAGTTGCTCAATCAAATCACTCCTGGAGCTCACAGTCCAACAGAGGCAGGCTGTGTACAACTAGGATCATAATACCCGGAAGGACGGGGTTTGGCCTTAGTGCATGCCATGTGTGCCCTGGACATCAATGTACACTTGTTGAAAGAATGACATAGCTTGGTGAGTAATAAGAACATTAAAACCTCTGCTGGACAAGTTCATAGGAATGGAGGCTCATGGCCTGGATGAATAGGAAAGATTTGCCAAGGAAGTAACAGCTGAGTAAAACTGCAGGACAACCAAAGTAGAGATGATAATGGGAGGAATGCATTTCCACTTGGAAAAAAATGCATAAAAAATTGAAAGGTATATTTTAGAAGTGACAAGTAAAAATTTTGTCAGGAGTAAAGATGTAATGAACAGTTTGAGAAAGAAAGCTGAAGGGTAGGATCCTGGTTGTAGAGAATTCTGGAAGCCAGGCTTAATTTAGCCTTTAGAGCACGCACCCATGTGAGCACTAGGGAAGGGGGAGAGGGAGAGAGAGAATTCTTATGCAGACTCCATGCAGAACACAAAGTGCAATGTAGGGCTCGATATCATGACCCCAGATTATGACCTGAGCCAAAATCAAGAGTTGGACATTTAACCGAGTGAGCCACCCAGGCACCCCTGAGTTTGGGCTTTAGATCAAATAAAAGGTAGATTCTTAGTTGAAGGCTTTTGGAGTAAGGCATGTTCCAAAAGTGATCTCAATTGCCTCTCTGCATTGACTATCACCATCCTTATCTTCCAAAAGCTATATGAGAAAAAGCACGTTCTGCTTTCAAGGTCTGGTCATCTAAAAACCCACACTTAATTTGTTCTAAAGTCTCAGCTCTAGGGGGCATGAGGAACAGTTTCTGGAGTTGTGGGAATTCCCCCATGCCCTCACATCCTATGATAACCCTTGGCATCTCAAGGCACTCGCCATGGTTCTGCCTCCACAATTCTGCACAAAGCTATTCATGCTATGTTCTCTTTCCAAAGTTCCTCCTCTTCCTCAAAACCTAACTCAATACTTGCCTCTTCTGGAAAGACTTCCAAGACTCTGATATGAAACTATTTGCTCCATTATCTAGGAAACCCATCCTTAACAACTTGGTGTTACATTTAATTTCCTTACATCATGAAATATGCAAATTCTTGTATATTTACATCTAACCATACTGTAACAGGCTTTAGAAAAGATACTCTGTCTAGCAGACCCTTTATATCCTCTGTCTGGGACCTGCCTCCCATCCTGCCTCCCCACCCCTGACCTTCACAGTGCAGTGCAGTGCACTTGGTGAGTGTTGGTGGTTTAAGAGCTTGCCCTCAACAACACAGGATTTCTTTGGAGCTGAAGACCGATAGGATATGTGGAGTGTGCGTTTTCACCCATCTTGGGCTCCACATTCTTTTCACCAGCATGTATAGAGCTTCTAGAACAATACCCACGAAGACAGCAATTATTTCATAAGCCTTCTTTCTATCCTCTGTCTCAGTTTCTACAGGCCTTGAGTTTCTAGTGATGATAGGAATGCAGGCTGCTAACATGGTCATGCTCTTGATAACCTGGGATCAGGCACCACAAATAGCATTAAAAGAAAACAAACAAACAAACCCTCTTAATTGTATCCAGGCTTCATTTCCTCCTAACTCACTTTTACCTGCTTCATCAACTCTCTGGGACCTATGATTAACAATGGTAGGTCACATACACGCCTCATTCCAGGCCTCCAAATTTTGTTTCGTGATCTCCAGAGCCTGTTTGTCATGTAACCTGCTGTGGGGAGAGGCCCAGCTCAGGGAGTCCGTGGTGCTGCACGGACAAAGGCACACTTTCATCTCCAGGTCCCAGCCCGGAGGAAGCCATAGCACCCGAGGGTTTGGAGCTGTGGCCCTCTTCTTTGGAACTTGTGCCCTCCAAAAATGTCTCCTAGGCTGCCTGTCCCTGCATGACCAACTTTGACCGCCACCAACTACTGCTTTAGACAGAGCTTCAGAGTCCTGCCTCATGGATGCAAATCCAAACAGCACAGAATCAAGCCTGGGAATCAAGTCAGAATGGATTGATTTGCATGGTGGAGCTTTGTCACTGAGAGAAGCCAGCCAAATTCCCGGGGCTCCCCAGCCCTCCGGAAATAAGCTTTACAGGGCCTGGGGGCCAACAGGGTGGGCGTGATTTGAATATTCCCTGCCACAGCTGCTGCGTCCCAGCACTGGTCACTGCCATCGGTTTCGCTTCATTTTACTGCCTCAGAATCCCCCTGTGCATGTTAGTGGTTAATACAGCAGCCGGGAGACGCCAGACAGCCCTCGGCACCTGGTTCAAATTTAAGGCTCATTTACACATGATGTCACACACGCATTGTCAGCGCAAGGGAGGTCAGGATGGTTCATTTTGGGAAGGTTCGCATTGTTGAGTCTTTACAACACTCACTGCTATTAATGCTTTAACCATCTGACTTGGATTTCGGTTTTCTGGCATGAGGTAATCCCAGGCAGTAGATTTATATGCTGAACGGGAAGCCAGCAGTGGTGGCTAATCACGCTGGTTTGCAGATCTGCACCTCCAGAGCCTTGGGATGGAATTAGAGGGCCACATGGCATGTAGCAAATCATGGAGGTTTTGAGCACAAGGGGAATTAGCCAGACCTGGAAGCAGGAGCTGTGAGGGGGCGCTTGCCTGAGGTGGGAGGCTTGACTGAGGAATAAAAACCAAAGTAAGTTGGACAAGGGTCTGAGCCCAGAGGCCGTAGGATTACTTTGGCTGGTGTTTTGGGGTCATTGCTTGACCCATCCTTTTGTTCACCATCCATAGACATTCCAAACCCACCTTCCCAGGCCCAATTCAAGTTCCTCACGTTCAGCCAAGCCTTTCCTGACCACCCAGCCCATGGCGATTTTTCTCCTGAACCCCTAAGTACTTCTGTCAGTAAAATAAGGCAACTAACAATTGCTGCGTATTTAATGTGTGCTACTTGTTCGTTTTTCTCTCACAGCAACCACACGCCAAAGACACGATTTCCGTCGTACAGACGAGGAAATCGCTTCACCAAGATTAAATACTGTGTCCAGTGTCAGAGCTGGTCAGAGTCAGGATGGAGAACTGATTCCAAAGGCCAGTTCTGAAGCACTGAAGCAGGTGACAGACCCGCAGAGCCGTGCTATGTCGCCTGTGCCACTTAGCTCCGCATGGGCGAGGCCAGTTGGGCCTCAGGGAGACCCCGCAGGGGAGCACGCCGTAGAGCTGGGGCAGGCCCCACGTGCGCATGCGCCGGCTCTGTTGCCTGGCTGGCAATAATGGCGGCGCAGGGACCGCGGCTGGTGCTTTTCTGAACCCGCTGACCTCCAAGCACAGTGGCCCTCGAGGGTATGCTCGGATGGATGGACGGTTAAGCCCCTCCACCCTCATCTGTGCTGTGTCCTACCTATTAGTATGTGTCCTCAACGTATTAAAATCTTGAGATCTTTGGGCGACCACCGCTATCACTTGCTACCGTCCTCTGGCACATGGCTAAACCCAGAAAACTGGTCTGCCTATTACACCTGCAATAAGAGTCTCCCTACCTTACAGGAAGGTCAGAGTATGTCCCTCAGTCCTGCTGACTGTCTTGATTTTGATTTTGGGCCAAGGCCTGTGCCATGGGTCTCCCCGGTGGACTTTCTCATTCTGTGAGTGTCTGTTTTAGTCAAGCAAACAAGCATTACAAGGGGGATGACATTGGCTATGACGGCAGCGTGCTGAGGGGCACCTACTGTGGGCGGGAGAGTCCAAGAAAGCGTTCTGGGAGTGGATGACCCTCTTGAAGAGTAAGTGAGAGTCAGCCAGTGAAAAGGAGTGTGAGGGCGCTCCAGGCAGAGGGAGCAGCCCAGGTGAAGGCCCAGAGGCATGATCACAAGCAGTCACGAACACACCTGGACTCTGACTGGAAGGGCTCTGATGAGAGGGTAGAAACCCAGGTCATCCCTGACCCTTCTCTACTGTCTGCTTAAGTAACGGATGATGCGCTTGCCCCCAACCCTAGAGAAGACATCTCTGAAGACTGTTTTCTTAGGAAACGTCTTCTCAGAATGACCCTACATAGTTGTTTTCCCAATATTCTCTCACCATTGAACATACTTAGGAATAATTGAAAAACCAGGCAATTGAATGCCGCTCTTGTAAATCACCATCACTTCCAAGCAAACCTTAGTGTTCAGTTTGTAAGCTGTGCTGAGTATCTCATACTTGTCCCTCAACCCTTTCCCATGCTACTCTCAGTCACGGAGGCAGACCCCTGTGGACTGTGTCAGCGGGTTTGCTTGCCTCTGGCTTCCCTTTGGGTTTAGCCAAAGAAAGACACCCATGGGAGGTCAGAGAGGAAAGGACAGTGATGTCAGGGTGATTACGCCTCCACACCCCCTCTCTGCCAGGCCATGTTGGCTGCACCTCTCCACCAAAGGCACAACTCCTGTCAGGTGTAGCCATCCTTGCTGGGGGCTTCTTTGCCCTTTCAGTCATAGGGTAGTAGTAACTATCTCTCCCTCATTGTTACTAGCTGTCATGGGCTAAATTGTGTCCTCTCCCAAATTCATTTATTGAAGCCCTAACCCCCAATACTTCAGACTGTAACTGGACTTGGGAGATAGGGCCTTTGAAAAGGTAAGATTAAGTTAAAATGGAGACCTCGAATGGGCCCTTATCCAATCTGACTGGCGTCCTTACAAGAATAGGAAACGTAGACAAAGAGACACCAGGGACGCTCATTCACAGAGGAATGACCATGTGAGGACACAGCAAGAAGGCACCCGCCCATCTGCAAGTCAAGGAGAGAAGCCTCAGAGGAAACCAAACCCACCAACACCTTGATCTTGGATTTCTAGCCTCCAGAACTATGAGCAAATACATTTCTATCGTTGAAGCCACAAGTCTGTGTTATTTTGTTACAGCTGCCCTAGCAAACTCATGCATTGGCCAGGAACATACATCACTGTCTTCAGTGATTTCCTTAAACTCTGCTTATTACCTTGTGTAAAGTTCCTTTACTACTCTTTTCTTTTGAGCACATTATCTGTTTTCTTGCTTCCTGACTGAGAGACGAGCTTAGACTCCAACAAGAGAGCTTAGGGACAAAGGCGAGAACGTAGGTTGCAGAAAGCAGCTCCCACGTCAACTCCCTCCATTGTGTGAACGCACCAAGTGCTCTAGTGCTACTCCAAGACATGTCTCCTCCTTAGGAGCCCAGTGACTGTGGTTCTTACTCCCTATGAGCTTCGGTTTTCCTATCTGTGAGGTGTAGATCATGAAGTCTACGTCCTTAGGGGGGTATTTTGAGATGAATGTGGGAGGCAAGTATGAATTCACTGAGTCTCAAACCCTACAAAAAAGCAGAGGGCTCTTCTAGAGCCTCTCTGTAAGCAATTTCATTAATAAATATCCACGGAGCATTGAGGTCTTCGAAGGCAAGCACATGGTGGTTTTCACTTTGAAGCACAGCCCTGAGTGTGGTAGAGGAGGGGAGCTCTGCTGGCTGCTCAGCTGCCCCTATTCGCTCTTCACTAAAAGGAAAGAAAGAAATCAACTCTTCCTTTTCAACACTGATACAGACCCCATACTAACAACAGGTGAGTGTGTGCCTCTCTCTGTCCTGTCCCTCCTGTTTGTTAGAGAGTGAAGGCAAATGAACCAGCTGGAAGCCAGAGCAGCTCAGACCCCTAAAAACGTACACAGTGTGGAGTGGGAACACATGGTGCCTCCTGGATCCCGTTTTCTATTGCCAGTAAACGTGGCTTCTCAACCACATTATTGTCACCTGCCAAGGCTGAAACAGTCTCCAAGCCCCCAGCCCCCAGCTGCAAAGATGGAGCTCTCGGCATTACTCACGGGGAAGGTGCTAGGATGGGGGCCGGTTCCAGGCTCCTAGATGACAACCATGGGGGCACAAACAGGCACGGGAGACTGAGACAGAGTCTGGAAATCGAATGACCCTAGGAGGCCACTTGCCTCCTGACTGCCCTCTCTTTAAGCTGTGTTCCCTACTGACCTTTCCCAGTGCGGGACTGAGGACCCCGGCTTCCTCCCCAGCTGGACCGCTGGCTCTCCAAGGGGTAGGCTGGGTCCTGGAAGGGGGCTCCCTCCAGGCTGGTGGGAGCACGTCCGTGCTCCTGTGGCTGTCACAGGTATTCCTGTGGGTATGAAAAGCATATTGAGGAATGAAATGGCCATGTGGGGTAGCCAGGTGAGAAGACAATAAAAAGCTCAAGATGTAGATGTATAGAAGGAACGTCACCTGCACTCTTATTAAAGTAAACAAACTCCGACAAGCTCCAAGGGGCCCCTCCGAGAGCTGAGGTTACAGGGCAAGCAACTAGGCTGAAATCTAAGGGTCAGTGGGGGCAGGTGGAAAAGCACAGGCCACGAGCCCTTGCCTCCCGGGGGGCTGATGTGGCCAACAGAAGTCACCTGGAGTAGGGAGCGAGTTAGCGGAAAATGAGTGGGGGCTGGTGAGGGAGTGTGAGCCCCTGGGACCACACATACTGGGGAGTTTGCATCTGTTTTGCAGGCTTTTCTCCGTGAAGCCCATCAGACCCTCACAGAAAAGACTGGCCAAAGTCCCGAGAAAGAATCCCTCCGTGGGGCAGTCTGGGGAGGGGAAAAATACCCACTGTGGAGGAACCTGAAACCAGCCCTCCCAGCCCTCCTCACCCCTTCCGGAACAAAAGCCTTAATCTGCAGGAGATAGGACAAAATCTCATTTTCCTTAAAGCCCTGATAAAACTGAGCGAAGGATACAGAAAAACCAAACCCCTCCACCCTAACCGAGGGGCAAGAAATTCAGAAAACGAAAACCTAGATTTTATTGCCTTGGGCTGCAGTCTGCAAGAAATGTAAGTTCTTCAAGCAGGAACAGGTGCCAGAACAAAGACATGAAGAGCACTGAGAACTGAACGATTGAAGGTAAAATACATTACAATTTTTTCAATTGTTCTGAAAAGACAAATGACAAGAGTAAAAAGAGTAGCAATGCATATGTGTGTTTAAAAATGCTGTTCATATGGTGGAAGACAGTTTTTAAATATTGAATTAGTTTTGCTTTCTCAGGATAAACTCCATTCGTTTCTGATATATTATTCTTTATTTTCTGCCCAAATTTCCATTTTTTTAATATTGACATTAGCAGGGTGCCTGGGTGGCTCAGTGGGTTAAAGCCTCTGCTTTCGGCTCAGGTCATGATCCCAGGGTCCTGGGATCGAGCCCCGCATCAGGCTCTCTGCTTGGCAGGGAGCCTGCTTCCCCCTTTCTCTCTCTGCCTGCCTCTCTGCCTGCTTGTGATCTCTGTCAAATAAAATCTTTAAAAAAAAAATATTGGCATGAGCAATTTTAGACATTTATCATTTATTTGGTCTTTATTTCCTGTATTCTTTTTATATAGCTCTTGTTTTTTAAAGGATCTCTGCACCAATTTCATATGGGATATTAATAGTTTTTTAAACTTACCTTTGGTTTGATGTCAGGGTAATGCTGGCCTCATAAAATGAAATGTGTCTCATTCTGTTTTCTGGAATATGTTGCATATAATAGGTGGTAATTTCTAAAGTTTTGACAGAATTTTCCAGTGAAACCATCTGGATCTTTCTTTAAGTTTCTTTATTTTCAAACGTTTGTATGTATAATCCAAACCCAGAAGTCTGAAAATAATGTATTTTGGTGTGTTGGCTTCTTTATTCATTTGTATTTATGTTGCCTGGGGTTCTCGGCATGATGTCTTTCATTAGTTTTGGAAAATTTTGGCCACTATCTTTTCAAATATTTCTGTCTCATTTTTTTCTTTCGTTCAATTTTTTGCTCTTTCTCTCTTTCTTTTTTTCCTCCTTCCCTCCCTTCCCCCCCCCTTTAGAATTCCAATTAGAGTGTTTGATATTGTTTCACGGCTCTTGGATTCTCTGGGCTTTTTTTTTTTTCCTTTTTGTGTTTCAGTTTGGTTATTTCTATTGACGTTCCTTCAAGTTTACTGTTTCTATCCTCAGCTGTGTCTAATTTATTTTTGAGCCTATCAAAGGCATCCCTCATCTTTGTTACATTTTTTTACTTCTGATACTTCTACTTGATTCTTTCTTATGATTTTCATTTCTCTGATTAAAAATTTTGATGTGTTCATTTCCACTAGGCTTCTAATATATTGATATATTGGTTGTTTTAAATTCCCTATTTGATAATTCTATCTGGATTGTCTTGGAATCTGGTTGCATTGATTACTTTGTCTCTTGACAGTGGGTTGTCCCCCCCGCCCTTTTTATGTTTCTCCTAATTTTTTATTGATGCAACATTGTATGTAGACCAGAGAGCTAAAGTAAATAGAATTTGTGCCTGGAAATAGACATTTACCTTGTTCTGTTAGATTGAATGAATATAGCAGGATTTGAGCTGGGCTTGGGTTTGGTTCTGGGTTTTTTTTGGTTTGTTTGTTTTTTTGGATTTGTTGTTATTATGTTAATATTCAGTGCATGACCAGATTCAAATTCCTTCAGCATTACCTTATGTTTTTGATCATGGCTGGAATATCAGAGGTATTTTTCTCGGTGTTCATTCTTCAGCTGCAGATTTCAACCTTTACTTTGTATCTCTGCCTCGGAGAGCTTCTTTCTCCATGCTCTTGCCCCCAGCCTGTGGGGTAGACTGCCGTTACTTGTTACTGGGTGCTGGGATGTGTGGGTGGGTTTCATCCCCGTGCAGTCCCAGACTGGCCTTGTGTATCTGGGTCTCAGGAGTGGGGCTTACTCAGAAATTCTGCCCTTTTTCCCGGTGGCGGTTGAGCTATGCCTTCGGTCTTATGCAGGAGAACATGTCCCGTCCCTTTCCCGTTGATGAGAGACTTACAGAATCTTGAGCCCAGGACTCTTTCCTGCCCCTTTCCCAAGAATAGAGGATTTTTTTTTGTCTCTTACCTTTCTCCCAGCTACAGTGGGTCTTCATCTATGCCCAAGTGCAACAGAGTTCACTGCCTTTCCCCAGTGGCTTAAGGCGAAGAGTCTGGGTATAAATCTGTGCCTTTCCCTCAGCAACACCGCTTCACAATCCCACAGACCTGCACCATGGAGGGGAGCTGCTTTGGTCTCTTGCCCTACTTTCAGTCTTTTCTCAAGCAGTGGGTGGAGGCCTCTGATGAAAGCCTGCAAGTGGGTGTAAATTCCACTTGTATTTCTGATTCCCAGGGGTGCTATACTTTCAGGCTTGCCCACTTTTAGCCTTTAACAATTTATTACAATTTGTAGCTGAATTCTTCTTCTTTTCTTTTTTCCTCCCCTTTCTCTTCTTCTCCTTCTCTTTCATCTTCCTCTGCTTATATGGTACCTGGTCTCTTTTCTTCATATATTCAACCACAAGAAGGCCCTTGCTTGTGTCCCATTTCTCCTTGGAGGGACTATGTTTCCATAGATTTCATGTGTTTTGATTCTATATGAGCTTAGCTTTTGATGAGTTTAGGAAAATCTATGATTTTGTAGTTTATCTGACTTTCTGTGCTTGTGAGGATGGGAGAGGCCCTGTTTTCAGCTTTTGGCACACTGGACAGAAGTGGAACTCATGTTTTCATATCTAATCAAGCATGTATCTTCTCCTTCCTCTTCCTTTCAAAAATCTTTTCTTGGCTATTCTCATGTATTTATTCTCTTAAATGCATGTTAGAATCATTTTATCAAGTTTGTCATCTCCCAAACTCTCCAAAAAAAAAAAAAATCTTTTCTGATTGAAAAGGTGTTAAAATATGTAGGTGTTGTGCTTGGAAGAATGCTCAAAGGCCAGCCTGCCTCAAAACTTTACCCCTTTGCTCTGGTGCCTTGAAATTCTAGCATTAGAAGTAAAAGAAAGACTCCCAGAATCTTAAGGGATTAAAATGCATGCAGTCTGCCTTGGAAGGACCAGTATAACTAATTTGCAACCATCACTCCACTTATAAATTAAGACCACGGAACTAGACGGAGTTTTGTGTGATTTGAGTGAGTATGTGAATGTGTGTGTAAAGAAGGGAAAGGGATTCTGTGAAGGACATGGGAGCTGAAAGCAAAATTACTGAATTTGGAACTGAGAGCCCCTGAGTGGTTGAAAATCAGAATGCCCAACCTCCTGATGGAGAAGGGCAGTGGGGAGGAAAGCCCCCTCAGCCACTCTTGTGGTCCTCTCTCTTCAATCTGGCCATAGAGGAAAACCAGAGACAGGGCAGTTGAGGCTCCTGGAGCAACAGGGCATGACCGGGCAGCCCAGACTATTTAGACGGTGTGTAGAGGAAACCGTTCTCCAAGAGGAACCAGCAATTATCACACCTATTGACTTGTGCTCCCAAGGCCCTTGCAAATAGGAATCTCTTGGAGTCCTCTGAAACAAATCAACAGTTTCAGAAAGAACTTTCCAGGAGAGGGAATAAAGGCAAAAATTTCAAGAAAGAAAAAAAATTCTTGATGTTTTCCACAGACTGCTTTAGAAACAGAAGGAGTGGCCAACACAAGGAGATGATCCTTGGTTGACCCAGGACATTTCACAGACCGAAAGCTGAAGCCACACAGCCTGCACAGACGCCCCCATGCGGGCCAGAGTTCTGATTTTTAGGATGTACCATTTTTGTAAATTAATATTAAATTTTTAACCAATTCCAGCACCTCATTAAGGACGGGCCTGTTCTTTGCCAAAGTCTTCCGAGGGAACCTGCTGGGTTCAAGTGAAGGTGTCAGCAAACACTTCCCAGTGTGCTCTGATGGGGAAATAGTTATTTTGTAATACTCCTCCATGCCCCCAAACACCATTCTGTGACATGTTTTATATGACCATGGGGATTTGGACCAAGATTTCATACCCATAATGTACCCTAATATCGAGAAATGGAGTTTTGAGTGTATTTTTTCCTTTGGCACAAGAGAGGGTGCTGCGTTCTGGAAAAGTGGCTTTAGGGGAATTTCTCTTTAGCCCTGAGAAAAAATAATTTGGGAACACATGAGACTGTATTTGGTTTGAGAGCTTGAATCCTGGAAGGTCACTGAAGGAGGCGAATGGGTATGTGAAATAGTTCTTAGCTACGCAAGAGGGTTTCATGTTGGCCTGTAAAAATATACATTTTCTATCTCCAAAGCTGCTATGCCTTTACTAAAGCTGCTGCTGCTGCCGCCGCCGCTGCTTTTTTAACACAAAAGACTTTCCACAGAGTCATTTTCTGCATTGGAGGGCTAACATTCAGAGCAAGGTATAAAGGGTCTTTGCCAGAATAATTACCACTTAAGGCAAAGAGCTCCAAGATTTTATTTGGACCTGAAGGCGCTGGCACAGTCCCTGCTCTGTGGACAAAGGCCACCCTCACCCAGCCACCACGGGAAAGCTGGCCGCCCTGCTAGGCGAGGGTGTAACATTAATATCGAGTACATGTTCCAAAGGGTGAGATGTGATTATCTGCTAAGAGAAGGCTGTCGGGAGAAGCCAGAGGAAAGGCAACAGCACTTTGAGCCAGAACTCGAGAAGGGGTTCCAGTCTTTTTCATTGTCCTGTTGTGTATGTTAGAATGTGTCCCTGTGGACACCTTCATGGCTTTGGAGCCAGGATTCACTGTCCTCAGCCCGAGGTGAGTTTATGAGCAGAGGGATCATTTATTTACAGGACTCTTGCATTGGGAACACATAGCAGCTCAGTGATCTGGGGTCACGAGAAAGAAGGGTGGAGATGTGTTGTGGCCCAAGACAAAACTTAGGCTAATGTTCCTAAGATCAGCCAAAAGGCCTTTGCATTAATTAATGTCCTGCTGGTAGTTCTGTTCAGAAGGACTATCATTTGTCACTAAATTAAGACCTTTCATTGGAAGATGATTGTTTTTATAGAATAGTAATGCAATGAAACTGGTCAGTGGGGGACAACTTTTATATGTATTCTAGCAAAAGTCAAATTCATCATCTGATACACAAACACAGTAGGAAAGGTAGAAGTGTAATATTGGTACATTGATTGGTACATTGGTACCAATATTGGTACATTGATTCATGGTCCACCCAGCATAATATTTGGTTTGAGAAAGGACAGGTAGAGAGAGGGCAGAGTCACTGGCAACAATGTCTGCCTCGTCAACGTAGGAAATACATCCCTCCTCCCACATACTGTTTTCTCTTCATAATTTACAAGACGCCTTAATCCATCCACTCTAAGCCAATTAGCTTTTACTAGTTGTCACCGTGTAAAAAGTTAGTACTACCTTTTATCTTCTTTGTCAATATGGAAGCAGTAATATTTCTTGGTAGGTGCTTATATTTATGTTGATCTCCAAGGTAGAAAGAAAAAAGTGATTCTGTTATTTTGGGATTTGGAAACAACTCTTCATGTTTATCTTCTTTGTGTAACTTTCACAATTTTAGAGCTTTTTATCACATTTTCTTTCATCCCTCATCTTTCCAGGAAAAAGGACCCACCCCTTTTTTTTGGCTGCCTAGAAATTATTCCATTTTCTTGACCATATTATTGCATTTCTTTGGATCTTCTCCAGCTCCATTTTTGCCTTCCCAGCAAAGAGATGTTTTTAAAAAGCACTTATTTGGGAAATAACATCAATATGGTTTATTATTTTTCTTGCTTCATTAAACACCAGTTTGCTGTACTAACAGCTGTCCGTAAAGCCAAAAGTTAGTTAAGTGAGTAAATAGTTTAGTTTAAAAATAGAAGTGTTGACACAGGCCTAATGTATTAATTTGCTAATCCTTTTGGGACTCACACACACATCACTAATTCTGTACACACTCCTACAACGTCAGAAGATCCAAGGTGGTGAGAGAACTGTGTACCCACCCTCAGCCATCAGTCAGTGATCAATAAACTGGTAAATTACGAGTGTACTGATATATTTATACAAATAATATGACTATGGAGTGTGCAAGTTAATTAAGGTTCCCACAACTGAACAGCTGGAGAAAACTCTTAAACATTATCTAGACCAGCCCTATATTCCTTGGTTTGGCAACACCCGAAATAGGCAAATCCAACTGTCTTGTAACTCACGCTTCATTCAGTAGGCACTGACCGTGGCCAACACTGGGTCAGGCACCAGAGGCAGGAAGATCCTGGGGTCTGGTTCTAGCTATGAAAGTAGGGTAATACCGGGTTTGCTGAGCCGCTGGGTTATTGAGAGGATGGATGCGTTGATACAGCTGGAGAGGAGGGCCAGGCACACAGTGGGCCTTGCCTAGGTTATTATTAAAGTTCCAACATTTTAACTTTGTTGCCTGAATCAGAAGGAAATGACGTATGTAAGAATGAGCTAGGCTGTCCTAGAAATATGAATGGAGAGTGTTGGGGGCCCAAGAGAGGTGGGGTTTGAGGCCACCTCAGGAAGTTGGGACCCGTCTTTGGACGAAGTTTGATCTGGGCCTTGGAAGCTGGAGGAGGTTGAGGAAGAACTGTCCTGTTTGGGGGAACAGCAAGTACTAACTATGCTTGTTCTTGCTTCATTTTGAGGCAATTTCCTTGTATTTAGGGCTTTGAAGAGAGAGAGAACACTGAAGGCTGGTAAATCATCCATAAGAACAGTTTCCTTCCAGACTGTAATCTGCCCAGTTGCCCTTTTCTTGTCTTTGGGGAATTTACTTTCGTCTTTTTTGGTGGAGGGGCACCTAGGTAGAGCCTTGGCAGAATCACAAAGTAAATACAAAATGTTTGCCCAACTCCCCTCTCAGCATGACCTCTGGTTCCCTGCCCGCAGGGCCCGCCCTCCCTGTGCCCACTGAACTCAGGAAGTCAGGATTCCACCTTCTGGAGGAAAAGGAACTTGGCAAGCTCATTGTCACGGGACATGTCTGGACTTGCGTACTCTCTGCATCCTCAAGGCAAGCTTTCTGATGGTGTTCTAATGCAGAGGTTCTCCAGACCAGTGAAATCTGTAAACATTTTGGCAACCCCTGGCAAAGGGCTAACTTCTTATTTTGCTAAGTGAGAACATTAAAAAAAGGAAACAAATTCCTACCTAGCATCATCAGTCCTTCCTAAAAGAAAGTTGTCTTTAACAACAACCAATAGTGGAAAGGGTAGTCTTTTCCTAGGAGTGTAATTGGTTTATTAAAAAATCAACCACTTTATTTTGCCCCTGACTGTCATGGTCATTTGGGAAGCACTGTAGTCACTAGAGGGGATGAATGCCGAAAAGTGGGAAGTCAGACACCTGCAGGGGCCAAGTGGGACCAGACAGAGAGCGTCTCAGTTTGCTTTGCTGATGTGCCTTCCATTTCCACCATCGGATCTGCCTGTGCCTCGGTAGCTGGGCTTCCTCAGCCTCTGGTTCGTGTCTGTTATGAGAACCCAGGCGTGGTTGCTAGAATTGACTGCCCAGACCGTCAGGTTCAGGAATGGACCTAAACGGACCTGTTGTTAACGAAGGCCATAACAAATCTCCTTCGTCATCTTCCCCATTTCAAAACGTTGTTAAAACCCATGCTCGATCTTGGCCTAGGCCTTGGAGAACACATTCGTTCTCCGTGCCCACTGAAGCTTAGAAACCTTCACTGCATCCAGGGAGGTAAATGTGCTTAAAATATTAGATGGTGACGTAGAGCTGCTTGGAAGGTAACTGTCACCTTTGAGGCACCTGGCATTTCAGGCCAACTAGGGACACATCAAGCGTCAACAAAGTTGGATTAATCACAGCAGCCATTCCGGTCCACTATGGACAAGGTCAAAGTGCTAGCATTAAGGAATGAAATATGCAAAACCTGCATTTCTATTTTTGGTCCTGCTCTGCAGCGCGGTTTCTAGAATAAATTGTCGCTGCACAGCAGGACTCAGGGACACAGTGCTGATGGCCTCGCTCTTCTGGCACTGTGATGCCTAGGGAAAGATCCGCCTGCGGCTGGAAAACAGATTCCAGGTAGAGCTGTGACTCCTGAAAATTTACTGGAGCTTGCTCAAGAGAAATATCCATGCGTGTTTATTTATAGCTGCTGACTCCCTTTCAGACACACTCCAAATTTATTATTCTTGAAATTGAATTGGTTGTAATCACTGATTATGGAAACATTGAGCAATTTCGAGGCGGGCCGGGAGGAAACCTTTGTCATCAGATTCTGCATTAAATCCTGCTGTGTGCCTTGGGCCACAAATTGTTCATAGTACTTTCATGTCTGTAAAATGGGGAGATACCACTTGCCATGCAGAATTGTGGAAACCAGAATAACTGTACAGTGCCAGACAATAGTTCTGGCAGTTACTAGAAATAACTTTTTAGGGTGTGTGGGGGGGAAGCTGTTTTGGCATTTCCTTCCCTATCTGGGACAGCGGTGCAGTTTGGCGGTTGCCGGGAGAATATGACCATATTCTTTCATTGCTCTTGCTTCTAAGAACGTTTCCTGCTGCTGCCATCACATGGGCAAGATGGCGACCTTCAAGGGTGGCATGAGGAAGTGGGTGAGCAGCTTCTCCTTGCCCTCAAAAGTCCGGGGCCCTTCCTCACAATGCCTGTGTTGTTAGTGGTTGCTCACAGGTACATGTGTCCTTCAGTTAGGTTGAAAAAATCCTGTATGGCGCCCAGCAGGGCACGAAGCAAATGCTAGTTGGTTGACTTTGGACAAAACAAAACAAAACAAAACAAAGACAAGTACAAAACAAAGCGGCTCGGATGAGCTCAGGGACAGTGAAAGCAGTCAGATGAATAATTCCGTTTTCCATGCTCATTCCTGCCTCTTGCTTACTCCATTAAAAGAATGAGTAGGATGCCCCTGCTCATCCAGACCAAGTTCAAAGACCAGGACATCCAAGTGTAATCTCCTAGTTAATATTAAAGTTTTCCTCTGCTGTTAGAATTGCACTTTGTAAACACTTGACAGCGAGTAAATGCGGTCAGACAGATGGAAGCACTGAGGCCAGCCGCACTGAGGCCAGCCGGCTAGGAGGAACGTACTGCCTGCCCAGCTCCCAGAGCTGCTTCTAAGGCTCAGAGTGTGGCACAACTCTGACTAAGCCGCGCCCCCTCACTTAGCACCTGTCAATCTCCTGTCCTCTGTGAAAGAGCCCGTTTTCCTTCCTGCTGGGCCCCCCACTTCTCCAGGATTTCCTCAGTGCTGTCTGCCCAAGTCTCACTGCTGTGGGAGGTGTTGCTCAGGAAACCCTGGGACAGGAAAAGCTGGTTGGCTCTAGGCAGGCATGTCTCAAATTCATCACCTTCCAAGCAGCCCTGGGTGGGGGTGGAGTGGAGGTTCTTTGCACCAGGACAAGAGTGAGTCTCTGAAGTCTGTTCTGCTGAGGCCTTGACCTTTCTCCCTCTGGCACAGGCCGGCTATCCTGGTGTCCCCCGACAAGGGGTAGATGGCCACGTGATCTCGAGGAGTCTGAGGAATAGGAAGGGAATGGAGGGGTGGGGGTGTTTTCGGCTGAAGCTCAAACGCCCCCTCCTGCAAACCTGTGTGCCCAGCCTGAGTCCCAGCACGAAGCTCACCCCATCCACTTTGCTTGTGCATAGTTCACAGCAGCTGTGGTCGCAAAATAGGATCAAATCGTCCAGTTTTTAATTCTGTGTAATGCTGCCATGAAAATGGGCTTAACTGCTTTTCAGTATGGTGGTTATGACTCTCTTAACTTCCCTTCCCCATGAAACCTTGCATGAGTCATGGCTGGAGAATCTCACTCCACCCCACTACCCCAAGAAGCAGAAAGGCTGGCTTCCTGGGGTTTCTCTTCCTGGCAGTAAACCCCGCTGTCCCTGCAGGACTGTTAGAAGTGATCCAAGGTTATGGCCAGGGAGCCCATAACCTGGCAGGAGTGGGGGTTCTCCTTACCAGCTCCCTCCCCGTCCAGGAGGGAAGACGGGTGTCTGCTCCAGATTTCCTGTTTGGGGGAGAGGGGACACAGAGGAAGACCCTGAGGCCTACCAGACCCGGAGGGGACTGCCCTGTGAAGTCCTCCCTGGTCAGGATTTTCCCTTCCCAAACTCAGGTCTATGTGCTCTCAGGGTCCTTTGGGCTGTTTTGACTGTGAAGGACAAAAACCCACTTAGGCCTCTGTGTTCGTTTCTGAGGGCGGTACCACAGACGAGGGGGGCTCAAGGAGCAGAAAATCATTGTCTCACAGCTTTGGAGTCTGGAAGTCCAAAATCAAGGCATCGGCAGGGTGCTTCCTTCTGAGCTCTGTGAGGGAAGGATGTGTCCCAGGCCTCTCTCCCTGGCTTGTTGAGGGCTATCTTCACACCATCTTTTCTCTTCACGTGTTTCTGGGCCCAAATTTCTCCTCCTTATTAGGACACCAGTCATATTGGACTAGGACCTGTGCTAGTGACCTCATTTTAATATACCTCTTAAACATCTTCTCTCCAAATACAGTCACATTCTGAACTACTAGGGCTTAGGAGGTCAATGCCTGAATATTTGAGGGGATGCAGTGCAGCCCCTCACAGCCTCCTAAGCAAAAGTTTAAGGATGCTCACCACCCTGAGCTGAGGTGAGCCGATGGGAGCAGCCATTCTGGGGAGATTTTCCTTTCTCCATCTCGCTCTCTCTGGCCTTTCTGTTCCTCCAGGTGAAGTCAGGTGTTTCTGTTCTACACACTCCCGACACTGCTTTGTCTCTTACGGAATTTCCTGGTATGGGAACTGGACGGCGTGTTGTCAAGTTACCTGGTCCATGTTGGCCTCCACGCGGCACTGCAGGCAGCAGGGCGGGATTCTCTGCGGCGTCCCCAGCCTCCGCCCAGGCACAGCACTTGAGGGTCCTTAGCTGGTCATTGTGGAGCTGAATGTCTCACCCTCTCAGTGTTCCTGCTCCCCTCTCTCACTCTTTACTGGCTAATTCCTCAGTAGCCTCTGATCTAATTTACCGACATTTTAGACTCACATTCCATGTATCGTATTTCACGTTGTACCATTTGTACTTTATGCTCTCCTTTGTACAAGCAAATTTATTTTATTCTTTATTTTTTTTAGAAACAGAGAATGTGTGTGTGTGAGGTGGGGGAGTGGAGAGTGGGAGGGGGGCGGGGGGGCAGAGGGGGAGAGAGGATCTTAAGCAGGCTCCCTGCCCAGCACTGGGCCCCCCCAAGGGTTCAATCTCATGACCCTGAGATCATGACCTGAGCCAAAATCAAGAGTTGGAGACTTAACCAACTGAGCCACCCAGGGGCCCTAAGAAACTTTATTTTTAAAAGAAACATGGTGTCACAGGTTTGACATTCTCCTTATAGGTTTAAATGAGTAGATGGTAAATATGTAACTATTAAAATAAATGTTTGTGTGCCAGTTGAAGTTCTCTCCTGAACCACTGGTGGGCTACCTGTCCTGCTCACATCTTGGAGGGGGACTGTCTACCCAACTTAGCTTATTGTCTTTCAGGTCATATCAAATAGGGTGTTCTTGGCTGTCAGTAACAGAAACCCCAGGGAAGCAGACCTAAATAATGGCATTTACCACCTCCTACAACTGGAGTACTGGGATTGTGAGCGTGGAGACCAGCTGTTTTAGGGGCTCAGTTATCTCCTCAGAGACTAAAGTTCTTGCCACCCCATGCTAGAAGCTTTGGTGTTGGTTTAACTTCTGACAGTAAGAAGATGGCGGCAACATCACATCGAGACACGGAGTGCAGGGAATAGGGGAGATTGTCTTTGTCACTTTCTTTTTCCTAGAAGTCCCCTAGCAGACTTTCCTATAAATTACATTGGCTAGAACTGAGTCACATGTGCATTCCTTGGAAAGGGAAATGAAATGAACAGGTCTTCTGGGGCAGAGAGGATTTTGAGGTGAGGACCAAGTGTCCATCGGTTATGTCAACGACTAGCCTATGGACAGGTTGTCATCGAGGCAGGTGCTCACTCTGGGTCCATTCGGTGCCTACCTCTCGCTCCAGCCCCGCCTCGGTCAAGGGCAGACAGTTTCTACCAGAGGAGGGTCTGGGGTATGGCAGGTGCCACAACAGACACGTATATGCTCTCCCTTCAGGTGACCGTCTCTGTGTCTTCAAGCTCTGCCTGGCCTGAGGCTGAGCCATCGGCTTCCAAAATGCTGCTGCCTCCTCCCTAACCACCCCCAACTCTGGCTCGCAACAGACCTGAGCAAACAGAGCCAGCACCCACCCCACCTTGGCCCCTGAATCTGGGAAGAGAGACTTTGCCCTGAGTCTGCTTTTGATGGGGCCAGGCCAGACCCACAGGGCTCATTTTCTCTGTCTCCTGCTCAGTTCCCTGGCTGCTCCTCAGCTGTCAGGTTGCCAAGCCCCTAGCGTCTCCTGGCTCTGTCTGCAGCAGGAAATGGGCCTGACAATTGTTCTTCCAGAGCCGGTGATTTTTCAATACGTGTTTGTGTGGATCCCACCCACACTTCATCTCTACAACCCAGCTCGTGTGCGGCTCTGATTTACTAAGCACGTACTACAAGCCCAGCTTTGTATTCAGCAGCACAGGGGGTGGGCGCAGAGGAAGCCTTGGACACGCTCTCTGCTTTGGGGCTTATCCTCCAGCCATAGCCACAGCCACACACTGGGAAAGTGAGGTCCCCAACCAGGGGGGCTCGGTTTGGCTCTAGGTCACAGAAATCGTCCAGATACAAAAATGCCCTGTGGGCTCCGAGGAGGGCAAGAGAGATGGGGGCAGGGTGTGTGCTAATTATTCTGTCTGCCTGGGACTCACATGCAGAGACTCTCTTTTCCCCGCTGGGTGCCCTGGGAGAGACCGTTGTAGACCACATCAACCAGCCCCTTGCCCCCATCTTCTAGGTGGGCTTTGCTGGTGGAGCCACAGTCAGGAGGCCCGAGGGCAGGAGGAAAGCGGGGCCTGCAACATTTCCCCCCTGCTTCCTTCCCGTCTTATTACCAAAGATTCTGGTTTGGCTGGGTTCTTTCAAGCCACACCTCCTGGAGAGCACAGGATGGTGTGGCTTCCTGGTGCCGCTGCGTCCCTGGGTCCCTTTTTTGTTTCCCTCAGCCTCCCTTCTCCTCTGAAAATAGTCCCTTTATTCTTCAGAGTTCCCTTACATGTGCTGGGAGGCGGGCTAGTGAACCATCCAGGGAAAGAGACTGGAAGGAGCAAAGCCTATAGCTGGGCTTTTGAGCAGCGGCTGAAGCTGGATATTCGGGGAAGAGAAGAAAGAGTTTTCCGGGGAGACAGGCAGAGACGCGAGGGACGGGCCGCTGACACAGGGAGTGAAGGCTGATCGTGGGAGTCCTTGACTGTGGGGCTGAGGGACTTGGCCTTCGTCTCTTGGGTTGCATATGGAGCTATTAGAAGATTTTGAGCTAATTAAATATTTGACTTAAAAAAAGAGATTTTATTAATTTATTTGAGAGAGAGAGAGAGAGAGCACGAGAGGGGAGAAGTTCAGAGGGAGAAGCAGATTCCTCGCGGAGCTGGGAGCCCAAATGTGGGACTCAATCTTGGGACTCCAGGATCATGACCTGAGCCAAAGGCAGTGGCCCAACCAACTGAGCTACCCAGGTGCCCAACATTTGACTTTATTATTAATGGTTTTGTTTTGCTTTTGTTTTCTACTTTTTCCCTGTTTTTGAGTTTACTAACAGCTAATGTTTATGAAACACTTAACTATGGGTTGAATTGTGTCCACTCCAAAATTCATATGTTGAAGTCCTAACTCTCAGTACCTCAGAGTGTGACCTTGTTTGGAGACAGGATCTTACGAAGGCAATCAAGCTATAGTAATGTCCTCCCGTGGGGGGCATCACCGGTGTCCTTGTAAGGAGAAACTGGGACACAGACCTGTGTGGAGGGAAGAGGGTGTGAGGAGACCTAGGAGCAGCTGCCCATCTGCACACCCAGGAGAGGGGCCTGGGACAGATCTTCCCTGACAGCCCTCAGAAGGAAGCACCCCAGTGACTTCTGGCCTCTAGAACTGTGAAAGACACAATTTCTGCTGCTTAGGCTGCCCAGTCTCTATCACGTGCTAGAGCAGCTCCAGCAAATGACTCCATGTCCGACGTGTCGGTCAGGTGTGCATGAACAGGGCATTATGGGCCGGTTCTCCCTGCTGCCCCACCTTGCAGGCCATGCCTTGGGCCCTGCTCTGTCTCCGCACATGGGCATTCTGGCCATACCACTTCGGGCTCACGCGCCTTTTCTGTGGTAATTCACATACTCACTTATTGAGCACTTGTTATGTGCCAGGTGTTTTTCTAGGGTCTGGAGAGACAAACAGATGAAAATCCTGACTGTCCTGGAGTGCACTGGACCTGTCTGCATTTGTTTGTCTGTCTCTACCCGAAGAAGACCTGCTCCGTGTAGGTATGGCTGGATCCGTGCTGTGCATGACGCTTGAGTATCATGAACTGAAGGAGAAGGAGACTACAATGAAAACAGGGATGTTTTTGACCAAGGTCAGTACGTGAAGACCAGGCCCCAGATGCTGCAGATTCGACAAGCTGAGCCTTTGGATCGCTATGGTCAACTCAGTATCTCTTGTCAAACCAGAGGGACAAGGGACATCGAGCATGAGAAGGGACGAGCCACTTGATGGTCCTTGCTGAAGCCCGTAGCTCCCAGTTGTTTATTTGGTGCACAGATGCCATGACTCAGAGGACCTGAGGGACATTTAAAAGAGAGGGACACACAGACTTTCTGTGGAATCTCTATTCTGGTTTCAAGCACATCTAAATACTCAATTAGCTTGAAAGAACTCTGACCTGCCCATAGGCCAGCAGGGGCCTCCCAAGTGCTAGTTCATCCGAGAAGCTCTGGCTACTGCTTGAGGAGAAGGGCTCAGTACTGTCTGGGGTGGCAAGCGGCTGGTTTGATTTGAAATTCAGAAATACATATTTTCAGCTGTATTCCTTATGGGAGGCAGGAAGGAAAAAGAAAGAAGTTATTAGCTTGTTGGGGCCCAAGATGTGGCACAAAGAAAGCAGATTCTAAATGCTGAGAGAATCCTTCACCCCATAGCTTGGGAATTGCCACAGACATCCCCCCCACCACCCATTTTTCTCCTAAGGCCTCCCTGCCAGTCCACCTTCCTCAGCTTCATCTCTCCTCGATGGCCCAGGAGCCCAGCCTCTTTTGGGGGGTCACACGATCATAAGTATGACCATCTTGATAATGTGATTACACTTCAGTTACCCTAACCCCTGCCAGACGCGGAAGTCCTAAGTCTGCAACAATGAGAGTGCAAAATGCTACAGTATTTGTATAGTGGGTGATGCCAGCCCTGGGGCCACCACTTCTGAAAGGCTGGGGACCCTAGCCTGGAACAATGGCCAGTCCCCAACACCAGACCTGAAATTAAGGGAGCCAAGCCTGTTGCCCAGGGCTCGAACACCGACTGGGAGTTCCATACCACTCCAGCTCTCTCCCTCGCTCTCGCTCTCTCTCTCTCTCTCTCTCTCTCTGTTTTTTTTTTGTTTTGTTTTGTTTTGTTTTTAAGATTTTATTTATTTATTTACTGAAGCATGCCCAAGTGAGGGGAGGGGCAGAGGAAGGAGAGAGAGAATGTCAAGCAGACTCCCTGCTGAGCATGGACCCCTCTATCCCCCGTCCCGACCCCACCACCACGAGGCTGGATCTCATGACCCTGAGATCATGACCTGAGCTGAAATCAAAAGTTGGACGCTTAACCCACTGAGGCACACAGGCACTCCTCCAGCTCTCCTTTTCAACCATCATCCCAACGAGACTACACTTAGACAAGAGTCATTTGTCCCTTCTAGTAAAATAAGTGAATGATTTGTTCACTAATTTATTTTTTGTAACTGGAGTGGTTTCTAGATTCCCTCCGTTGCAATGCCCTTATACTCACGTTCGTCCTGCTGTGCTGTCATGGGTGGGAGAGGAAGGGTGGAACGGGGCCAACATGCTGGGAATGGGGCACATGGGATGGGCCATGGGAGTGTGTTGCCTGTATGAATGTCATCATCTCGTATGTTGTAGCAGAAAAAGTTGGGACCCAAGCCTCTTTCAGATCGTCGTTATGAGACGGGCTTCTGGAAGACCCATTAACAGAATGCTTTGGAAACCAGCTTGGAAAATTTGACACGTTGTCACTTTCATCTGTTAAGCAGCTTACAAACATTCTCCCAGTCCTTCCCATGACTCCCTCCAACTTCTTTGCTTCAGCCCGACCATCTGAATTTTCCAAGTGAGATCACAGACCCAGAGTGGGCTGGCTCCAGGCTCTGGGAAGGTGTCAAGGGCAGATGTGAGGTTTGGGGACAGGAGCCATCAGTCTTCCGGAGAGTCACCCATTTCACTGGATCTTTTGCAGTAGTCAAAACCAGGTCATTGCAAGACAACAAATCCTTGAATTCCTCAGAGCTCCAACCTCCTGTGTAGGACCGGTCGCTGTCCTTGCACTGGGACATCTCCTGGCTGGTGGGGATGCAGACTTCCCCTGGGCTGACTCCTGGTGCCTCTGGGAAAGCGGATGAGCTCAGGCCCCTTTTCAAGAGTAAAATACCCCAGTGGTCAGAACTCCTTCTCTGACGTTTTTGAATGTGCACCGCAACAGGCATAGCCCAACCCAAAGGGGCATTCTCTTTTCTAGGGGACCTCAGGAACTGCCTTGGGATTCACCTTCCCTCTGACTTCTGTTGCGATGGCCCAGAGTGAAGTCCCTGGTCTGCCTGCCTCCTGCCGTGAGCAGGACCTCTCTGCCCGGGGTTGGGGAGGCAGCTGCTGAGTTAAAGGTCTCTCTTTTTCATGTGTGTCTCAGCGCCTGCCCGGTGAGGGGCATGATGGATGCCCTGGGCTCCCCAGGGGACCAAGCCGAGGGATGACCCGAGGTGGGAAAGGAAAGCAGGTTTGTAAATAAACAAGGGCAGAGTCAGAGACCCGGAGACCCTGGGCCTGGCTCCCGCCGCGGCTTTCCGGGCTTCTGACGAGGGGAGCTCCTGAGGCTCCCTCTGGGGCGGCTGGGGAGTCCGTTATTGTTTTTGGATTTCACGAAGATGAACTCCAGATGATTTTCCAAGGGCTGATTTCACAGCACATTTGCTCCATCTGAGCAATCACTCTCTACAACAGTTGGATTTCCATTCGCGTTTACCTCGTGTGCCCGGAATCAGGACTGTCTGCCTCTTTAGGGCCGAATCATTTTATTTTCTTTGGGACCTGGCCAAACCCTTTCTGTCGGCCTTAGTTCCATCTAGGCATTTCCATTTGCGTGCGGGCAGGACCAGACCAAGTTCGCAGAGATTTCCAGGGCATGAGGACAATACCCACTCCTTCTAGAATATAAAAAGTGGGGAGAGAATCACCTAGTCTTTTCATTTCACAGAGAGAGGGAGAGAGAGAGGGAGAGAGAGAGACTGAGCTACACTGGAAGACGTCAAAGGCCAGAATGATAACTAACTCAGGAAAGACCATGTTCTCTTGCCACGGCGCTTCCTGAAAAGCCAGGACGGGCCTCTGGAGAATGTGGGACAGGACCTGGGTGGGCACCCCAGAGATGTGCGAGAGGGCGGGGAGCTAAGCATAGGGCTTTTGATTGGGGGGATGGAATGCCAGGGAGGGACGATCAGCTGATCTTGTATGAGAGGATTCGTGTCCTTGTGTGTTGAGTTGCATCAGAGGCTCATTGCGTTTATTTAATTTTGTATCTTCCAATTTTTCTGATATTTGTACTTCTACAGTACAAATAAAACCAGCCCTGAAAGTCAACCTACAGGTCACTTTTTTTTTCTCACTCAAGGAGAGATACCTGTGCCTAGCCTGCACCTAAACAAAGGTTATTTATTTGAAGCCTACTAAGAATCATTAAGCATTACTAAGCTTTGGAAGAAAGCATTGTTTCATGTTTTAAAATATAATGCAATATAAAAAGATTTAAGTTTGTATAAAATATATACATGTGAGAAATAGGTATTGTATATAATAGAAGTTTAGTATAAAATCATGGGTATGTGCTTATAATGTTTTTATAAAACAAATAAAAAAATTCTTGTTCCTCTAGTTTTTTTCCTACAGGGTTTGGTTTATTTTCTTCTGGAAGGAGGGAACAGGCAGAGGGACATAGGCTGTGGGACGTCTGCCAAGCCTAAGTTGGCCACAGTCAGAAACGTTTGAGGGCACGGTCCAGAAAAAGGACATTGAGAGTAATTTTTCCTAGTTTCCTTCCTTTTCCCTCAAAATGGTTTGAGAATTAATGGTTAGGCAGTGAAGCATTTTCAGATCTCCACAAAGGAAATGGTAGAAAAGTTCCAAGTGTGATAGTATATATTATCATCTAAGACAGAAATACTTGCTTTGTCCACCCCAAGGTGCAATGGGCATATGGGTTGGTTGTCTTTTTTTTTTTTAATGTAAGTAGAGTTGACACACAATGTTACATTAGTTTCAGGCGTGCAGCATAGTAATTCCACAAGTGTAGCTGCCCTCCATGACTGTTCAATACAATGACAATCTAATGACTTTATTCCTCATGTTGTACCTTTCATCCCTGTGACTTACTCATTCCGTAACTGCAAATCTGTGTCTCCCGCTCCCCTTCACCCATTTTGCCCACCGCCCACATCCCCTTCCCCTCTGGTAACCATCAGTTTGTACTCTGTTTATTCATTTGTTTTGTTTTTTTTTTAGGTTCCATATATAATCTAATTTGTCATTCCTGTCTTATTCCTGAATGACAATGTATTTGTCATTCCCTGTCTTATTTCACTTAGTATAATACCCTCCAGGTCCATCCATGTTGTCGCAAATGGCAAGCTTTCACTTTTTTTTTTTTTTAAGATTTTATTTATTTGTCAGTGTGTGCACACGCACAAGCAGGGGGAGTGGCAGCCAGGGGGGAGAAACAGACTCCCTGCTGAGCACGGAGCCTGGTGTGGGACTCAATCCCGGGACCCTGGGATCATGACCTGAGCCGAAGGCAGATGCTTAACCGGCTGAGCCACCCAGGCACCCCATGATCTCATTCTTTTTTATCGTTGAGTAATATTCCATTGTGTGTATATGTATGTACACACACACACACACGCATCAACTTTATCCATTCATCTATCAGCAGACCCTTGGGTTGCTTCCGTATCTTGGCTATTATAAATAACACTACAATAAACATAAGGGTGCACAAATCTTTTCAAATTAGTGTTTTCATTTTCTTTGGGTAAATACCAAGTGGTAGAATTACTGGATCATACAACACTTCTATTCTCTCTCTCTCTCTCTTTTATTTTATTTCTGTTTTATTAACATATAATGTATTATTTGCCCCGGGGGTACAGGTCTGTGAATCATCAAGCTCACACATTTCAGAGCACCCACCATAGCACATACTTTCCCCAGGGTCCACACGCAGCCACCTTATCCCTACCTCCCAACCCCCAGCAACCCTCAGTTTGTTTTGTCGATACTTCTATTTTTAACATTTTGAGGAGCCTCCATTCATTTTCCACAGTGGCTACACCAGTTTATATTCCCTCTAAAGGTGCATCAGGATTCCTTTTTCTCTACATCCTCACCAACACTTGATATTTCCTGTCTTTTTTAATTCTAGCCATTCTGACAGTTGTAAAGTCAAAAACCTCATTGTGGTTTGGATTTGCATTTCCCTCATGACAAGAGATGCTGAGAATCTTTTATGTGTCTGTTTGCCATCTCCCATGTCTTCTTCAGAATAACGTCTGTGTCCTCTGCCCATTTTTTAATTGGATTGTTTGGGTTTTTTGGTGTTGAGTTGGGTAAGTAATTTATGTATTTTGGATGTAACCATTTATCAAATACAGCATTTCCAAATATCCCTCTTTCAGTGGGTTGCCTTTTTATTTTGTTGATGGTTTCCTTTGCTCTGCAAAAGCCTCTTGTTTTGGTGCGGTCCCAGTAGTTTGTCTTTGCTTTTGTTTCCTTTGCCTGAGGAGACTTTATCTAGAAAAATGTTGCTAAGACCGATGTCAAATTACTGCCCGTTTTCTTCCCGGAGCTCTATGATTTCAGATCTCATATTTAGGTCTTTAATCTATTTTGAGTTCATTTTTGGGTATGATATAAGAAAGTGGTCCAGTTTCATTCTTTTGCGTGTGTGTAGCTTTCCAGTTTTCCTGACACCATTTATTGAAGAGACAATTTTTTTTTCACACTGTAGCTGCCTGCCTCCTTTGCTGTAGATTGAACCCATATGCGTGGGCTTATTTCTGTCTCTCTATTCTGTTCCACTATCTGTATGTGTGTTTTTGTGCTAGTACCGTACTGTTTTGATAGTGTAGCTTTGTAGTCTATCTTGAAATTGGGGACTGTGATACCAGTTTTGTTCTTTCTCAAGATCGCTTTGAGTGTTCAGATTTGTTTTTTGTTTTTGTTTTTGGTTTTTTTTGGCTCCATACAAATTTTAGTATTATTTGCTCTAGTTCTGTGAAGGGGGTTGTTTGTCTTTTCATCTCTATCGACTATGCGCAGAATTTCTCCTCACTGAGAGAGAAAAGAGAACAAATCCAGCAGTGTAGGGTTCTGCTCTATCATAAAGAGAGGAAAGATATTTGAAGATGAAAATCAGTGTAAGATGATATTTTACTTGCAAGGCTTTGGAAGACACAAAAACCGAAGTCAAAGGAAGGCAGAGAAACCAGGAGACAGTGGTTGATTATATCCTTCCAACTGCAATTCCGCCTCAGTTTGAGGGCAAATAGGTTCCCTTTCACAGATCCAGCGATGTGAGCTGAGGACCCTCTAGGCTGCAGAAGAGACCAGAGTGTCCCACACCTCCAGCTTCGGGGTTTCAATGTGGTCTTCGGTTGTCCATGTGTGGGCAGGCCCCGGCCCCTCGTGCTGCACCAGGTTACATGTAGAGTCAGCAGAGATGATGGGATCTGGGCCATCAGGCTTCTCATCCACTCACAGGAAAACTCAAACACTCCAGATGCCAAATGGAATGGCTGTGCTTTTTATTTGTATTTATTTTTTTTATTTGTATTTGTTGTTTTTGAAAAATTATACAAAGTCTGTTTATTATTTGAATTGGAGATTTCTAAGCTGTATAAAAAGGAAAGTAAATATTGTCATAGACCCACTACCAAAGTAACCACTGTTGAAATCCTGGTATTGCTTCTTTCAGTGCTGTGTGTGTGCCCGTGTGTGTGTGTGTACAGGCATATGGGATATTAACAAGAATCCCCAGTGTCTTGTACTCCTGGAGAGGTTCAACTGTGTGGCAGATACTGTGGAAGTCCAAAGTCCTCCCCAGTGTTTCTGGAAATCCCAGGGAGTCTTAGATCCTCTGAATTACTGCCCATAAGCATCTATTTCTACAGCCATTTTAATTGTGTTGTTCAGCAGTTTATGAACCTAGATGGATATTAGGTCTTTCTCTGGATTTCTTCCCCCAACATCCACTTACATGAGGCATTTACTGATGAAATGGGCTTTCCTGAAAATTTCAGGTGGGTACAGAGTTGAGGTAATGATGGGAGCCACAAAGTCACCTTTAAATGTGACAGTGGGCATCTTTGTGCCTCATAAGCAGCTCTCCTAATGTGGACTATCTCTGGCTGCTTTTCTCTGGGAAGTCTCAGAATCATGCCCCCCAGCTCTTTGCTTCTCCTCTGGTTCCATGCCCCTTTCTCTCCACGGTCGACACCATAGCTCCCCTGAGCTCTTCTGCTACTTTGCCCCTGTTCAGTACCCAACCCTCAAGGTCTCCCTTCTAGCACACGTGCCTTATGAAGGAATCTCTTTAAACAAGGACATTTCTAATCTTATAGCTACTGTTATAATAATGAAAAAAGGTAATATACTCTCTGTAGTCTTCATTCTGCCTTTTAAAGTCAAGTATTACATTTTTAGCACTTTCCCATAGTATTAGTATGTATCATTATTAAAGAGATGCTCTGTTGTTCATTTCACTTTTCTCCTATTGTTGGGCATTCTTTGCTTTCCGGGAAAGCAGAAATGATTAGCCTAAGGGGTGTGAATACTTTTAAGGTCCAATACTAATTGCCGCATTGTTCTCCAGAAAGCTTATGTCAGTTTGCACACAGCTGTAAATGAGAGTGTCAAGTGACTTTATTCTTTAAATGATTTGCTAATTTGGCATTAACTGTGGGAAAGACTATTTCAAGGGCAAGAGAGTATCTGGTCCATTAAGCCACAGAGAGCCCAGGGCGCTGAGGGAGGTCTTGGCCCCGCTGGACTTCAGAGCCCTGGGTAGTCTATAAACCTCTCAGGTCCTCTGGTCCTGCTGCCCCAGCCGGACACGGATGCCCATGGACTTGTGTAATCCACACAGGTCCTCACGTTCTGCCCCCTGCTCTAAGAGAAGTAACATTCCCTAGGGTATCTCTTATTGAGATACCTTGGATAGGCTGCCCTCAGCCATCCTCCCAGCTGTTCCACAACAGACCAGGGTAGGTTTGGGGAACCAGCCTGCTTCCCCATTCAGGGGGTGCTGGGGCTCTTGTCCCAGCTCACTTGTTTCTGTCTCTGGCTTTGGAGCCTGAAAGGGATCAGAGTCTCAGCTCTTCCCCCATCCCATCCCTTCAGTAGAACATCTCATGAGCTCTGACTTCTCCCTTCCTAAATGCCTCAGGAGGGCACCCACACACAGCCTCAAAGCTCTCCTTCCCAGATCCCCTCCTTTCCTCTTCAGAGATGGAAGACATCTCGGGAATCCAAGGCGGCCACCCTTCGCTCCGTCAGGACATTAGTGAGTTCTGCCTTTCCCACTTCGTGAGCAGAGCACACATGTGCACCAGCAGCTGAGACTCTGGCTGTTCAGACTATTTTTAAACAGACTAAAAATACTGACTGACTTCAGAGGATTGTGCTGAAGGAGCTGGTTTAGGGTATCAGATGAACCTTTACAAACACGAAATGCTTTGCATCACCTGCTCTTACACTACACAGGCTCCCCCTTTGGGACCTGAGCAGGAAGCTAGTTATACACTCAGTCTAGGCAAAGGAACTGGGGTGATGGGCAGACTGGGGAGCAAGGGACCCTCATGGGTTTGGTGATGTTTGGTTTGATTTGGCCTCTCTAGTCTCTGGATAACTCCAGGGCAGACCCTGGATCCCCAGGCCCTGTCCGGGCCCAGCACGGAGAGAGCACCCTGGAAGTGTCGGCTGGTGATGGGAAGGCAGTGGGTGGGTGTCCCAGGGCTGGAAGGCTGCAGGTGATTGAGGCCAGCTGCCCGAGACCTTCTGGTTTCCGATCTCCCTGTTTGGCTAAGAGAAGCCCAGGCGCAGGCACACTCTTGTCTGCCCTCCTTTCCTCCCTGCCCCCCATCCCCCAGTCCTACCATGGTGTCCCTGGGCTCCCTCCCTCCTCTGGCCACCTGCTTCCCCAGCCTAAGCCTCTGGGTGCTTTCACTGTTGCAGAGTGGAAGAAGATCAAGTGCTCTCCTGTTCCAGGTCAGGCACTTTGGATTTAACCTTGAGGCAGAGGCTCAGCTGCCCTGACAACCCACCAGCCTTCTACACCAACACCTCCCGCCAAGGTGGCCCAGCACGTCCTTGGCCACCGGCTTCCTGGGGTGGTAAAAATAGCCAAGGCCACGCAGCTGCTGAAGGATGAGTTCTGGAAGGAGATGATTGATCCCCACAGCTGAGCCGCAGGGTCAGCGAGCGCCTCGGCAAGCCGAGAGGCTGGGGGGAGGGCCCGGCCTCCCTGGGCTCCCGCTATAGATAGAGCTGTTGACAGAGTGATCCTGGGCTCTCCCCACCTAGCGCAACATAAAACAAGCTAATTCAAAGAACCGCAAAGGGCTCTTGCGAAATGGGGCCTACTGTGCCCCTTTTCTTTCGGGCCAGACTTGACCTTTCTTGATTCATGCAGTCACTTCCCCGTCCTTTGTCTGGGAAGAGACTCCAAGTGGGGAAAGTGAGCCCGTCCAGGGACACAACGGGGTGGGAAAGCCAGAGAAGCCTCCGCTCCCCCTGAAGCTGAGCTGAGGAGATGTCGGGGCTTATGAAACACCCCAGGGGCCCCGATGTCAGGCTCCTGGAATTATTGCGCCTCCACTCCCGCGCCCCACACCCCGGGGCTGGAGCAGCGCCCCCCACCCGCACCCCCACCAGGAAACTCCGTTTGAGTGACCCACCAGGGCTGCGGGCTGAGTGGTCCCAGTGATCTAAGGTCAACCGTGCACAAGACACTCCTGACAGGAACGGAGTAGCTCCTAAGCCAGCACCGGCACCGTGGGGCCTCTGGGCTGTGCGCCGGTGAACAGCGGGGCCGGTGACTAGCGGGGCCTGCGACATCACACAGCTGCTGTAGGTCCGGACAAGGCAGAGACCCGGCCAGAGTGGCTTACTTTACGGGTGTGTTTTCTCAGGTCATCTGTCCCCCCAGTGCTCTATAAAGCAACAGCAGCCAGGTGAGCGAGTGAGAGAGAGAGAGAGAGAGAGAGAGAGAGAGAGAGAGAGAGAAGAGGAGGGAAAGACATGTGTGGAGGAGGGAAAAATGAAGAGACAAATGAAAAAGGATGTTTTCAGATGAGATTATGAAAAGGTGAGGAGCTGAAGAGCCGGCCGGGCAGAGAAGATAGTCAGGATGGTTGCTGCCCCCTGGGAGAAGGCGGCCTGTAGTAATCAGGGCAGAGGGGAAGGGAGAGGAGGACACCGCCTCCCCCACCTTGTTCCGGAAAGAGACACAAGGAAGACTGCGGAGGGTCAGCACCTTGGGCTTGAAAGTGAAGTGGACCCTCCCTTCCCTTTGTGTTTTGTGTCCCTGCAGGACACGTAGGTGTAGATGTGGCTTTGTCTCTGCTGCTGTCATTTGAGATGCATGCCCTCACCTCCTCGTCCTTGTCCCTCCGTTCTTTGCTCATTCTTTCTCTCTCTCTCCCCTCTCGATTACGGCCCTACAGCTCCAAACCCTTCCCTGGGTCACCACTCTCTCTCCCTCCACTAACCTAATTCCCGAGTCACCTCTACATCACTCAGCATCTGGGGAGGGGGTACTATATGCTGTTCTGCGTAACTGAATCTGAATTCCCCGGCCGTCCCTGATTGTAGAGTTTATGCAGCAGCGATCTGAATGTCTAGTTACACAAGACAGAGTCAGTTCAGAAAAGGTAACCAAGATGATGAGGGGTGTGGAAAGGAGTCAGACCAACTGGCAGGGGGTAGGGCTGGCAGATGTTATAACTAGTGTATAAGAGCGATTTCAGAACACCAAGAAAGTAACCCTACAGGTTACCCCTAGGTCTGTCCCTAATATCCGTGGGAGACAAATGGCAACTCTTTTTTTTTTTTCCAAACCCCTCCCCTATACCAGACCCCAAGAGGCCTTACCACATGCACATGGGCAAGGAACCCATAACCAAGCTCGGCCTCTGCACTGCCCCAAACAGTGACCACTGGGCCACTGCCTGGAACCAAAGTGTGCCCATCAGCCACCCGTGGATGGACAGGTCTGGGAAGAGGCCACAACTGGGGGCCATTTGGGCAGGGGAGTCCCAGGTTCTAGTCACCCAGGTCAAGGTCGAGAAGCAGGTGACCCTGCATGTAGGCAGGCTCATCCTGGTGGTCCCACAGACTTCTGGTTTCCTGGAAAGCAGTGTGATCCAGGAAGGGCTCGGATGGGGCCACCAAGCTGACAAGCTCAGGGTGGGCACCCAGTTGCTCAGCTACACATTTGGCAGGCGAGAATTCTACCACTGAACCACCAATGCCCACTCAGCTACACATTTGGTACTGAGTATGTCAAACTCAAACTCTCCCGAAAGGGGATGAATTTCCCGCCAAATCTACTCGCCTCCAGGCTGCTGCTGTCATCCACCCTGAGGGAAACTCTGAGAGTGAAAGCCTTTCTCCATCCCCAGAGCAGCTTTCGAAGGGCTCCAGCTCCTCCACAGAATCATCCCTGTTTTTCAACCCTCGGCTTCCACCCAGCAGCAGCTCTCACTTGTGCCTTGACTGAGCTCCTGCCCCCCACTTCCTGCTGCCTTTGGGGGGGGTGGCCACTGTGACCTCTACTCTCTGCTCTCTGTCCCACATAAAGCTCTTCACGGGCTCCACATATTCACGGGATCAAGTCGAAGCTCCACAGCACAGCCCTCAAATATCCGTAGCCTGCCCCACCCCCCTCCTCTCCCCAGTATTGGACACTGAGCCTTGCCAAATACACATACAATCGTGCCATATTCCCTTTCTGACCTTCCTCCCCCAACCCCCTTGCTTACTCTGCTCCCTCCACCTGAAAGACATTTTCTCATCTGTCTGGTCAACACATACTCTTCCTTTCCCAAATGGAAACCTTCCCAACGTCCCCTGCTCTCCCTTTTCCCCCCGCAAAAGTTGATCACCTCATCTGTAAATGGAGCTGATGTCCTAGCAACGGAAATACTTTCTGGAATTTACTTGTTTACAAGTCTTCTAACCAGACTGTAAGCTCTCTGAAGGCAGGGCCTGGCCTAGAATTGAGTGTTAAAATGAAATACAAAATTGCACCCAGGATCAATGCTTCTTGCCACAGATCAAATCATGCCATGAGCATTATATTACCTGAATTATGTTTACCGGATTTTTTATATGTAAACAATTCTTCAACAATGGGCAGGAATTCCTCATGAGTTTCTGCCATGTATTCAAAACATGGATGAGTCCATAAAAGGTGCTTGGTCTTGCTGAGAACCTTTGGGGCTGCCAGCAGCTGGAGAAGCGCTCACAGCCTCCACCAGTTCCAGCCCTGGGGATTTTGTGTCTCAGGTGCCAGGGTTATCTCAGGACAAAGGCTAGGTCAGTTACTCTGGCCACTTGGCTCTGCCACTCCCTTGTCCAGCCAGAGCTTCTTTCTTACCTTGGGAAAGGGAGGGAAAGGGGGAGAACAGACACGTATGAAGTCTACTCAGGTGGTCAGGGGTCAATGTCCATCCCATCCATCCACATGCACTGAATGGGCTAGTGCCAAAGATGCAGTCAGAGCAAAACACAGCCTTGCCCTTGAAAGGCTCATACTCTGCTTGGAAGGTAGGGAAGTAAATCAGTGGGAATGGTGTAACAGAATGCCTGCCAGAATAACGTAAAATACCCAATGATTGAAGGATCATGAGTGTGGATTGCCACCCAGCTCCTTCCCATGGCTGCTGGCCCAGAGTGATCTGAGCCTGACCGTTCTCCAAATGCATGAAGCCTCTCTGTCCTCTCACTTGGGGTCTCTCTGCACACATCATCCCCTTTGAACTATGTACCACTGGCTGCTTATATTCTAGCTTCTGCTGAATATCTGTCCTCAGAGAGGCCTTCTTCCATTGCCCCACCTATGGTAACTTATCAACTTTCATCGTCATCATTTGCTCTCAGTTTCTTGTTGATTTCCTTTAAAGCATTTTCAAGTGTGACCATCTTATTTATTTATATTGTATTATCTCTCTAATCCACAACAGACTAAACTCCAGGAAGGCAGAGACTGTACCCATCCTGTTTTGACAGCATCTGGCACATAGTAGGAGTCAACAATCATTTGTTAAGCAAATGAAAGAAAGAAGAGCTCTTGTTGGTTTTCTGGCATTCAGTGGTATGAGGTGGGGGAGATGTCATGGAAGACTTCCTGGAAGACACCTTGTAGCCTTATTGAGTGTTTGCCAGATGGAAGGGCTGTTGCAGATATACCAGCGGGGATGTGATTTGGAGAGTGGTGAAGCCTTGGGGAGCAAGGATCCATGTAGCTCGCCTGGGCTGGTAGGGAGGGAGATGATTGCCATCCATAATCTCTCCCTTTTTGGGTATGGCCCCTCCTTTTTGGGTGCGACAGTGAGGTGAACAATTCACATCTTTGACAATCTTTGACAACATCTTTGACATCTACCTCTTGGGCAAGCTCACCCGAGCTAAACATTAACACAAGCTAAACAGTTAGAACTCAGCGAGCTACCTAAGGGACACAACAAGGAAATCAAGGACACTCAAGTGACCTCAGATGTCCAAAACCTGAGGAAAATACTCCAGCAAGCCCAAGTCATCTGATCATGAGACTCATCTCCTGACTGTCTCTGCTCACAAAGAACTGGCCAAGGACATTCCAGCTCTGCCAGGTCGCTGGGCCCCGTTCCCAGGTTCCCAGGGACAGATTTCCACTCTGCTCTTAGCCCCCCTCACACTCAAGGGAAAACACACAGAATGGGCTTGTGTCCATGAGTTGGCAGACACCTGCTCCAGAGCCAGCAAAATAACCATCATCCTTACCCTGGGCCAGTGGGCAGGGCCACAGGGATTGGTGACACCCAGGCTCGCCCTCAGGACGGTGCCAGGTAGAGTCTCCAGCTTCACTGGGCAGGGGCTCTCCCTTCCAGTGATTTATGACTCCAGAGTGAGCCAGCCATCTTTTCCTTTTCTTATTTCTGCCCCCTTCTCCCTGGACAAGTGGGCTCCACACCAGCATGGGCGCTGGGGGCATGTCCGTCTCCCCATGGCACCTGCTGTCGAGGGCTGGGTGACTGCGGGTCCGTGGCCACATGTGCTTTGCTGGTGCTTTCAGCTCTTTGTGTCGCTCTTGGGCTGCAGCCCTGGTCATCATCCTCTCACTACATCTTTGTCCCTTGCCAGAGTCCACTCTCCATCTACTGTGGACCTGGCTCCAAACAATGAAGTCCAATTTTTCTCTCCGTCCTTCTCATTCTCCGACCTCCTTTATTCCTTCCTGTTCCTATAACGCACAGGTCTTTGATTTCTTGGCATGAAAACTGAGGGGATTGGAGTTTCCTTCCAGGAGAGGAGAACTGTCATGAACGCTGCCCCAAGCTAGGGCCCTGAGCCCACTCTGTGCTGTACTATGGATGGGCCTTGAGCTTTTTCAAAACCACCTTTTGCTCCAAGAAGTCAAGGAAGGAATAAGAGAATGGCATTCACCTCTTCATTGTACTTGGGTGCCCCAGCCTTACTCTGGTGCTACATCAGGGCATTGGTGTCCTCAGGGTCTGGGATGTGGCAGAGGCCCAACTGAGACAGAGTAGGAGGGAGAGTGGGAAGTACCTCCTGACATTGCCTGCTTTGGAAGCCAGAGTTCCTTGGTGAAGGAACTTGGTGAACTCTGCAGAGTTCCTTCCTTTGCTCACACCCACAGGGGGTGCTTGGGTGTTCACCTGGAGGAGACAGGCATCTGTAGACAGTCCCAAGCCCGTGGCAGGATATGGCAGGTCCCAGGGAGGTGAGGGCCGTTACTCTCAGCTCACCAGGCTCCTGCGTGTGGCTCCCCCCGCCCCTGGTCTCTACTGGCCTCTGTGGCCTCTATCAGCCGGCCTGAGCCTCTTACTTCAGCAGAGCTCAGCATAAATGTGGGCTGGAGACTCTGGGGTGCTTTGGGGGCCTCATGGATTGTAGGGAAGGCACCCACTGTGCTTGTTTCGGGGTCCCTGCTCTTGAGATGGTGCCCTTTTGTTGGTGATTACTAACGAACTCATGCTACCCCTCTGGGGCGCTTACTTTCTGTCCGGCACTGTGCTCAGAATGTCATCTCACTGAGTCCTCTCAGCAGCCTGTCAGGAATGCGTTGCTTCTACAGATGGGGAGACTGAGCTTCGTTTGAGGTTAATTATTCAAGATCAAACAACCGGTCCCTGGGGGAGCTGAGAATTCTACACAGGACTCCAACGCTCCCCTGTTTAAGATGTGAACTAACCCCTTCCACAAGGGTTATCAGAATTCAGATCACTAGGAAACACTAGGTAAATGAGTCAAAATTCCAAACAGTTAAATCCAGGCCATTCAGATCAAGTCATCAATTTCCCAGAGTACCGGTGAGGGAGAAGCAGAGACGTCACCAGCCCTTCTGTGACAGGTTCCTCTGCTCCTCCTTACCTGCCCGGTTCCAAGTACCACTGCCCCGGGGGCTAGGGCTTCCACAGATGGGGGACCCACAGAATATTCAGTCCCTAGCAATCACACAGCCAGTAAATGTCAGAGCCAGGGTTTGAAAGCAGATGGTCTGACTCTGAAATGTTCTACAGCCCCACGAGATCTTCCACGAGCGAAATTCTATATGGCTTATTCGGTAGTCTGTTTTCTTCAACTCCATAATGTATTTTAACCATGTTTCTATTTGAATAAATATATATCTGCCACATCATTTTAGTGATTGTACTATTAATGGAGTGAGGATACAGAGTCCAGCTTCTTCTACTGAATACTCACATGGTCTTACTGCTTTATGCCTTTGTGGTACAAGGCCAATGACAATGATAGCTACACATAATTCGGGTGGCTTAAATAATGCATGTAAAGACATTTAAAAATCATAACATCCTATATAAGTGTAAGACATAATGATCGTTGTTATTATTAATTATATACCAGGATGAGGAGAATTCCCACAGATCGGGATACTTCAGGGAACAGAACTACTGGTTATTTGGATATTCTCACTTGCTGCAAAATCACTTGTGATTTGTGTCCCCTTTTGTATGTGTTATATTTTAGTGCAAAATGTACATTAAAAAACAGTCCTCCTTTTCTATGGAATTAAGTGCCAATGTCTGACTCTGGCATTAGGGATCTTCTGCGCTGTGACCTGACCTGCCTTCTCAGACTAATTCCCCTGGTCCAACCTCACCGGGGGACATATCATTCTCTTCAGTCATCCTATACTTTCTTGTTTTTGTGCCCTTAGTCTGATGGTTCTATGCCCCACCCCCAACTTTAAGATCTCAGATATCATCTTCTCTGTGCGTTCTTCCTCAGTTTTCGTTCCGCCCCCACTTTTGAGACCTCTGCTTCCTTGAGTTCACATTCTGTGTCCTACTCATCAGGGACATTCAGACAACAAATAGTCTTTGAGTGGAACTTTCCAGAGTCCTCAGTGATGGCCTTCAGTCCTGGGAGCTCTCCTTTGTGGGTCCCTCTCTCACAGAGGACGTTTATTTCATGGAGCCCTGACCTAGGATGCCTAATGGTTGAACAAATATCTGACTTTTTTTTTTTTTTTTTTTTTTTTTAGAAAAGTCCCACCGCTTGGAATGGAAGTGCTGCTGTTTTTGCATTGCCTGCAGGTTTTCTGTATTTTCTTTCCAGCTAAAGTGTAAGTCCCAGGAGGGCAGAGGCCATGTGTCCTATGTGTTTGTATTCATTCCCCACTGACCCCGACCATGGGCAAGCACAGGGGTGTGTCCAGGGTAGAAGCACCGTGGGGAATGGCATGATGGCTACTGATTTTGTATATGTGGAGCATATTACTAAGAAAACACCACGACCTACTCTACACACCATCAAGGGCCCGTTAGCAGTCAAAGGGAAAGCCATGTGGCCATTGTTAGTCATCTTTGAGCCAAAGGAAATGGAGCCATAGAATGATTCCCAGGTTGCAAGGCTCTGATGTGGCTGGTGGGCTTTGACTTAACCCATTGGGAACCCCTCTGCTAGGGAATTGATAGGGAAAGTCTTCTCATTCCATTGGTTCTTGGACTGAATGGAATATGTTAGAGCAGGGTTGGCAAACTTTTTTCTGTAAAGGGCCAGAGAGTAAATACTTTAGGCTTTGCAGGCCATGGGATTCCTGTTGCAGTTCGACTCAACTCAGCTATCATAGCTTGAGGGCAGCTGCTTTCTGTAAAACACAGATGCACATGTGTGATGGTGTCGTAGGCAAACTTTATTGTGGACACTGAAATTTGCATTTCATATTACCTTAACATCACACAACAGTATATTCTTCTTTTGAGATCTAGAAATCATCTAAAAATATACAAATCTGTCTTAGCTTGTGGGCTCTAGTTGGCCAACCTCTGATTTAGACCACCGTGGGGAAGGCTTCTTTAGCTGTATGGAATTTCTTTTCAGACAACTTGTATCAGAATCACAGAGGGGGCGGGGAGGAGGATGGTGCTCAAAGTGCAGCTTCCTGATCCCCTCAGCAGAGCCAGTGAACCAGACTCCTGGGGAAGCTGCCAGGAGCCTGCAGTGATCCCAGATTCTCCTGGATGGGCTTGGAACACCCTAAGTGTGGAGAACCGTTTCAGACAAAGGGACACCAAGAGCTTTCTTAGGAGAAGTTTTTCAATTTTGGCAGAAAAATGAAGCCAAACAACAAAACAAGCGCCTTCTACCCAAGCAGGTTCTTCCAGGATATTTTGAAAGCCACTTAGAGTTTGCCCTATACTTTTATGAGGTATTTTAATCTTGCCCAGACTCTGAGTGTTGTGTTTTCTCTGCTGCTGAGCCCTTCTCAGACAGATAACGTTCAGTGCTCATGTGGCATCCACGTCCCTATTTTTCTTTCTAGCTAAAAGAGCCCCAGTTTTGTTCTGGCATCCAGCCTTAAGGAAGGTGACCCTAGGGGTGCCTGGGTGGCTCAGTGGGTTAAAGTCTGCCTTTGGCTCAGGTCATGATCCCAGGGTCCTGGGATCGAGCCCTGCATCGGGCTCTCTGCTCAGCAGAGCCTGCTTCCCCCTCTCTCTGCCTCTCTGTCTACTTGTGATCTCTTTCTCTCTGTCAAATAAATAAAATCTTTAAAAAAAAAAAAAAAAAGGAAAGTGACCCTACTGTAGTGATGTGCTGGGAAATACATATCAGCTGGCTCTTCAGGAAAAAGCCCTGTTTATAGTGTCTGCCAGTTCCTGTGGTATAAATCTGCCCGTTGTGGCTGGTTTCAAGATACCAACACGAGGTCACTAAACGGAGGCCTTTGGTAAGAGGGTAAGAGCTGTGTGCTACCCGCGTCTGCAAATCGGCCTGAGCTGCTCCAATTCAGCGCCAGCCGCTCAGAGATAAAGAGTCTAAGTCAATCAGGGGATCCCCTCCTCATGTCAGTCTTTGGCTCGTGAGCAAAAGCTATTAGGGATGGGACCTGGCACTTGAAGAAAAGTTTTCTTTGTTAATAAAGGAACGATCGGCTTCTCCCCTTCCTCTGGCTATGAATGGACTGCGGTAATTTACATCCTGCTGTGATGTAGCGCGGGCAACCATCATGGAGGCTGTGGAGGCGGCTAGCCTGCGGACACCTGAGCCCACCACGGATAACAGATGAGAGACAGGAAGGACTCTGGTCTTTGGTGATGTGATAAAGCTGCTGAATTAACAGGGTCTGACGGCACTGTGTACCAGGACTTCTAATTATGTGCATCCAGAAAATTTCTAGATTGTTTAAGTGGGTGGGTGGGGGGGGAGGTTCTGTTACTTACAGCGGAGAGCTTCCCAAGTGGTGTATCTTTTCTCATTGGTCACTCAGAAATTAGGCAGAGGGGACACGTGAGTTATTACCCAGCATGTAGCACCTTGCATGGGCAGAAGCAGGGCAGGATGTCAAGGACTCAGAGGCAGTAATGCTACATGTTAGCTGCTCACGGCTCATTATCTTTCCCAAAGCCCACTTACCAAGAGAAATGTCACCGGCTCTCTGTTTCACCTATCTCACTCCAGCACGGCTAGCGCAAGTGACGTGGGGGCATTATCGGGACTTCGCAACAGCGTGTGTGGCTGAGGTTTAAATGAATTTCATCAGCATGATTAAATACTTATTACATGAGTCAAACATACGGGCTTCATTAAGCTAGTGAACTCCCAGGAACCTCCTGTTCTGTTTATACAGCCCATCTGGTCTCTCAGATTACTTTAAAGAAATGGGATAAATGGAGGTCGGTATGACAGCCAGGTCGTCTTTCAGCATTATAGTCTCAGAGGAAACTCATCTTCTATTGCTAACTCTGGCTTCCATACAACTGGGTGCAGAGGTTTTTTCCATCTGCTTCTGGCCTCCGTTAAAGCCTGACATGATGCTGAAATTGAGACTTTAAGTGTAACTTGCCAGGACATGACAGACATACTTTTCTCATTGAAGCATGGAACATTGTCTAAAGTCATTTGCAAGCACAGACCTTGGGCCTTTTACAGGGAGGGTACACCTTGAAAGCAAAATAAAGGACAAGGTTTAATTAACTTACTGGGGCTCTGTTAGTCGTTATTAGAAGCTCTTTATCAAATTAAAGGCCTGCTGGGAAGGCAGCTGAGCACCTAGAAGCAGTGACATGCGTTAAGTGCCAAAGTGGGTTTTAATTGGCTGTTTAAATGAGGAAAAGCTCCCTGCAGTGTGACCGACACATAGCGGGAGTGTGCAAACACACACACACACACACACACACACACACACACACACTCACGCACGGAGCCCCAGGCAGTCTGGGAAATCACAGGAATCACATTTTTGGAAAGCTGACATCCCTAAAGAGGGACCACAAACCTAACCTAGGATGGGAACCCGAAAACATGTGCTTTATGCTCAATAAATGCCATTTATTGTTTCTGATAAGAATAAATAACAAAATGGAGCAGTGAGTTGTCCAGATGCTGCTACATTTACATCGTATGGAAGCCAGCTGCATGGCCAGGGTCCTCTTACTCTAGGATCGAGCTCACTCAGCGTTTTGCTTTGTTCTCATGTCTGTCAGGCCATTGACACAACATGGAGTCAGGTTGGCTACCTTGTAGGAATGCTGGGGGAGATTTATACACAGCTCCTGGCAGTGTCAGGCACATACTGAGAGTCCAAAAAAATGAGAGGTATTTTGGCCAAAATGCTTTTTTCTACTAAACTCTTTGAAAAGATTGTTGGGGATTATTTATTCCTGACATCCCTGGTTGGGAGAGGCTCAGTGGCCCAGTGGGCTAAACTGTGGTGTCAGATTTATATAGTTTGAATGCCGGTTCCACCCCGTGAGGGGGGCCTTTCTGAACCTCAGGCTCTTTTTCTATGAAATGGGACGAATCACACCAACTTCCTCGAGTGGTGGGGAAATCCTATGACTGTGCTGGGGAAGAGCTTAGCACAATATGTGCATATTGTCGGTGTGAGCACTGGTGTGTTTATTAGGGTTGAGCTGTGCTTCCCGGAGAGAGATTACAGAGTGGCTGTGGGACAGACTCCCAGGACGCCTTTTCACAGAAGCTGCCAACAGAAGTTCTTTGAGTCCAACCACTGGTGAAGTCTGTGGGATGGAACCTTGCTGAGGTGGCAGAGACTGGAATTTCAGGGGTTAGTTGGGGGGGTACATTTAGGATATGCGGGGAGTGGGGTAGACAAAGGAGGAGGTTGGCGGTCAGCCTCCTGCCAGGGCTCATGGCATATCTTGCCCCCTTATATAGCTGGGGCTCCCTAGTCGTGTGGGTATGAGCACATTTTGACCCAGAACAACTCCAACGCACGGTTAGGACAAGAGGCTAGGGCCCCAGTGCCTGGTCTGTGGCTTATTTTACTAAGAAAGTCTCTTGTTAGGGTGAGATTCTCCACTGGTGGGGAAGAAATTATTCCAAAACAATAGGCTTTTATTTCACAGATTTATTATTATTTTTTTTGGTAAGAATTTTATTGGGAGTCTGAGCTTGCTATTTAGCAGGAGCTTTCAAATGAAGCCCTTATAAAATCAAGATCTCCCATGTTCCTTTCCAGGGTGATCTGTGGTAGCCACTGTCCCTTGGCTCCTTGCCAGCATCACAGTTCCCTATAAAGTTGTGGGGAGGGTGGGGGAAGGAGGAGGGAAAGAGTCACATGACTAGAGGGGGCTGGAGGGCCAGTGGAGTGACCATCCTTTGAAGACGTTAAAGGTGTCGAAGAGCCTCAGCCTACAGCTGTTGATGAGGAACTTAAAATACAGGACTGTGGGGCCTTGGAGCCATTATGAATTGGGGCATGTTTTCATAAAGGCAGCAAAAACAAACATTCCTGGTGGAAAGCATGCGCTACGTGCATTTAAACACACACAGCCTCTGTTCCAATAACACCACAATGCGGAGCTACCCCTGATACCTCAGCAAGGAAGAGAACGAACTCCTTCCTTTCCCAGCAGCCTGGCTGGGGTTGGAGGGACAGCTCTCGCTCAATTTTCCAGCCCAGCAAGTCTTTGAACATGAAACAGAAGTGTCCCAGGGCTCTCACAAATGAGCCACAGCAGGGCTGTATGTCAGGGGATGGATTCATGGGCTGCTGGGTGGGGGTGGCGGTGGGGGTTAATATCTCTTGCAATTACAAATCAGAAAAAAGCCCGCATTCTTCTTCATTTCACTGGTTTCACACATCCTTGGCAGCTGGGCTCCCCAATGCTTCATTTAGGCCAATGTCCGTGAAGGAACGGATCAGCAGGCGCGGGCCATCAGGCGGCCATTTTAAGCCCTTGGCCTGGGTCCTCACTCCCCGCGCTCGGGTGAGACAGACAGGCCTTTGTGTGCCTGGAGCCGGCTAAGCCAGGATGTGACTGCGAGCTGGAATCTGACCTTTCATGGGCTCCAGCACCTGTCAGAAAAAACGAACAAGCTTGGGGTGTTTTTTCCGCTCCGGACTTAAATGCCAGTTTTGTGACTCCCTCACAGTGGAACGGTGCCAAAGCAGTTGTGGTCAACTGCGGCTCTCCGAGGAGCAAACCTGAGACATGAGTGATGGACGGCCCTGCGTTGCTGAGAGCCGGCCAAGCCAAGCAGAGGACTCCGGCGCTCTGAGTTGGGAAACTGGGAGCAGAACAGAGCAGACACATTACTCTGGCAACCTGGGGAGAGGGGGAGTGGGAGAGGGAGCCTGCATTCAGCCCTGGAACAAAGCCCCGGTCCCAGTGACCCTGACAGGTAGCCATCAGGGGATGCAATTAGTTGCACTCCCTCCTGGCCTGCTCTGGGGGTCTGGGTAGGAATGTGTTGTTCACACCTGGGTTGGATTCTGCTACTTATGATCTGCAGGAGCTTGGGCAAATGTTCTAACCTCCTTGGACCTCAGCTTCCTCAGGTATAAAATGGGGAGAGAGAGAAAGACCTAATTCCAAAGACTGTCGTGGATTAAATGAGGTAATATACCCAGATCCCCCGGCGCCTCGCCTAAGCAGCTTGGCTGGAGGTGGCTAGCAGTGGTCATTTTCCCTCCCCTGCTGCAGGCCATATTTGGGCTGGAGAAGAAGGGAGTATGCTGATGTCACTGGTGTGTGCTTGTCCCCATGCACATATCCCACCCTGGTTATGGAAGAGAGATTGGCCTAGCCCATCAACGACTGCTTCCGCTGTGGGAAGACAACTTTCTCCCAAGCATGGCTTCAGAGGACTATTTCCAAGGCTCCTTGGTGACCTGGTCTTCTGTTGGGAGGTGGCCACAGCTTCCAGCAGGGCCTGGAAACCTTGGTATGGGCAAGTGGTCAGTGTACTTTCCCTCATTCCAAGTAGCTTCAGAACCCTACAAATGAAGGAAGGTTAATGTGTACTGATACGGCAGCCCAAGGAGCTCGCCCCTTTGAGAAGTACATGGCCACCGTGCCTGCATTCTTGGCTCCGGGGACCCCGTTTCTGCAGAGACATCAGGCTGGGGGGCCACTTCCTTTCACAGAGCGGTGGTGCGACATTAAGCAGTAGCAGCTCAGGTGGAAGGAAACGTCTACAGCTCTATAGATGCCTGACCCAGGGCCCGAGACAGGCAGATGTCCATGGAAAAAAATCCAAAGTCTAATCATCCTGCTCAAAACTATTAGTACTTTAAAAATAAACAAACGTCTTCCTATTAGCCTGTTTTTGAATTACATGGATCATAAATGAACATAAGTGAACTTCAGTTTAGAAGCGAGATTTCTGTTTCTTTGTTTGCCTTTACTACAGGCCATGAAGATTGCTGGGTGGATTTTTCCCAGATTTGAAGAGCATGGTAGGGTGGTATGAAAATGTGGGCTCTGCCCAAGGGGAATCTCAGGAAGATAAGCCACCGCTCTTCAGAAGGAATGAAACTGAAATTTGGCACAAGTAGCCGTGCCTGGCAGCTGAGGGGGTGCTGGCCCCAGAATTAAGATACGGGACCAAGAAAGCAAATTGCCACACAGGGGCCCTAAGTTGGAATGTGGTTGTTGGTTTGCAACAAGCTGCTTCTCCTATGGGCACTTCTCTGGAGTCAGTTCCATCTTCTCCTAAAGAACACGGGGTAGGTCAGTTAGTCAACACACAGACAGTCTTTCAAGTCCATCACCTTTTATATACTTTAATTTTAAAAAGATAGTTACTTATCTAGGCTGTACATTTTGTAGGCGTCTTGTGCCTGATGTTTGAAACACATAGTTTGCAGTGTGCCAAACACTTTGCTTTAAAGGTATCACATTTAACCCTCCCAGGGTTTCCCTGCAAAGAAGCTTCTGCTCTCCCCCGTTTCATGGATGAAGGCAAAAGTTTAGGGCATCACCTAGCTCGTAAAAGGTAAAGCTGGGACCCAAACTTGGGCCGATTTATTTCAGGGCCCAAGTTCTTAAGCAAAATGCTATGTTGCCTCTTCCTACGGTTTCTTAAAGTGTCACGACAAAGATATTCTGATGGTCATAATTTGATTTGTTGTCTTAAAGGGTTACTTTAATCAATCAAATAGCATGCTGACAATATATTCCTCTATACCTCTCAAAAATGTCTGAGATTTAAAAATTCAAATGAAATTTAAGAAATGCTCCAAATTAGATTTTCACCGGTAAGCATGTTATCTGATCATGTTATTATTTGAGGTTTGATAAATATTCACTGCTACCGTTTGGTACTCAGTTGAACAGTTAAAAGGTAGCTTGTTTTAGTCTTAATCTGAAATACATTAAGAAGGGTCAGCCAAACCTGGGGCCGGCTTTGCTAAAGGTTTTTTGCATTGGTCACAGTTTTGACTTATAGATCACCAATTAGTTGCAGATGTCGACAGTAATATGAAGTGTAGGAAGGGTCAGGAGAACACTTCGTTCTCATTTGAGAGGAATTTAGAACTTGAAAAAATACCCTGTTAATTCTGAGCTGCCAACATATACACATTCATGCGTGTGTGTAACTCCCTGGAAAAACCATCAGATTTTTGGAAGCTGTAGGCTATACTTCTATGGACTTTATAATTCAATTCATAAATACTTGGGTTTTTAAAATATAATCATAAAAACAAGAAGAATAACAAGAATTGTTTTCATATTTCTCTCATCTCTAACTCAATAAATACTTGAATTTTAATTCTAACAATTACTCACAAAAGTAATAACAGTAATGAGAAGCACAGCTCTGTTCACGGCAAAGTGCTGAGTGCTCTGTTTGTCTGTTATTCCATCCATCCTCACGCCTAGTCTCTGAGCTCAGTTGTACCATTAGCTCCACTTAGAGCTAAGGAAAACAAAAGGTCAGGGAGGTCCTTGGAGCTAAGCACAGCTTGGGTGCCTCACCCCTGTGTGCTCCTGCTTTCCGCATAGGGCCATGCTTGGTGTGAACGATCTTGCTCGTCTCTCTGAAGGATCCATGTCTGGGAAAGATGGTATCAACTTTCTAGGAGCTAATGGATTTAGGAAAGGCCGAGATGCAGACATCAGAATTTATAGGAGAAGGGATTTGGGGAAGTCCAAGTTCTTGGTGAAAGACCAGGAAGGAAAGATTACTTCTGGAGCTCAGTGATCTCCATGGGTCTGTCAGCGATGGCCCATAGGCTAAGTCTGGGGCCAAGGCCTGTTTCTATATAGCCCTGGAGCTAAGAATGGTTTTTAGATTTTTAAAAGGTTGAAGGAGAAAGAAGAGGAGCTGTGGGAGGAGAAGAAGGAGAAAATACGTCCAGGCCATGTACGGGCCATAAACATTAAAATGCTGTCTGGTCCTTTACAGAAAAGGTTTGCCAATTCCTGGTCTAGACCAGTACTGATAGAAATATAACTCAGTCCTATACGTAACTGAACATTTTCTAGTAGCCCTGTTAGTAAAGTCAAAATAAACAAGTAAAATTAATTTTAATGTGTTTTACTTAACTCAGAACATCCAAATGTTGCTTCAACATGTAATCGATATAAAAATTATGAAGGAAACATTCCACATTCTAATTTTCATACAAAGTCTTTGAGATCTGATGAGCATTTGACACAGTGCATCGAACTCGTACTTGCCCCATTTCCAGGGCTCCATAGCCCCGGAGGGTAAGTGGCTCCTCAGTTGGGCAGTGCTGGTCTAAGTGGTGAGGGAATGGACAGCATTTTGAGGGGGAGCATAGGAGGACTTCCTGGCAGAGTCTCAAGCAGGGCTCCCCAACCTTGGCCCTGTTGTCATCTGGGGGCTCCGTAACACTTTGTTGTGAGAGGCTCTCTGTGCCTTATGAGATGTTGAGCAGTATCTCTAAAACCCAGTCATTCAATACCAGCAGCAGTTCCTCTCCCTAGCTGTGACAATCAAAAATGCCCCTAGATATTGCCAAATGTCCCCTAAGTAGCAGACAATCCTGGGTTGGGAAATATTGGTGGAAAGCATGAGAGACCGGTGTATGGGAGCACACATGGAATGGCCTAGAAAAATTCCTCTGAGTCGGTCCCTCTGAAGAAAGAAGGAGAATTGAAGGAGAGTCATGAGAGTCTGGGTAGAAAAAGATGAGGGCAAAGCTCAGGGTAAAGCATTTGAAATTTATTTTCTCAGCAATGATAAACATCAAAGAGCTTTGAGCAGGGGAATGAAATTAGCAAAGTTACAAATTAAAAACATTTTTCTTCCATCTTTGAATAACTAGATTCTTTCTCTTTTTTGCTGGCACAGATAGATTTTTTTTTTCTCCCTTAAAGGAACGCATCATTTAAAGAGCCAATGCCCCCACCCTGCGTCTGGTGGGTGGTTTTCATTAAATTCCAGTAGAGGGATGGGTTTCCAAAGCAATCAGCCAGCCGCTTTGGTGAGCAGGCTCCCTGCCACTTAGCTGACATTCCACCCAGCAGGAGCCCAAGAGAGGAAAGTCAGCACCAAGCAGGCAAAGGGGACCGTAGCTTACACTGTTGGAATCCCTAGTAGGGCCACTTGGTGTTACAGGTGGGACCCAAATGGGGCAGGGCCCGGGGGTTGAGGCGGCCTGATAACAGCCTCTGTACCTTACAGCTGCTAAATGACTGACTTACTCAGCTCCTCACATCCAATCGCTATAGAGTTTTCTAATTCCCCTTTGAATAGTATTATTAATAATAATAGGACTATGGGTAGGTCTTCAGAGTTCATGTGTGTTTTTGTGTACAAAGTCATATTTAACAATTTACGCATCATGATAGAATGTTTGAAGTAGGAGTATCCACTGTGGATTTGTATTTTGAGACTTTCCCTTTTGAAGGGACTCTGGGGCTTTTGTGCAGTTCTCTGTTTGTACTCTGTTTGCCCCTTGGATCTGCTCTCCCCCTACCTCCCCTTTCCATCCTGCTCTGCGCCCTGGGCGGCTGGCCTTTAAGGATTGCATCAGCTGGGCTTCTTTGCCCCCATTTCCTGCTGGGTTCAGACAAAGGGAGGCACAGCAGGAGATCGTGGAGGGAGGGAGGGAGGAGTGAGGTTGGGGTGTTTGCTTCCCGGCGGGGCTGTGGGTTGGCAGCAGCTCCATCCCGTCACTGAAGACCACAGCTCCCGCCATGGCAGGTCTCACCAGATTCCAGGAACTGCTTTTTATCACTTTTTCCTTTCAAGCCCGAGGATGGGAAGGCACAGTATATTGTCAGCCCTGGGATGTGTCATCGTCCCTTGTAGGTTGACCCATCGCCCTGCAAATTATCCATTTATAATCTCTCTCCAGTCACCCCTTTGGAGTGTGCCATCTGCTTCCTGCAGGGACCCCGACTAACATGCTAGCTCTGCTGAGGCGAGTCCCTGTCTTTCTTGACCATCCCAACCTCCAGTCAGGAAAATTCAAGCAAGACTATGGTGGGTAGTTTGGCCTTTAACGTCTCTGTGTTGAGCCCATTGTACCCCTAGAGAAGGTAAGGTAGGCATGGAATTCCTGTGGCCTTTCCTGGGTTACCAAGTAACTGGGTACCCAAGAACTTTAATCATGAGTCCAAAACCTACACACCCGATTCTCATCCTGGGAGGAATGTATGTAATGCTTAATTCAGTGTTTTTCTTTCTGGAATTTCTAACAATAATAATGGAAAAGGAACTCAGGGGAAAGTGTCAAAGAAAATCATGTTGGTGTTTTCCTTTCCTTGTGTGTAGATTGTTTGAAGGAATCCAAACCCCAGCTTGAGCTACAGTGTCTAAACCAGACACATCAGCTGTCGGCAGGCCAGCCCTGGCCGTGAGCCTGGGGGATGAGCGTGCTCTCCTCTCTTTGCTGTCAGCCTGTCTCTTCCTGTGGAGATAGTCTTGGAGGTCCCATCACTTGTGCTCCCTCGTGGAATCTCACTAACTACAACAAGAACACGCCCTGCTCTAGGTTTTGTCTCAGTCCCTTTAACCGGAGGAAACAATCAATGTTGATCAATTGAAAAAGGCTTGGTCTTTATTAAGATGCTTTCTAGCTATCAGTGAACACACTTTAGGCTCTTGATACCATCTAGGCTATTAAGAACCAGGAACAACAGAGATACTAATGGGAGGTACAGTACCTACAAACTGTAGCAAAAGAGAAGACGGGAATCCTCAAGCCACGCTAGATCAAGGGCAAAGAGCTGCCTGTATATTCATCCTCTTCGGGCAGATAGAGGTGGGGCATAGATACACGCAAGATCTCGGGGCTTTAGGCTTGCCTCATGGGGTAACTTGGGGCTAATTCTTTCAATATTTTAATCACAGTTTCCCAGGAAAGGAAATACAAGGGGCTTAAATACTATTAAGTTGAATGCCTCTTAGCCCTGACTCTGTATTAAAATCACCTGGGCAGCTTTTAAAAAGGGTTTGTGAGTTTTGCAGCACACCAATTAGATTAGAGTTGCTGGGGATGCAGTCCCGGCATTGGTGTTCACTGTTCTGTTAACCGCCCTCCAACCAGACGAGAGGGACAGGAAGATGGTCTGGAGAAGGGGGCAAGTGGAGAAAGGGAAGAAAGATGGGAGTGTGCTGGGTTTTGATGTAAAAATGTGTTTTCTACCGTGGGTCATGATTAAAAATTTTGAGGCAACTGTACCTTATGCATAGTGGTACTTGATAAATGTTTAGTGATGGGGAAGAAAGAAAAAGGGGCATAAGAGAAGAGGAAAAGGAGGGAAGGAAGAACGACAGAAGGACATTAGGACAGTTTTCTGTCCTCAGTGTTTGTGGAAATTGTGGGCACAGCCATGAGTAACTTACATGTATTTGCAAAAAGTTTTAGAAGAAACTAAGGAAGAGAGAAAAAAGGAGTAACCAAAAAGTTCATGAACCAAAACCTCAAAAATCAGTCCTGACATTTCATCATCTCACATTTGAGTCATTCTGGCTTGTGAGCCTTGATATAGGAGTTTTCAATGAATTTTAATTTCCTGTTGGTTTGAGGAGATTCAAGACTGTGATATTTGAAAATAGTTTAAGGCAATCCAGTGCTTTCTTGCCAACTGGATTTCTCCTTGGCCAGGCTCTGATCTGAAGGTGATTCAAGCATTGTTTTGTAACCCCTGTCTGAGATAACTAGGATAACCCTGATCTCAGAACACACTTTAGAGGGAAAGGCCTTCCAGAAACCTCTGGGGCTTTTGAACAGACTATTCCATGAAATGCATCATGTTGGTGCACAACAGAACATATAATAATAACAGAGATAGAGAGGGATATTTATTAATGAGAGAGGAATAAATTAATCAGGAAGATGTAACAATCCTAGACGCACACACACCTAATATAAGAACTTCAGAAACATGAAACAGAACTGGTATTTACCCAAGGTAGATGAAAGCATATGTCCTCACAGAAAATAATATGCAAAAATGTTATAGTACTTTTACGCACAATTGCCAAAAAAAGCCAAATCTTCTTTGGTGAATACAAAACCAAATGATGGTACATCCTTACAATGGAATACTACTTAGCAATTAAAAAGGATGGGCTACTGACACATGTTTTTCTTTATAAACAACGTGATTGTTGACATGGAAAAATTCTGAAAAATCTACCAAAAAAGTTTTAAGAATGAGTAAGTGAGCTTAGCCAGGTTGAAACATGTAAACTGATTAAACAAAAATCAGCTGTATCTTTGTTAGTCCCAAATCACTAGAAATTGAATCTTTAAAATATAACATTTAGCATGGCATCGAAAATATGAATTACTTTTGGATAAATATTTTTTAAAGATTTTATTTATTTATTTGACAAAGAGAGATCACAAGTAGGCAGAGAGGCAGGCAGAGAGAGAGAGGGGGAAGCAGGCTCCCTGCTGAGCAGAGAGCCTGATGTGGGGTTCGATCCCAGGACCCTGAGATCATGACCTCAGCTGAAGGCAGAGGCTTAACCTACTGAGCCACCCAGGCGCCCATTTAGGGATAAATTTAACAAAATATGTGCAGCATCTGTTAAAACATAAGATTCTGTTGGGAGAAATTAAAGACTTAATAGAGAGATACAGACAAAATAGAGAATCTAAAAATAGATTCATACATACGTGGTCAATCAAATTTCAAAAAATGGTGCCAGTGTAACTCAATGGAGAAAGGAGAGTTTTTTCAAAAAAACAGTTGATGTCTGGGGGACTCAGTCATTTAAGTGTCCAACTTCAGCTCAGGTCATTATCTCAGGGTCCTGGGATTGAGCCCTGTGTCAGGCTCCCGACTCACTGAGGAGTCTACTTGTCCCTTTCTCTCTGCCCCTCCCATGCTCATGGTCTCTATGTCTTTCTCTCTCTCAAATAAATACATCAAATCCTTAAAAAAAATTTTAAAGTAAAAAAAACCACCAAACCAAAACAAAAAACACCTGACATCTGTAAGGAAGTAAATGAACTTTGAACCTTACATCATACCATACACTCAATTTATTTTAAGCAGGTAATAGACCTAAGTGTAAGACCTAAACTATAAAACTTCCAGTAGAGGGATGCCTGGGAGGCTCAGTCAGTTAAGCCTCTGCCTTCAGCTCAGGTCATGATCTCAGGGTCCCGGGATTGAGCCCGTATCCGGCTCCTTGCTTTCAGGGAGACTGCATCCCTCTCCCCTCCCAGCTCAGTGCTTTCTCTCACCCTCTCTCTCTCAAATAAAAACAAACGAAACAAAACAAAACTTCTAGTAGAAAGCATACCAAAAAAAAATTGAACTAGGTTAAACAAACATTTTTTTGTACAAAAAACAACATTTTTTTGTACAAAAACACAAACTTTGAAAAATAAAAATAAACTGGATTTCTTCAAAATTATAAACTTTTGCTGTTCAACAGACATTATCAAGAAAATGAGAAGGCAAGCCACAGACTGGGAAGAAATATTTGGAAAACAGATATATTATAAAGGACTTGTAGCCAGAATATATGACGAACTCTTACAGCTCTGATAAATAAAAGCGAATGGACAAAAGATTTGGACAGTCTGTTCACCAAAGAAGATATACAAATGGTAAATAAGGACGTGAAAAATGCTCAACATCAGTCGTCATTAAGGAAATGCAAGTTAAAAACAATGAGTTATTGCTACACATGAACTTAAATGACTAAAATTAAGAACACTTACAATACCATGTGTTGGTGAGGATGTGGAACAATGTGAACTCTCTTCTATTACTGATGGAACGTGGGAAATGGTACAGTCCTTTGGAAAACTGTTTCTCAGTTTTTATAAAATTAAATGGACACTTATCATATGACCTGCGATTCAATCCTTAGACATTTACATAAGAAAAATATCATGGGTCCACATAAAGAAATGTACATATATGTTCATAGCAACTTAATTTTCACTAACTGAAAGCTGAAACCAACCCAGATATCTATAAACTCATGAATGGATAAATAAGTTACAGTATTTCCTGACAATGGAATACATCAAGAAATGAACTACTGATACATGAAAGAACAAAGCATGATACTAAGCGATAGAAGCCCAGAGTGGAAGACCAGGTGATTTGATGTCTGGGAGAGTCTAGAAAAAGCAAAGCTGTAGAGCGACAGACCAGATTAGTCTTTGTCTGGGGCTGGAGATGATGACCTGGGCATAAGAGTACTTTTTGAGTGATATAAATGTTTTATAGCTTGATCGTGGTGGTAATTATATATTGATCACACCCACCTACCAATACATTTAAAAACGGGTATGTTTTCTTGTATATCAATTATAACTCAAAAAAGCTGATTTTTTAAAAAGTTCTCGGTCTAGGGCTTCACACCAGAGTGACAAGTAGAAAGTTCCTTGGCAAGTGGTGGGTACAGTGAAAGGTGAATGATTAGAGCACCTGATGAAATCCGTCTACTATAGTGGGTTTGGTGATGATAGAGTGTATCTGTGGTTGGAGATTTCTAACCTCACCCTTGATAAAGAGTTATTTTATACTTTGTGTCTCCTTCCCTTCCAGCTTCCTGGCTGGTCCTCTAATGTTGTCATTTCTTATTACCTCTTGAACTAAAATCCAATGTTTTGGGGCTTGGTTTCTAAGAAACTAAGAATTCAAAAGTTTATGGTCATCCGGTCAATTTAAAAGTGATCTTTACTTAAACTCATTGGTATTTGCAATGCCAGGACTTCACATGTTATCTTCTCCTAGTGGAAACATTGAACAACTAAAGAAAGAAGAAATAAAGCTAATGAATTAGACACCATGGAAAACCATTTAGGGATTTTCTAAACTTTCTCTTTAAATGTAACAAGGCAGTTCACACGATCACCACAGTGTACGGTAAAATAAATTATTGTTGTTCCAGGCACTGTAATCAATGAAGAAAATCCTTCAGTATATTTCTATGAGAGTAACCTATGCTGGGACTCTTTCTTCCTTGAGAGACCTGAGCTCCAGCAAAATGAGAAAACTGGCCCAGTGCCATGGAATCCCATGAGAAATTGAGATGGAAATCACAACAAAAAGAGCAGAAACTTTTCATGCTTTTTAAGTTTCTACTCTAGTTTGATATGAACAAAGCTTTGTATGCAAATCGAAAATACATTTAAATTTTTTTCTCCTAGTATCACTTCATGCCTTTTTGCATGTGATAGAATAAGTCTGGTAGGGAGGCAGGGCTGTGTCTGGCCAAGTTTAGAATTCATTCGGTCTCTTTGGTCTAGACAAATCCCACCAAATGAAAGAGTTTGGTGTTTAAATTTGTTTACTGTTTGTAAAATAGAACTTCCTGGTTTTTGATTTTGTAAAAAATCTCTTGAAATGAAGTAGCATTTAAATATTTTTTTTGATGGGTTGAATGCAAACAGATCAGAAGTAAATGGATAAAATTTCACTCAAATTTCCCCAAGATTTTAATAATTAAGAATTGCCAAACATACTTTAGGTTTGGGGCTGGATTTAAATTTCAAAACATTCAGGGAACTCAGACTACATTCCAAAAGGACAGGGTTTTGTTTTGGTATTTTGTTTGAATTTTACATGGGGAACAAAACACTTGGGTTTGTCTCCACAAATATGAATCTCTACACTGATAGGGAAGTTTTCATTTTCTTTTTCTCCTGGAAATGAAATCAACTTTTTTTTTAATAATACAGACTCTTGCTTTTATTTTAGCAGCAAAGAATCTTTTTTTTTTTTTTTTGGTATTTTTTTTATTTGACAGAGAGAAATCACAACTAGGCAGAGAGGCAGGCAGAGAGAGAGGAGGAAGCAGACTTCCTGCGGAGCAGAGAGCCCGATGTGGGGCTCGATCCCAGGACCCTGGGATCATGACCTGAGCTGAAGGCAGAGGCTTTAACCACTGAGCCACCCAGGCGCCCCATGAAATCAACTTTGAGGGAAACGAGAGATTCCGTTAGTTGCCCAAGTGTGTATCGGGCAGATCCCAAGCCTCATTTTTACAGAAGCCCAGTGCCCTCTGCTGTTACACCCATTGTGGATGGGCCTCATTCGTGAAAGTGGCCAATATCTCTCATTTTCAGTTTCCCTTATCCTCTGAGGGGTTCCCACCTTCAATTCCATTCTCTCTCTAGACTCTGTTCCAGTTTTGCTATGCGGCTCTTTCCACTCTTAGCCTTGTCATTAGGGAAACTCCACTGCAATTCTGGTTCTTTGGGACAAATCCCATTCACTCCCCTCAACCAACTCTCTGTTGGAGGGAACCTTACTCTGAGTCTGGGCTGTGCTGGTTATGGAAGGGAATGGAGGCCACTTGGAATCCCACTGAACTTAACGAGGAACTCAATGAATTCTGGGCCAAGGTCTTAGAAGGAGAAATTCTTACTGAATTGGAATAAGTGGCTACAGAAATTTTCAGAGGCAGTTGTCCATGGAACTAGGACAGGGAAAATTCTTTGGGGTGTCCTGGGCCAAAGACATTTCATTTCCTGGGAAAGGTATCGGTAGGTATGAAAATGCTCCCATCTGTCCAGCCAAGGGCAGACACACACCAGTGAAGGACAATTACTTGCAACCATAGCCATGACTAAAGCTGTCAATTAACCAGATCTTCAGGGTTTTTTCTACTCTTTCTTCTGGTTCTCCTCATAATTGTGACAAGTAGAGCTTGAAAGGGAGAAAAGATGGGAAAAATAGACGAAACTCAAGTTCCTCAGCTGTGCTACTTTTTAGTGGTTAGAAAGTTTGAATTCATGTCTGAATCACTAGGTGAAATGAAAAGATTAGTGACTGAATAAAATGTGTGTTGAGAGGACCTGTAGTCTTTGTCCTCCCCCGGGGGTACTAAGTGTATTAACCCCTTTGTAAAGACATTTGCCTGTGTCTTTGCAGCCTGTATATTAGTACTGTGGAGACTGAGGGGCAAAGTGACAAAAGAGAGAGTCGTCCTGCGTCTTCCTCTCCAGTGGAAGTGGCAGGCAGCCCATCAGGAGGACCAGGGCTCTGCAGAGTGCCAGATGGTAATGGGCTTCCCACAGGGACGCCCCCAACAGGGGTGCCAGATGGTCCCTTGCCTGGGGAGGATCTCTGGAAAGAGGATTCGTACAAGAGGGAACAAAGTTTTGGGCCCCACCAAGCAGTGTGTGCTATTAAATGTTTAACAAATGGCTGTCCAGAAAAGAAATCTCTGGTTTGTAGTGTTGACCAATTATCATGGTGTAAACATTCTCCCCACCCCCAGCTGCAAGTTCCTGATGTGAACTAGGAGTCCCTGAAAGAGGAGTTGGGAAGAAATGAGCCAAATCAGCTCTGGCAAGTGGGGGAAGAATGGGCTCAAGCATTCCACTGCCCCAAGGGTTAGGCCTGCGGGCCTCCTGCAGAAAGGAGGGAGGGGTCCAGCAAATTCTTAGGGGGAACTGGTGTAGTTTCTATAGACGTTGGCTCTGTTTGTGTTTCCTTTCTTCTTTCAACATCAACAACCAATAGTTGGCTGTGATTCCTTGAAGTATGACCTCATGAGTTCAGGGTTTAAAATAAGTCATTTATCAGAACCCAAACCAGCATTTGGACTCAAATAGACAGAAGGCACTAAAGATTATGACTCTTATGAAATAACAAGAGCGAATAATCTTGAGCGTTCTTCAGATAGCATCCCACGGCTAGGCATGTGCAATTTGAGATGGTCCATAACCAGTAACATTTATTGAGAACCCACTACGTCCCAGGTACTTCCCATGTATTCACTCATGAAAAGTGGTATTATTAGGAAAATTGCACCTTTTCAACAAATAACCACCGTGAATAAATAGTTTTGCATAAAACTGCCTGTTTTTCTAGACTGTTCACAAGGTAGTTTGAGATGTTAAAAATAGCAAACATTTATTGAGTTCCTACTACTCACCTGATATTTTCCATGAACTCTGCATTGGGTTTTTATAATCTATGAGTCAGGTGTCATTATGATGCTTATTTTACAGTTAAGGAAATAGAGGACAGAAGGTGACATCCTGAAGGTCAGACAACTCATTGATGGCAGAGTCAAGGATCAGACCCAGGCAGCCTGGCACCAAAGCTTGCTCTGACAGATAGGAACCCCACCATCTTTCCAGGCGAAATGTTCCTAGGCAATCCCTGACTGTCCGTGTAGATGTCTGACCTTGATTTAAAACCAATGCACTTCTTATAGAAATGTTTCTGGGCCATCACCCTCCCAACACATGCTTCTTTGAGGCTGAAGACACTACCTTTTTCACTTTTGCAGGAGACACTGTTCAGCATTACGTAATTGTGGTCTGTGATTTAGAGCTGAAGTAGTCACATGCTAAGAGGTCAGGAGATGAATTCAGAATCGTACACAATTCTCCTAATCGCTGGTCAAGTTCAATGTGATCCCCTTGAAAACCGCCTGAAACCGCGCAATTCAGCTGAAGCAAGGGGTTAAGGGAAGTCAGATTTCTGAAGAATTCTATTGATCTCCACCTTTAGACTCCAGCACTAACACAGTTTTGAAGTTTCTGCCTCGTTGGAGTGACATGATTTACACCTTTCATTCTGGGGTTGTCTTCGCTGAGCTGCACAGTGGTGTTCTTATGTAGACAAAGCTACTGGAGTTTAGAAACAGGAAGGGCTCGAAACTCACTTTTAAAAGTAAAATAAAGCTAGCACAGTGAGGGATTTCCTGAAGTCTCCGATGTCTGACATATGTTAGGTAATCAGGAAAGAATAATAAAATACCCCAGGAAAAGCATTTCACAAATGGCAGTGGCTAAAGTATAATTTTCTAGGTGGCGGGCGGTCTGATTTCCATCCTAGTCTCCTCACCTCCCGTGGGACTGGTCTCAGCTTGCCCTTGAAGAGACAGATCTTCAGCGTCCTGCAAAAGAGCTAAGCCTTCCAGAACAGCCTAAGGACAGCCTGTAGGATGCCTAGCCCACAACTGAGGCTTCTCTAGAGACCCTATGTCTTTGTCCCACTAAGAGCTGTGTTAACTTTCTCTAGCCACTCCCAGGATCATCCAGGAAAGGGTACCAGTTTTGATGAGGCCTGACATCTCCACCAGCACCACTTGATGCTGGGGAAGGGAGGAGGGGCCTGTTCCATGGAAAGCAGATAATAGCAACCACAGGGATCTACGGGGCGTCCAACATGTGGCTGCAAGAAAGAAAGGACACGAGTAATGGAGATGAGGAAGAAAGAACATGCTTCTGGAGAACAAATGGGATTTCAGGGAGTCCTTCACAAAGTAGCTACACAGTGTAGGGTTGTCAAGACATCTGATTCAGCTCTGAGGGCCTCAAGGAATAAGGAACAGTTTGTGGGGTTCTGATCCTGGAGCCCAGCTTAATTTAGGGGTTCACGTCTATAGCCTGCAATGGAATGAGAAACATGTAGGAATTAAAAGATCTGGGCAGGGGTGCCTGGGTGGCTCAGTGGGTTAAAGCCTCTGCCTTCGGCTCAGGTCATGAACCCAGGGTCCTGGGATCGAGCCCCGCATTGGGCTTTCTGCTCGGCAGGGAGCCTGCTTCCCCCTCTCTCTCTGCCTGCCTCTCTGCCTACTTGTGATCTCTGTCTGTGAAATAAATAAATAAATAAAATCTTTAAAAAAAAAAAAAGCACTGGGTAATAACATCCCAGTGCATTTATACATTTCATTATAGTACAGTTGGTATTTTTTTTTTTTAAATATAGAAAACTGCCCTCACTGTGCAAAATCACACAAAAACTGCAGGGCTTAAAGAAACAGCAACCACCTAAAAATTTTGTCAGTAACACTAAAAAGAGAAATCTAATAGAAATAGCACAGCTTCGCACATGTTAAATGATTGAGAAAGGGGTCAGTACTACAATAAAGATGGCGCCTTATCTTGAAAAAGACCCGAAGTTGGCTTCTGGAAGCAGGTGGCACAGCTTGCAAGGCATTGTGGGATGATATGCGGAACGTCATCCAAGTCTGCCGGCTTGAAATCCTGGAGCTTGTTTTTCTGTCTTGGAGATATAGGCCCTTGGAAGCATGTGTTTATGATAGAGACCCCCCTTTATCAAAATTGAAAATTTGATCCCATGCATAGTCTTTGCCGTCTGGTAACTTTTGTCTGCCTGCTGGACATTCTTCTGTGGCTTTCTCGTCTACACCTGGGGCTTCACCTAACAGCTGAAGGTTTTGGAAGTCAGCATGAATTTGAAACCCCCGAATCAGCCACTCGTGGTACTGACAGGTGCCACTTCTGCAAATTTGGCATTTTGCCCTGAGCTCTTGTATGGAGAGAGTGCTGTCTCTTCGTGAGACAGCTGGCCACCACTTTGCCCTGTTTGGTTTTCAGTCGCAACAGTGCTCATCTTTCCATCTCTTGTGTTTCTTCAGGGGTTAGTCTCATTGACACTTTAGTCCTCAGAGTTGTTTCCCTCAGGTGTATCATTTATGGTCTCAGTGTTTGTGGATTCCTTCGTACCTGTTGCTTGGGAAATGGCACATGATCTCTTGATTCTTTCAAAATTTCTTTTTTACTTCAAGCTTCTCCTCAATACATAAAATTTTCCTTTTTCATGGCTTGTTTGGTATTTTTAAAATCAGGATGGTTAGACATGTTTGAGATGTTGAATGAGTATTTTTTTTTTTTAAATACAGAAAAGCTCACATAATAAGACCCAAACCTAACCTTGTAGGAGCACACGCTTGGATGGGATAAGGAGGATGGTACAAGGTAGGGGACAGTGTGTGGAGTGTGAGCACTTGTGCATTTCATGAATTCCTGTAAGACTTGGCTCAGCGGGGGCGCCTGGGTGGCTCAGTGGGTTAAGCCTCTGCCTTCGGCTCAGGTCATGGTCTCAGGATCCTGGGATTGAGCCCCACATTGGGGCTCTGTGCTCAGCAGGGAGCCTGCTTCCCCCTCTCTCTCTACTTGCCTCTCTGTCTACTTGTGATCTCTCTATATATATCAAATAAATAAAAAAAAATAAAATAAAATCTTAAGACTTGGCTCAGCGAGTGCAGTTTTCTACGTTAATGTAGTTTTAAAATTTTCAGACAAAATTGCCGGCAAGAAATTTGCATATACTCAAAATGTCCCATCTTATATTAATCTAATTAACATAAATTTGCATTTTCAAAACAAGTGTTATAGTAGACCGTGTATGGTACCTCTGCTCATGGGGTTCTCAGCTGATTGTTATACTAAGTCTGTGAGGTAGATGGGAAAGTTAATATTTCCATTATGCAGATGAAAAAACCACAGCCAGTAGTCTCCAAGCTTGGGATATGAGCCTGGAACAACAAAGATGAGACCTGACCCTGTCCTACTAGTTCCTAAAGTGAGTCCTACCCCTTCTTCTGGAAGTTTGGTTTTGTGAGTCAGGAAATTTTCTTCTTTTGCTTCAAGTAGTTGGAGAAAGGTTTTTTTGTTTTGTTTTCTTTCTTTAGTAAGGTAGGGTCTTGACTAATGCAGAGCTGCCTGAATAATGTTCAAATTCTCTTCTTGCTCTGGGATACTTTCTGCCACATGTTGACTTGTAAATTAACCATCTTCAGGTAGAGGGCACCCTACATGTCGAGGTTTGCCCTTGAAATAAGAGGTTCTGCCTGCCTGTGCTGGGGGTACAGGACAAAAGGGATGGTTCCTTCATCCCCTGAGTGCTGGCCAAGAAAGTTCCCAGGCAGAGTGGGGGTGTGTAGGTGTGATCCTCCTTTTGGAGGGGGTCTGAGTCAGTTTGCACCCATTTAGACATTGCCCTTCCTGAAGACCGTGAACTTCGCTCGCCCTGTCACGGGTGTTTCTTGTTCACTGCGAGAGAACATCCCGAATGTGGCTAAACCTCCCTTCCTCTTGGTGCTGTGGCGTCTTGACGGCTCCTGGCCAAACTCCAGCTCAGTGACGGGAAAGGGTCCCCGTCATTTCCCATCTCGAGCTCAGGAATGGCCGCTGCTGTTCAGTGAACCCCTCTCTGTGCTCCAGGCCTCCGAGAAGCACTTCACACGGTCCTTCACACATCGCACCAGTATTTGCTGGGGGGCCCATCATGTGCCGGGATCATTCCTATCGCGTGGCTATCTCCCTTGCTTCTTGAAGTCCCAGCTGCCCCAGCGGCTCCCATGCCTTTAACCCTGTGCCATCCTGCACCTCTTGTTCAGGGCTGCCTGTGCAGTCTTAGGCAAGATTGCTCCGAGCTCCATCGGTTTCAATCATTTTCCAACTTGCTGGAGACTCGAAAACCTGTCAGTGACCTTCCTATGACCCAGATAACAATTTCTCATCTTGTCACTGCCTTTCCCTTCCATTTGGATAGTGTCACCTTTGTGTATGTTTGGGAGCTTTAGATTTCCTTCCTTCCTTCCTTCCTCACCCCCTCCCTCCCTCCCTCTGTCCCTTTCTTCCTTCCTTTCTCCTTCCCCCCCCCTTCCTTCCTTCCATCCTATTTTCAAATTCGTACACTGGGACCTACTTGACAAATCTGAGAGGAAAGAGAAAGAACAAAGAAAGCAGAGCAACCTAAACACTAAAAAATAGATTTTTTTAAGCATTATGAATGAGGCCTTTGAACTCAGTGGCCATGGCTCCTTCCTAACCCAAACCCTTCATGTCCTGTTTCCAGCTGGAGTGGAAAGTCTGAGGTGCCCTGGCCCTGAGCCTGCACTGAAACCTGGCTGGGGGTTACGTCTCCCTGTCCTCAATGAGCAGTGGCATCCAGGCACTTCCTGCCAAGGAGCTTAACTCCGTGTCGGCAGCCGTGGAAGTTCGCTGGGAAGGGAAGGGAGCTGGAGCCTTCACCCGATGTGGCCGAGGGCAGCAACAACAAAGAATGTCAAGGAGAAATTCCTGCAGTCAGTGGGCATGGGGCTCAGGAGGAAGGGGGGTGTCTCTAGAGGTTGGTGTTGAAACTTTCTGCCTTGACAAAAACTCAGGTTCTCAGCACAGGGGATGTGACTCATGGCTAAGAAATTCCCCATGGCCTTGGATGACATTGATGTTGATTACCTCTGAGTCACATTTCTGGGAGGAACTTTTTTTTTTTTCTCACCAGAGGGAAACTGAAGGGAAAACGGCATGGACAGTGGTTTGGAAACAGAAGAGGAAACACGGTCACTTATGTTCTTAGTAGGGGAGGTTAAGACATGCAACATGGAAAGAAAAACAAGGCAAAAGGAAGGACACTGAGGAAGAAGGAATCCTTTCCCTGTGGAACAGGGAGAACTGGGGTCTCTCTGTGGCATGACGAAGGGGTGGAGGCAGCCCAGCTGGACTCCGGCCTTTTGCTTCTTCCTGTGAGCACAGAAATTTAGAATGTCCAGAGATGGAGCTCTCATTCGTTCCTTTATCTCACAAGCGTTTGTTGGGAAGGCTCCATGTTTCAGGCTCGGTTCTAGGTACCAGAGATACTGACAGCAAAGCAAGACAACAAAGAAATAGGGAATCAAATAGCATCTTTGAATCCAGACCTTGAACTAATGAACAGAAATGTGTTCGAACGTCCAGCTTCAGGATCCGCAAACGTGCGCACTTTGCTGGGCTCAAGGGGCAGAGACTTGAATGGACCTGTTAGGGATGTTGTGCTTCAAAGGTTCAAAGGTTTGTGTTGAGTCCTGGCTCTCGAAGCTGTCTGTCCCCCTACCTGGGACTCCCATCTCCTGGGAGAACAGCAGGGCTGTGGGGCTGATCGCAGAAAGGGGGAAAAAGGGACCTTGATGGCCTTGCCCCCTCCCTCTCACATTATGTGTGTTTGAAGCCTCATTAGAGGTTAAGAACTCTCTCTCTAGAGAGCATGAGTACTGGGAGAGGGGCAGGGAAAGAGGGAGAAGATCTCAAGCAGACTCCTGCTGAGTGAGGAGCCTGATGCTGGTTGGATCCCACAACCCGGAGACCAGGATGTGAGCTGAAATCAAGAGTTGGAGGCTTAACCAACTGAGCACCTAGGCACCCTGGTTAAGAGCTCCCTTAATGTAAATGTTGAGTTCAATTAAATCACAGACTATAAAAGTGTATCCGGGGACAGGAAAAACAATGTTCTAAGTCCCGTAGGATTCCAAACCACCAACAGAAAATCCCAACCAAACCAAACAAACAGAAAACACTTCTCACAAGATTAGCTTCACTTCTGCTTGAGTTAGATGAGTGACTCTGAGGTTATTTCCTACAAAAGGACCATCTGCAGCTACTAGGCAGCAATTTGGGAAGTAAAGGGTAGTGATACGGAGGGAGCAGAAGGAGTTAAGGACCCGGGATTCAAAGATCCAGGTTCCTCTCTGGGCTGGCCACTAGCTGGCCCCGGAGAGGCAGGCAGCCTGCAGGCTGTGGGAAGGGTCCCCAGTCGAGACCAGTTAGGAAGAAGGTGGGTAACTGAGAAGACTGGACATAAACTGGGCAGGGTTACCATAAGCAGTAAGCAGGGTCCCAGCATCTCACAGAGCCTTCATGAAGCCAGAGAGTGAAGGATGGAGAAACTTCCCACGCTTGAGTGACTCTGGCCAAGGGAGGCTGGGCTTGGAGGATCTGGAGGAGCTATTGGACGGCTGCCTGGCTGCCCTCCTGCGGAGAGCGAGGGCACTTTTGTCTCACTGGTGCTCTGTGTTCTCTCAACCCAGGTCAGAACTCACGGACACCCCCCTCCCTGACATCCCCCGGCCATCTGGTTGCTCCCTTGACCCTACCTTCTGGCCCCCACTTCAGGGCCCCTCCTTCCAACTGACCTCCAGTGACCACTGCACACCCATCCATCCAGACAGGCGGCCTTGGAGCAAAGTCTTTATTAAAGACAGGATCAAACATCACAATAAGGAGAGAGAGAGAGGAGGGGGGAGGGGAGGGGAGAAAACAAGAAACATGGAGGGAGAGAGACGACAGGGCAACGGCTTTGGCTGACAGCTGACCGAGGCCCCGGCAGGAGGAGACTGTGAGGGAGTCCGACCAGCCAGCACTTCCTCTCCTTCTTTAGAGAAAACGAGGTGCAGCCTCACCAACCTCTCCCCGGCCAACCCCTTGTTAATTACTGTCCTCCGTACAGCTCGGTTCTCCAAGTTCTGCCTATTTCCCACCAGGCCACAGAAGATGGGGAGGGTTTGGGAGGGGGCTCAGCTCTGTTCTCTGCCCCGCTCCTGTAGATTGCCAAGAAGCTTCAGCCCGTTTGGAGCCGTCTCAGTTCCTCATTCGTCCTCCTTCTGTCCATCCGGCCCTGGCCACCCCGCCCCGTCCCCAGGTCACCCACCAAGGCCAACTGAGGGAGTGACCAAATCAGAGCTTCAGTGGCTGCAGAGTATGGTTTTGACCTAGAGCCCTGCCTGTGGGGGGTGGGGTGTGCATGCATGTGTGTGTGTGCATGTGTGTGTGTGCATGTGCACGAGTGTGTGTAGTGGGAGTGGGAAGGTTACTTATAACTGTGACAAAAAGGATTTGGGTTTCACAGATCAGAGGCTAGGAAGGATCTCTTAGCTGGGTGACAATCTGAAGGTCAGAGTTAAGCAACACCCCTTGGAATATATGAATGAGTAAATTCCTGCAATGGACCTCCCCCTCCCCTTAGTATTGCTTAGCCTGCAATTCCTTACCTGGAAATAGAATAAACGAGTTGTTGTTGTTACTTTTGCTTGAAACAGGAGACAGAGTGGGTGATGTGCTAAGGAGCCAGGTCAGTGAGGATGGTCACAAGGAACGTTTGGAATGAGTCTCTGGAGCTCACCGTGTCTCTGGTTCTGATGGAGAGAACCTCCGTCTGGGCTGATGGCGCAGAGATTGAGGACCTCGGGGAATCGGGATACCCTAGTGGCTGGGGTATTGCCTCACCCAGGTCCAACCCAAGCCCACTACTAACATGAATTATCTTCCTTCATCATTTAAAAAGAATTACCTTATTACAGACATGATATTTCAATAACAGCCAAAGCAAAAACTGCTTATAATTCCATCCTGAAGTCAACTCAATGAAAAAATATGCCTGCTCTCTGTCAAATACAAAATTCTTTCCGTGCTGTTACTAACACCAGCCGCGCACGTGGACATGGCCGACGACCCGGACTCATACAGGTTTTTCTCAGGCTCAGGCCCAACCTTTCTACCCTGCACCGAGTTTTCAGGGACTTTTCAACAAGATGATTTGGCTTAGAAACCACGGAGGAGGGAGATCCACAGCTCAGCCAAACCCCACCTATTCCCAATCTTGTTCTCCCTCCGGCCAGTCTCTCCCTTGGAAACATTGTCAGGTCTCCGTGGGAGGCAGATCTTTTGTTACATTGTGACACGGGGCCCCTTGAAGCTGATGGCAGGGAATGAATGAGTCTGGGCGAACAAATGGGGGTTCATCTGCCGTGGTTGTTTGTACATGTGTAGGCTCCTGTGTTTCAAGGTTTCCTTCCTTCCCTAACCAACCTGCTAAATGCAACATTTACAACCAGCCTCGGGTGTATTATTGCCAGGTTGGGGCCTGATCATGTCAAGGGAAGGCTGCCAGCTTCTGTTGCCAGAAGCAAGAGGCACTGGGAAAGATGGAACTTGGACAGTGGTCTTGTGTACTCCCCGCCCTGTCATGGATGGTCTTCAGCAGGAAACCCATCGATGGAATCAAAGGAACACAGTTTCCTGTGAACAGAGAGCGATGCCAAATCCAGCAGATAATATTGCTTCTGCCCGTGCCAGTCATTGTCAAACACAGCATAAGTAATAGCAGATGACTGGGGTTGTGGTTTCAGTGAAATATTCTTTTGCTTTTGGCACGGTACCACACACCTTCGTATGCTTCATTGCCCTTTCCCAAACTTAGGAAAGGTTTTGCTTGCTTGCTTGCTTGCTTGCTTGCTTGCTTGCTTGCTTTCTTTCTTTCTTTCTTTCTTTTTTAGATTTCTTTTCCCCCAAAGAACTATATCTGGCCGTATTGCCGCATACCAGGTCTTAAACCCAAGCCAGCTGACTCCCAATTCTCTCCAGCCTTTTCTTAAGCAACACTTTTTAAAATATATTATTATTATTATTATTGCATCACATAGGGCTAAAATAAACCCGCTGTGTATTGGCCTTCAACGATCTTGCTTTCCCTCTTTCCCTAGTTCCCTAAGACTGGCTTTAAGAGAGAAAAACTTCTCACATAATATTTTTCTTACTTTCCAGGCTGATGTTGAAGGTGATGATAGGTCATAAGCCGCAGCCTCGGCAAGGATGTCCCGGCCCCTGGAGCAGGCGGGAAGTACATGTGTGCTTGGAATGCAACAAAAGGGAAAAGTTACTAGTGTGCTTTAGACAGGACTCTGCATTTTTAACCCTTTCTTCAAGTCTAGAGAAAACGTGACTCTATTAGCTACTCAGACGTTCTCTCCCAAAATGACATGGTTGGGGGGGGGGGTGGGAATCTGAGTAGTCCTCCGGATTTTTGTTTGTTTGTGTCTGTTTGTTTTCCTTTTTGCCTGATGGTTAAGAGCTTGGGTACCAGGCAGAGCTGGTGCAAACCCTAAGTCCCTCTCTTACGAGATGTGTGACTCTGGGAAAATTGATCAACTTTCCGATCCTTGTTTCCTCCTCTAGAAAACAGGAAACACTCGCCCACCCGGGGTTGTCAGCAAGAATGTGAGTCAAGTACCAGCACTTTGCTTTCTGCTTGTCACGGAAGTGCTTGGCGGGAGGGTACCTCCTAAGTGCTCAATAAATCACATAACTATTAACGCTAAAGCCCTTTGGAAAGCACTGGGTTCCCGCTTCAGATGTGTCCGGGAGTGACAGTAAGGGAGCGTGGGCTCGGGGTCGGGGAGGGGGTAAGGTCACAGGCACAGTGGCTTCTCAGTGATGTTTGTGTGCACTGTCTCACTGAACGGTCATGAGAATTCTGGGAGAGAAATCAGGCAGTCATTATTCCCATTTCCCAGATAAAGAAATGGAGGCCCTTGCCCACTGCCAGAACTGGCAGAGCTGTGACCAGACCCCAGGGCCCTGGGAACCTTGCTGACGCTCCATCTGTCCATCACATTTCCTCCCCGAGCTGGTTTAATTGGGTCTTGGCCTATCCTCAGCTCCCTGAGGCTCTCTCCCTCCCTGTCCTTTCCAGGACAGGCGGAATTCCTTGCCTTTTACACCCACACGCTTCTGGGCCTGTGCTGTCTCCTGCAGTCCGCTAAGAGCCGGGTGTTCACAGGTGCATAGGAGGTGATTTGACTGGATTCTATCACATTTTGTTCCTTGCAGGTTCATCCCTGCAACTTTCTTTCTTCAGAAAGTTTTTCTGAAATGCAAATTTATTACCTGCAGGCTCTTTGTAGCTTAGGTAGTTTATTGCTTGAAAACAAGACCAGGTAACTATTGATAAGAGGATGGGGTCCTTGGGCTGTGGGGGGTCTTAGTTTGGGTTCCTAGGGATACTTTCTGTGGGAGGAAAGTTCTGGAGGAAGTTTACGATGGCACAGGGCGCTCAAGATCAACACCTCAGAGTTGAATGGGGATGGGGGGTAGGTGAGTAGGGGTTAAGGAGGTGGTGGAAAGAGGACTAGGTAGAGGAAGGATTAAATAGTAATGAGCCCTATAGTTGCCACTGAGACTCCGCCAATCCCATAGGAAGCTTTGGGGCTAGGATGGCCCATTGGAGTTGCCCTGCCCCCAGGGAAGGGACTGGGTCATTATTCTCTGTGTGGACCTGTCTTGGGGTATAAGAGGCCATGTGACTTTAGACCAGGTGTAGTCTAAAGGTAGTTCTTGGAAATGGACTGGGCTGAGAGCCTTCGCCCGCTGTCCTCTTGGCAGCTGGGGAGCCAAGGGAATGGGGAAACACTTGGGTGAGACCCTGGGGTAGTAGGTTAGCTGGGAGCTAGATGCCTGCGGCTCTTGAGACTTTGATGAAAAGGCTTTAGGACTGAAGTGCTAGGAACAGGGGGAGGGTCATTCTCTTGGACCAGCAACTGAAACAGCCGAGTGAGCCTCCAGAGCTGGTAGAGGGGAGAGATTTTCTGCGGTGCCCACTCATGCTCTTGCTAGAACTGGGCCACGGTATCGAATGAGACGCTGGGTCAGTGTTTCTCAAAGTGTGTTCTGTGAACCGGATACTTCCAAATTATCCTAGGGAGGGGATTTTCAATATGTCAGTTCCTGGGCCCCAGATAGAGGAGAGCAGAATCTCTGGGGACGGGACCAGGACTATGTTCTATCAACATTCTCTCCGCACACTATTTGATTTGTTTTCTTGTCTACACTAGAGCTTATCAGTACCTCTGCCGCCTCTGTCTCCAAAACTGGCAAAGTCTATGAAACCAAGAACAAGTGTTTTTCTTAATACGAGTAGAGTAGATTTTTCAGATGGCTTCTGTCGTAGGCTCCAGTTCTGGTGGCTGTAACTCAAACCCACTGCACTAGTAAACACAACTACTCTACTTCCTCCTCTTTGGGGAGACCAAACTCTCCTCCCTTCTCCCTCCTCTTGACCTGGCCACGCGGTCCCAATTGGAGCAGGCTTTTGCTTATAGGTCTTCACCTCTCTGACCACAATCATGTGTTGAAGGATGGCCAGCTGACCTAACCTGGTCCCGTCACCGTGCTTCATCTTTGCCCCCGCTGATTGGTGCAGAGATGTTCCAGTGACTCGGGCTAAGACAACTGGAGTCCTTCCAGTGGATTTGAGAGAGTAAAACAGACACGAACTAAGAGAAGCAGAGATGGGAGTTGGTGCATCCTGATGGTGTTTAAGACCTCTGTTCAAGTCTTGTATGGTTTGGTACTGTGAACCAATAACCAACATGTTAGTAATAGGTTTCCTGGTTCTCAGAAGATGATATTAAGCCTCAGAGGCTAGTGCATTAGGATGTGGGCATCTGTAACTGTGGGATTAGCAGATACATGAGCTCTCTAGGAGGGGAATGAGGAGGGTGCTGATGGTAAGTAATGGTGGAAAGGTTTCCACTTTTCTCCCCCTCCCCCGTGGGCCTACGGTAACAACAGCTCACCATATCTGTGATGTGTTTATATTCCTTTCTCTTGTTTAGCTTTAAATAAAACAAAACGAAAACCCTTTCAATACAGTGTCCACAGAAGCTACCACCAACAGATGGGAATTAGCCTCTGATATAAAATCTCCTTTTCATTGGTTCATTGGATCCATTGCCTTTGAGTCTCCTTCAAGAGAGACCTTTGCATGTTGGTTTGTACATAAGGCTGAAAATTTTAAGTGTTGTGTCTCTGCACCAGATATATTAGCAGAAAATCTTATATGACGTCCCCCCTCTGAGACAGAAGGCCCTTGGTTGCCATGTCATTTTGGCTTCTTCCTACCACCAACCACCCAATGTGCCAAGATACACTCCATGAAAAATTTACTCTCCTTGAGACTCAGTTTCCTTTTGGTATGTCAGGGCCTTAGCTTAAGGATGAGAAGAATTTTTGAAAAATAGAGAAGTTAAGGTCTACGATATAACCAGTTTGGACTGAGAGGAAGAGACCAAGGAACTCTTTTGGATATGCACGTCATCCCCAAGAGATTATGTCTCCTTCTTCGGGATGATGGTAATAGTGATGATGGTGGTTGGTGTTGGAAATGATGAGCACACAGGAGAGGGTGGCCTTTCTCACTGCTTTCTTCCACACCCGAGGCATGATCACCGTGTTGTTTCTGTGGTTTTTTCCAACATAATGGTCCCCTGCAAAATAAGCATTGAAAATAGGAGGATCAGTTAGATAAAAGCCCATGCAGAGGTCCAATTTTCACCTGCCCTTGAGCTAAGTACAAAGCATCCGCCAGGTTGCCTATCCCTTTTCCTTCTTTTAAGGACAACATTTAAGTGCCCTTTTCTCCTCCTCATCCACCCCCATTTCCTCCTCCTCTTTCTTCTTCCCTGTCTCCAAATTAATCTGAGCAGGGAGTCCTGAAGCAAATGATCATGTTACCAGTCTAAATGTGATAGCCTGTCATCTTTCATTATTGTTGACATAAACAAAGCTGTCAGAATTCTCGGAGACTCAGACCTGCCTTTGGTTCAGGGTGTTCGCTTTGAGGCCAGGAGATCCGCAAGGATTAGAAAAAGAAGGCTTGCTCCAAGATAATGAAAAGAATGTAATGGAAGAATGGAAATGATCTCCAGTTCCAAACTCGTATGCAATTTTAGACCATGGCATTCTGTGTGTGTGTGGGGGGGGGGGTACTGATGAATGCCGTAAAATGTTTACATAATTGCAGTTTATTTTATAAAACAGAGGTCTGCGGGCATTTCATTAACCAGATTTATGTCTTTATCCCCCTGCAATTTCCTTGAATATTTAGATTTGATATGCAATTAGAGAATAATTGCCTGGCTTGTTTCCTGGAGATGGGTGTCTTCCGTGGTCTGAATCCTCGAAGACTGGGAGGGTATGTCCTAGAATGTACGAACCATACCTAACTCTTGGAGTTGCCTGTTAAGGACCCTGAGCTAACGTACCATCAGACCAGGCACGCACACGCACAAAATGTTTTGGAAAAGTTTCTTATTTTTCACACACCTTGAGCGTGTATCTCCTTGCCAGTGATCCTGAGATGAGTTGAGTGTAAATGGATCCAAGTATCTACTCATTAGAGGCTTTTTATCTTCTTCTGGCCCCACATTCAGAGCAACGGCAGTTTTCTGAAGTTGCACAGCACACTCCAACAGCAGGGAATCATTTGGTGGCTGGAGCCACCGTCCTGGTTTGGGGGCATTTCAGAACTTTAATATTTTGGTAACCCATGCTCTATAAATCATTGAATTACATCAAGTCTATTTAAAACCCCTCTGGGCAGCTGTTTAAAATGCTGTCACTGCAGTAAGCAATGTCCTCAGAGTCACATGACAGGTTGGGGCCCAGAAGGGGATGGGTTGTGTTTGTGTTTCTTTAACTCCAGTGGGGTTTACCCTCTGACTCTCCACTTCTGTGAATAGTCCCTCCATTTCCAGTTCTTTCAGAGTCGGATATGAAGTCCACTTAGTCCATCAGGAGAGTAAGCGTTCCCATCAGATCAAATTCTTTTTCCTTACCTTCCTCTCTTCAAACTGTTTAGAGAAACTAACACACATTGTTAACTTGAGATTAATATGTTTAATAAGTTAAACCTGGACTGTTTCAAGAAGGCAGCAGGCAGAGGATTGGTTGCAGCTGAGCGGTCCTGTGGCTTTTCCTAGGTCATCGCTGGTGGCTGAGACCACCTGTGTAGCACCTGTGGGCAGCTGGGGTCTAATTACCCCAGGGAGCCCTGCTTTACCGTCTTGTTCTCTGGCCTCCAGATTTGCTCTGGCGTCTGACAGTGCAGGAGGTAGTGGGAGGCTAGACTGGGTTTGGGGGGGAGGTGAATCTGGAGTGAGGCTTCCCCTTCCGAATGCTGCAGGCTTACAGGTGTAATGTCTGCCTCTGCTCCTGGAGGGGAAGGAGGCTGCCTCCACCCTGCTTGCCAGCACGCCCACGCCTGGATTAGCTAAGCATGTGCTTGAATGCAGGCACACACGAGAGAGAAAAGTTTAGCTTCAGTGAACTTACTTAGAACTTTTTGATCAGAACACCAGAAATTAAACATTGCATATGCTATGTTAATTTCAGAGGATTTAGAGATGTTGAAGCCTTACCAAAAAATCAAATTCCACATTGCCGGCATGGAGATCAGGGGACACAAGGATCTTTTCTGAGTCCTGGCAGTGGTTTTGTCTTTCCCTGGCACATAGTAGGGGCTTTACAAGTCTGTTGAATTGGTTCATGAATCCAGATGGTGAGCAGGGCTTCGATGTTGAGGTCTGGGTTTGACTCTCAGCGTCCCACTCCTCCCACTGGTTTGTTGGCTGTGTGACCCTGAGCAGGTCAGTTAACCCTTTTGGGCTTCAGTTTAAGTCTTTGGGAAGATTAAGATAGGGCATACAATATACTGTATATGTGACTTTCACTAATGAGATAATGAATAGTATATATCCTAGTTATCCTCCTCATTGCATTTGTCCCAAGGGCACCCAGAGGAGACCTGTCCGAGGGAGAAGATTCGCTTGTGCCTCGGCCCTGGCCAGCTAAGGAGTGCGGGGCTCTCCTCGCGAGGGAGGCGAGGTCGCTCAGCTTCTCTGTGGGCCTCGGGCTCAGGCTGGGCAGCCTCCGGCAGAGGGTAGAACGCGGCCTTCGCCGGTGGGGGAACAGGCCCCCGGGGCAGCGGCGACCGGGTTCCCCCGAGCCGAGCCGCAGCTCGTCGGCTTTGGCCCGAAAGCGCGCCTTGGATCGGCTCCGGGCGCACCGAGTCCCCGGCCCGCTGCGTCGGGGGATCGCGGGGTCTGCCGAGGCAACCCCCTCGCCCCAGCGTTTGTGTCATTTGAACAGAAACAAACAAACCCAACAGTTCACAAGGAAAACAACAGCAACTGGGGGAAATGTGGCTCAAAAGACGAGCTGCTTATTCTGAGCAAAACCGAGCGCGAGGCGTGGACTCGGAGCGCTTCCCCGCAGCTCCAGCGAGTCCCGCGGCCGACCACGGTTCCCTGCGGAAGGGGAGGCTGCTGGTGTTTGGGAATCCCAGCGGGTGGTCCCAACCAGCCTGTCCCCAGGCCCTGCCCTCGCTGAGATTTCTCACTAGGTCACTGTTTCTTTAAAAAACAGACTATTTGCCAAGCCCTTAATTTGCTTTTTGCAAAATTCTCAAGTTTAGGGAAAAGGCAAAGGGGAGAATGAGTTGGGGCATGCTGGAAGATATGCCTGTTCGCCGAGGGGCCCCAAGTTCAGGGCCTTTCCCCTGTCTGTACTCCAGGTGCCTCCTTGATGCAGGGACTCTGCGCCAAAACTTTGCTTCTCTGGAGAAAAGTTTTTATTTCCTGTGGTGAGGGACCACATCTTCCTTCTTTCTTCCCTTCCTGCCTGCCTCCCTCCCTCCTTTCCTTCCTTCTTTCCTTTCTTGCTTGAGGCTTCAGTGTCTATGGTTTGATTTTCTTCTTTCTTTCTGATAATGACTATACTCTTTAAATCCATTTGCTTTTTTAAAATAGCAATATTTGGCCTGACCTATTTTTTTCTTTTCTCCCCCTCTTAGCTAAAATTTGAAGTGTTTAAAATTAACTTCTTAAAATCTTAAAAAAAATTAACTTCTAATATATGTTTCGAGCTCCCTCATTTCTTCCCCCATAGTCAATGATATAATTTTAATTTTTTTAAATTTTTAAATTTTTTAAATAAACATATAATGTATTATTAGCCCCAGGGGTACAGGTCTGTGAATCGCCAGGTTTACACACTTCACAGCACTCACCATAGCACATACCCTCCCCAATGTCCATAACCCACCACGCTCTCCCGACCCCCCGACCCCCAGCAACCCTCAGTTTGTTTTCAATGATATAATTTTGATATGGTCTTTCATATCACGGGGCTATCACTTCTCTACCTGGTAGCTCCTGTTTCTCTCTTTTTCTCTCTCTGTTCTCTTTTCAAGGTTTAGTTCAAATCTCATCTTTGTCAATTACTAGCTTGTGACCTTGGGCCAATCATTTAACCTTTCTAAGTCTCCATTTCTTTATCTGAAAAATGGGGTTAGTAATGCCCAACACATAAGATTGTAGAATTGATAAAATATATTAATTGTAATAATGTTTTCACATAACACCCACTTAATAAGGGCAGCTACAATAATAGGTGTTGCTCTCCTGAAAAAAACAAAAACAAAACAAAACTAGTTTCTAAATCCCTCCTCCACCCCACCGCCGCTGCTGACCCCCTCTTTAAGAAAACTTGAGTTGACAGTTGCCAGGTTCTGGGATCTTAGATCAATCAGGTCTTCAAAGTCCTTCAACTTAAATATTTGTATCCTTCCCCAAAAAGGGAGGCCAGAGATTTCTCTCCTGCCTGAACATCTGCTTCAGCTTCCCAATCTGTCTGCCTTCACTCTTGTCGCACTTCAGTCCGTGCCCCAGCCAGAGTGGCTTTTTAAAAACTGAAATTCCGGGTGCGTGGGTGGCTCCATCGTTGGGTGTCTGCCTTTCGGCTCAGGTTATGATCCCAGGGGCCTGGGGTTGAGCCCCATATCCAACTCCCTGCTCTGCAGGAAGCCTGCTTCTCCCTCTCCCAATCCCCCTGCTTGTGTTCCCTCTCTCACTGTGTCTGTCAAATAAATAAATAAAATTTAAAAAATAACTAAAAACTGAAGTTCAAAACAAAACCAAAAAACACCCCTCTACTCCCCAATCCAAGATCATGTCTCTCCCTTTCTAGAACCCTTTCAGTGGTTTCCCCTTGTACTTAAAATAAGATCTAATTTGCATTCTCAGGAACAAGGATCCCCTGTGCCAGTCCTCCCCATCGGTCTTCCTCCTGTCTCAATTTCTTTCTCTATGCTTCAGCAACTGGCCCCCCTCCTGACCTTTCTGCTCTCTGATGGCATTCAGCTCTCTACTGCCTGGAAGCTCTACTCTTACTGAGCTCTGGGCCTGAAACTCTCTTCCCCTGAACTCTTGACTCTTTCAGTTCAAATGTCCCCTCTTCAGAGATGCCATCCCCCTACCTGATCCCCACCCCAATCAGCTCAAACCGAAAGACCACAGAAACAAATGCAACAAGCTTTCAAAGCAAGGACTGAGAGTCATAGGATTAACCAATTTCTAAAATCAAAACAACAAAAAAAATCATTGTTAATAAGAAGCCTGGTTCAATGGCCTGTGGTCAGAGCTTGGCTGTATATAATTCTGCCCCAGGACAACTACTGAAGGGTTCACAGAAGAGTGAAAAAATTTGACTTCCCATCACCCTGAAGAAAGTAAAAAAAATTCCCCCAAGCAGCCTCAATGAGAGTGGGAAGAGAGAATATATTTTTTATTTTAATTAAGATAATTTCTTATGTGTCAACACCTACACTGCCTAGGTCTGCTAAGAGAATCAGTTTTCGCCCACTTGTTTTTTTTTCTTCAGGCCCCACCAATGGGCTTTGTTTTCTTAACATAAGAGAAATTTTTGTTTGTTTGTTTCTGTAGAGAAAATTATGGAAACAATATATACTTAGTAATTGGGTCTGAATTTTTTCAAGTCTTAACTCACTCTGATGTGTCTGGCCTGGGTTGTTTAGAGGCCATTGGTTTTGATGGCTTTGGGAGTTTGTTGAATGGGCTGCAGATGATACAGATATGATCTTTTTTTCCTAAGTAATTTGGTTTTGATCAAACCCCCAAATAAACTTTTTTCCAAGTTCTTTCCCCTTTAGTTTACAAGCTCATATGTATTTCCCCAAAAAATGTGATCCACATGGTTACATTCATTTATGCTCAAGGCATCCCAGGACCACTGGCAGAGGGACACATATTTAAAGTATGTGAAGAAGAACAAAGTTTTCCTAGAACACTGTGTGTGCGCCTGGAATGATGGCGTATTAGCTCTGAAGTTTAAATAAGCAAACCTAATAGTTAGCTCTGTTCTGCTGTGTGAAATAGGGAGATTTTAAGCGCTAGACGATAGTTACATAGTATTCAGATTTCATTTTTTTAAATAAGAAGTGATTTGTATTTACTTGTTGGCATTTCAGGATTTACCCTTCTTTACTCAAATCCTGAGCAAATATTTCTCAACTAGACTAATTTTTCTATTTTCCAATAGTCATGTCAGTAAGAGAAAATTACTGGCATGTGATTGGTAACAAGTTAACCACTCTGAGTAGGTTTCCTCTACTGCTAATTAGGAAAGCAGACATCCAATCTGAAAGGTTGCAAGGATTAGAGAGAAGGCAGGTAAAGTTCCGAAGATAAGACGTGGCTTGTAGTAGAGTTCTAACAAATGGTAAATGGTTGCATCTGTATAGATTTTAGTCATATTTTTGATGAAGCTGTATGTAACACTAGCATCACTACGTTGGTTAGAGTATTTGTGTGGAGAGGAGTGTGCAGAAAGGAATGTCTACAGAGTGGACAGATGGCCAAGGTGGACTGTTTTCAGAAGGACTTCTTTTTTTTTTTTTAAGATTATTTATTTATTTATTTGACAGACAGATCACAAGTAGGCAGAGAGGCAGGCAGATAGAGAGGAGGAAGCAGGCTCCCCGCCGAGCAGAGAGCCCGATGCGGGGCTCGATCCCAGGACCCTGGGACCATGACCTGAGCCGAAGGCAGAGGCTTTAACCCACTGAGCCACCCAGGCGCCCCACAGAAGGACTTCTTGAAGAAAAGCAGTGCTGGGGGCACCTGGCCCCAGGTGACACAGTCGGTTCAGCGTCTGACTCTTGGTGACTCTTGGTTTTGACTCAGGTTGTGATCTCCGGGTTGTGAGATCAAGCCCCATGCTGAGCTCAGTGTGGAGTCTGCTTGGGACTCCCCTTCTCTCCCACCCCTTGCCCCCCCCCCCAAATGAATAGATAAATCTTAAAAAAAAAAAGAAAAAGAAAAAGAAAACTCTTTAAGAAAAGAAAAGCAGTGCTTGCTGCCATAGCTGTTTTGGCAACAGGACTGCTAGGCTCAGCATCTTTACAGACGCACATCTATAGCAGATGGTCAGCTAGCTGGCCATTTGTCCAAGGCCAACCAAATGTTGATGGGGGTCATAATGGCTTTGGGTCACACTTTGGAGGGCATTATCGTAAATAATGCCTGTGAGGACCTCAGAATTGTTGCGTATGTGATCTTTGAACCTTCATCTTCTCTACTTCTTATAATATTAACTTTCTGCAATATGGCTCAGAGAATAGGACAACGGCTTCTCAAACTGGATATAAAGAGTCTCTTTGCCCCAGCACAAACCTGAAATGACAGTCCCTGCATGAAGCCACCCATGAACATGAGGTGTCCCCAGGTCTTACGATGCATAGACCGCAGGTATGTTGCACACTGTGAATGGTAGTATTTATAGGGAACAGTGAAAACAGCAAGGGAAGCCATAGTAGGCAATCATGGGAAAGATGGTGTCAAATGGCAGGGCAAACCACAATGGCAAACTCCAGAAGTAATTATGGACATCTGGTTTGATGAAAAGAACTACAGGATGGCAGGCATTCTGCATTTGGTACTGGGTTTTCCCAAAGGAAGATAAATGGAAAAAACATGTTTGCTTTAACTGCTGACTCATGGTACAAAGTTTTAATTCAGAGACTTTAATTGAAAATGCAGCAAGAATGTGAAAGATTTACATAGAAAATATTTTAGCATATTGGCAAGACATTAATTTTAAAACCAGATGGTCATGGTAGAAAAATCAACCAGGAGACCTTTGTTTTTCTTTTGTTTTCATAGCATGAAACATTTTTGCTTTACAAATTTCAGTATTCCGTTATACATAAGCAACACTACCTTTCCTTTAAGGTTATATAAGGACTGATTGCCTGGTGTTCTGGAATATTTTAAAAAAAAATGAGAGATCATCATTATCGAAACCTGGACTATGAACGCATTCTTGCGATAGAAGCTTCATGACCAAGACACTGGTTCTCACTCCCCAGAGGCCAGTCTAATGAGGCCATATTTCTCCGCTCCTATTAACCGTGACCGCTGTCTCAGTCAGGGGTCATTTGTTTGCAACAAAAGGTTGGAACAGAACTGCCTGAAATTAGCTCAGAAAGGAGAGTTTATTGTAAGGATATTGTGAACTTTTCTCTCTCAGAAAAGTTGTTTTCAGGGGCTGTGATCAGTTAGAAAGTTCATCGCACAGTAAATACATCCCTCCATCTTTGTCTTGAAGTCCAGCACATCTTCTGTCTCCTTCTTCACACCTTCTCCACGATAACCACCTTTCCTCCCCGGGTTGGCTTCTGCTTGGTAAGCAGTAGGGCCACCACGCCTGCCTATGGGAGTTTAAACCTACTGTCACCATCATCTTTGTTTACTGGTTTTTTATTCCTCTTTTCCTACATTCTTGTCTTCTTACTTACAACAACTTAGTATTTTAAAAATTATTCCATTTTCTGTGATTAGCTTCTAGATTATACGCTCTTTAATTATTCTTCTTGTGGTTACCACAGAGATTACAAACACAGGTCCCTGACTTATGAGGGTCTCCTATAAATTGATAGCATGAATACTTCTGGGACAATAAAAGAATCTCACAATCTTTAAGCTGATTTTCTTGTTTGGGCATTGTTACTGTTATCTCGTGTTTTATTTCTACAGACTTTTAATCCCGCAAAACATTATTATTATTGTTTGAAACAGTCAATATTCATTATGTTTTACCCACATGTTTACCTTTTCCATTTCTCTACATTCTTTCCTGTATTACCATGTTTCCATCTGGGATTATAGGCCTTCTGCCTAAATCACTTCTTTTTAGTATTTGTTCTAAGTAAATACCCACTGCCAGCACATTCTCTCAGTTTTTGTTTGAAAGTCTTTGTCTTGAAACTTACTCTATGATAAATGAATTTTTCTTCATTTGTGGCACTTTCTCTGCCCAAATTTACACAAATAAATTAGTTTTCCCACCTTCAAGAAGAGACTACAATAATTATGAGACATTTTTAGAATTTATTATTTAAAGGTGTATCTTTTTGCCCAAGAGGGAGGACTCAAGGTGCATTTTATGACTCAAAATTGATAATTCTTCAGATCTTGAAGACCCATCATGGGTCAGGCAATGGGCTCGTCTCTGGGAATATAAAATCAAATAGGCGTGATATTGTCTTCTAGTGGCTCATGGTCTTCTAGGAAAGATAGGTAAATAAATGATTACATTAAGTGTGATAACATGCATGACAGAATCATGCAGAGGTTATTTTAGGAGTCAAAGGAAGAACCTCCAAATCAGAAGTAAGAGTCAGGAAGTATTTCTCAGGAGAGACACCTTGGATTGAATTTTGAAAGAGTTAAGTTGTTAGACCTATTTTTAGGTCTAATATTTTTAGTTTAGAGTCATTTGGCCAAAGTAACAGCATCCCTGAATAACAGTGACTTAAATGGAAGTCCAGAAGCACTGGACGTTGATTTTAGCTGGGCATTCATGTTCTTTTTTTTTCTGCTCTGCCATCCTTATAGTTCTGGCTTTTTATCCTCATGGTTTATGGTTTCATGATTTCAACAAGACAGCCACAGTTCCAAAAAGAACATCCCTGTTGAAGGTGGTTAAAAGTGGGGGAAGGAAGGACAGCACCAGCCGTGTCTGTTTCTTTAGAAGTCCCACAGCAGACTTCCTCTGGCATCTCACTGGCCGTGACAGTGTCATGTGGCCACCGCTAGCTGCAAGGAAGAGGCTTGCGGGGCTATGGAGAGGAGGTAACAGGGTGCTGGAAAGGGCTTTTGGGTTAGTCAACCCCAGTGTCTGCGTGAATCGAAGGTGGGGAAAATCCTTTCAGAGACAGGAAACAAATGTGTAAAAATTTGGAGTTGTAACGTTTTGTGCACATTTGGGGGAACTGCAAGTCGCTCCGGATAAAATGGGGCCTGCCCAGGGAGCTAGAGAGGTAACCAGGGGCCTGAGCCCTAGGTGCTTTGTGAGCTAAAGAGTCAGGTCCTGGGGCGCCGGGGTGGCTCAGTGGTTTAAGCCGCTGCCTTTGGCTCAGGTCATGACCTCAGGGTCCTGGGATCAAGCCCCCGCATCAAGCCCCGCATCGCATCGGGCTCTCTGCTCCACAGGGAGCCTGCTTCCCTTCCTCTCTCTCTGCCTGCCTCTCTGCCTACTTGTGATCTCTCTCTCTGTCAAATAAATAAATAAAATATTTAAAAAAAAACAAGAGTCAGGTCCTGAAGAGCAAAAGAGGGTTTCATGTAGTGGGAGGGAAGTGATCAGACTTATGTTTGTTTGGTTTTGTTTTTTTTTAGTATGCTTGGTTTTATTTTATTTTTTTATTGAAGCATATTTTTTATTGGAGTTTATTGAGCTATAACATTGTATTCATTTCAGATGTACAGCATAATCATTTGACATTCGTATACACTGTGAAATGGTCAGGACGTTAAGTTTATTTATCATCCATCCCCACACAAAGTTACAATTTTTTTCCTGTGATGAGAATTTTTAAGATTGACTTTCCTAACAACTTTCAAATTTGCCACACAATTGTAGTGACTTTAGTCCCCATGCTGTACATGGCATCCCCATGACATTTATTTTGTAACTGGAAATTCGTACCTCTTGATCTCCTTCATCACCCCCTCCCACCCGACTTTGGCAACCACCAATCTGTTCTTTGTATCTACGAGTTTTGTTTTGTTTGTTCATTTGTTTTATTTTTCAGATCCCAGATATAAGTGAAATCATATGATATTTGTCTTTCTTTGTCTGATGTATTCAGCTGAGCATAATACTCAGAGTTTTGTTTTCAAAAGATTGCTCTGGTGGCAATGTTGAAGTGGTCTTGGAAGCAATCCAGATTGGAGCTGAGGAGAATAATCAGGAAGCTATTGCGATAATGTAAGCAAGAAGGGGTGGGGAGTAACTGAAGATAGAGATGTAGCAATGAACACGAGCATATTTAAAACAACAGCTATTACAAGGCAGTATAGTTTAGTTGTTAAGAGTTTGGGTTTTGGAGGGGCGCCCTTGCAGCCTACTCAGTGAAGCATCTGACTCTTGATTTCGGCTCAGGTCATAATCTCAGAGTCATGAGATCGAGCCCCACCTCGGGTTCCACTCTCAGCAGGGAGTTTGCTTGCGATTCTCTCTCTCCCTTGCACTCTGCACCTGTCCCCATGCACTCTCACTCAAATAAATAAATAAATAAATCTTTTAAAAAAAAAGAGTTTGGGTTTTGTGGTAACATGTAACTGGGTTCCAATCTGCTCTGCCATTTCCTGGCTACACAATTCTGGAAACATTATACAATCTTGAGAAATCTCTTCTCACAAAGATGGCGACAGTATCTTTACAGGGGCTAAGTGATAGAATACAGTAGATTGTTAATGTAGACTAACATTCAGTTCTTTATATTTATATATGAATATGCTCATACATTCATGTAGATGCTAACAGTGAATGAAAAGAACAGATCCAGGAGGACCCCAGGTTTCAGGCTGTGGTGATTAGGTGGATAGGGGATATTAGAGGGGGGACAGGTTTGAAGGAAAGATATGTAAGTTCAGTACCAGAAGCATTTGGCTTTAAGGTAATTCAGGAACCTTCAAATGGCCTGTGTCATTGGGCATGTACAACTTTAATAGAAAGAATTTGACCAAAACTAGACATGTGAGTGTCATCACAGTGTAATTTATAGTTGAAATTTGATTGTCACTCAGATGTCAGAGATCATCTTTGGAGGATCTGGGACAGGGGGAGTAGCTGGGAAGTCGACTAAAGGAATGGCTGCAAGGGTGGAAGACAGACCAGGAGAGTCCCTTGAGACAAGGGAAGGGGTAACCAAATGCACTGAATGATGCAGAAAGGTTCAATACTGGCTTTTATCATTGCAGGTTGTGGGAGGTGTTGGTGAGAGTATTTTGCAGAGAGTTGAGTCTGAAGGTACATGACATGGGTTGGAGAGTGAATGGGAAGAGAGAATGTAGAATTAGTGAACTTAAGGAGCTCTTGGCACAAACTTGCCCATGACCAACGTGGACCAGCTGGACAACAGCTGGAGGGAAGGCAGGTCAATAGATGGCATCTCGGTCTACTCAGGCTACCATAACAGAATACCAGAGACTGGGTGGCTAAGACAACATTTATTTTCTCATGGTTCTAGAGGCTGGAAGACCAAGTTGCCAGAAAATTCCACTTCTGGTGAGAGCTCTCTTCCTGGCTTGTAGATGGCTGCCTTCTTGGCCTTTCTTCAGTGAGTGTTAGTGGAAAGAGAAGTGAGGATCAGGACCCCACCCTTATGACTTCCTTTAACCTTAATTACTTCCTTAGAGGTACCCCATCTCCAAGGACAGTCTGACTTGGGGTTAGGGCTTCAACATACGAATTTTAAGGGGGCACACACATTGAGTCCATGACAGATGGATTTTATGTAAAAGACAGAAAGCGTATTTGTGTATGTGTGTGTGTATCTTGTGTGTGTGTGTGTGTGGGAGGTGGATTTGGAGGTAGAAGAGCCAGTAAAGAGGGCAATATTAAAAATGTGGGAGAAAAAAACATGGGCTATTGGAATGATGACCATAAGAAGCCAAAACACAGCCTTGGATCATGGAACTAAGAGGGAAAGTTTGGTGCCAGTGGAGATGATGCATCCATAGAGGCTCTGATAGGGAATTCCAGGCTGGCGGAGAAGGCAAGGTCATTTGAGAATGAAGCGATTGATGGTCAGGAGGAAGGGATTTGAGGAGAAAGATGGAGGTGTGGTTGCTTAAGGCCCAGCTGTGCCAGGAAACTAGGAATTGATAATGGTCCAGTCTTCCCAGTTGGGTGAACTTATGTAAGCATCTCATGCGTCCTGAGGTTGCTAACCTGTTCAGCCACTACTACCATTTTGAATCAACGGTCATCTAGAGACAGCAAATGAAATGAGTTGAAATTCCTGCCTTTGAGTCCAGAAGTACAGGATGGAAAAGATACAGTAGCGAATCTCATTAAAATGGAACTTGAGTTGACAGGACTGTAGGAGTTAATGGTGCTCATTTTATTTTGGGCCTGCACTGGTACAATTATAATACATACACCAAAGAAGGTGAAAATCCCTCTCCAGTCTGCACCTGTCAGGCTACAACTGGAGAATTCTGAGCATCACACTGGAGAAGAACATAAACTATGGTGTAGTCATGCAGAACAACAGACTGGACTCATGCCTTGCCATGTGACACATGGGTATAGCCACCAAGGGATATTTAGTCTGGAAAAAGAGAAGATTCACCAGTAATAAGATAAGTGTTGGTGTAATCAGTCTATCTGCCTTGGCTTTTATGTGCTCTCACTTTAAAAGAGCTTTCACACCTGCTGGTTCATTGCTTCCCTCTAACTTCCCTGGGGGATAGGGCCTTATTTCCCAGACTTCACAGATGGGGAGATTGAGACACCTAGAGGATAAATATAGGAGGCACCCTAGGCAACCCACATCTAACAACTTGCTCCTTAACCATCTCATTCTTGGGGCACCCGGGTGGCTCAGTTGTTTAAGCATCCAACCCTTGATTTTTCACTCAGGTCATGATCTCAATGTCATGAGGATCTAGCCCCATGTTGGGCTCTGTGTGGGTGTGGAGCCTGCTTAAGATTCTCTCTATCTCCTTCTCCCCCTCCTCGCTCTCTCCCTCTCTTAAAAAAAAAAATCTCATTGTCAACTTTCATAATAAATATTTCCCCCACCTCCTCCCATTAAATATTCTCCCAATTCTTCAGAGCCAAGGTGACATTTTCCTCCAAAGAGGTTTCCTCTGCATCACCAAGCCTTCCCTGATTTTTATCTCCTCTGAAATTTGAGAGTATTCAAGACATTTTACTAAGCATCTAAACAATATGAAAAAACAACAGCTCTTGCTAGGGACTGTCGTATGGAATTATGTATTATTTTGTGTTGTTCACTCTGGTTTGACATGTGTTGGTCGCTTCTGTCTACACGCAGTGAAAGTAGGGGTTCTTATCGCTCACAAAGCCTAGATTGGTGTTGAAGACTGAAGAGATGTTCAATATTATGTCCTACGCTCTGTAGGGGACATTACTGCCATTTTATAAAGCTGTCTATTATACACTACATCCTTGAAAATGTAGTCTGAAATAAGGGGCAGCCAGTGTGTTTACCTGTGAGGTGAGCCGAAATGCAAGACACACACGGAGAAATATCTCCCAATGGTAGATAGTTCTCAAATACTCCCAAGTGTTACTATTTTAGCAGCTAATAAGGGCTGCCCATTATCTCCTTTGACATTCTTTTTTTTTAAAGATTTTATTATTTATTTGACAGACAGAGATCACAAGCAGGCAGAGAGGCAGGCAGAGAGAGAGAGGAGGAAGCAGGCTCCCTGCTGAGCAGAGAGCCCGATGCAGGACTCGATCCCAGGACCTTGAGATCATGACCTGAGCCAAAGGCAGAGGCTTAACCCACTGAGCCACCCAGGCGCCCCTCCTTTGATATTCTTTTGATCAACAAAGTAGATCATCAAATCTGGAACACTATGAGATTTAACGTGGTTGTTTTGTTTTTTTAATTATGGCCTGTAAACACTTCTGTTTAACCTAAATCAATGCTTGAAAAAAGATGTTATATGACTGATTTGAAGCACCTTTTTTCCATTTTATGTTTTACTTCTGCCATTTTATGTTTTACTGTTTCTGAGACCTCCTGTATTTGAGGGCAATGCTTTTGAGTGTCTTGGCATTAGCCATTCTACCAGCTGTTTATTCAACACCAATCCCATTGCCCCGAGTGCATGGGCCTCCATGATGTAGTCTCAGCCTCATGCAAACATTCATTCACTCATGCAGACTCTGCCCCAGCCTAATTCTGGAAGCATCTCAAACCTGTCCTGTGTCTCCAGACCTGCATGCCTCTGTGTGTCCTTTGTTTTTGCTGCTGGATAGCTTGCCTCATCTTTTTTGCAAAGGTAAACTACATCTCCTTCAAAACCAGACTATGCTTGCCTCCTTGGTAGAACATTCTCCAGGTCCCCTATGCAGAATCACTGGCTTTTGTCTCTGTGATCTTTGTTTATCCATAATAGCGCCTCCTATATTACTCTGGAATTACCTATTTATGTAGCAATCTCAGTCAGTCTGAGTGTAGGTACCATGTCTCTATATTCCTGTGCCAAACAGAGTAGATGTTCAAGAAATTTTTTCTTTGAACAAATGAATACATTAGACCTCTTGGTCACAAGCATTTGAAATAGACACTGATGATCTCAAGAAAAAATAGATTTTCTTGGATGACTACTGGGGACAAGTCATTGAGGGGTTCAAAAACCAGGTTTGGAGAATGGGCTGGACACAGTGGAACCTAAGAGGGCAAATCATCAGGGACAAATAAACTTTCCTGACCATTCATAGCCTTGCATCCCTCCCCTGGGATTCTCAGGCTGGAGATAGCATCCTGTTGGCTGAGTCTGTGTCAATGCACCCCTTCTATCTGCTCACTTTATGGACAGGCTGGGATGGCGTACACCCAACCTTTTCGGCTGGTGGGACTGGGGTAGGTACTACTTCCCACCAAGATTGCATACATTAGAGAAAAGCAATTCCCTGAAAGGAAACTGAGATGTTATCAGAAGGGAAATGAAATATATCTAACCAAAAAAAAAAAAAAAAGTGACAAGTGTCTGCTATGAATGAAACTTTGCAGAAAAAGAGACCATATGATTTAAAAATCAGTTTAATACTGGATGGTTTGATTACCAGCAAATTCACTTGTGACATTTAGCACCTTTATTTATTTTCCTTGATGAACTCAGAGCTCTTGCATAAATTTAATAATGTGTTATGTATCCCCTGGGTGTCTGATTTACTGACTTGAGCTGAATGACTGAACTCAATGCAAAAAGAGCTTGCAAACTTTGCCTATGGCTTTCCAGCCACGAAGGAACTAAGCTCTCATGCTCCCTGGAGAAGCTAAAAATTCTAAAATGAAGTGCCCTCTGCTCTGGTTTCTGCTTTTCAGCATTTCTCTTCTGCTTTCACATACTTCTGCTGTTTTAAAATTAAATCTAAGAAACTCATTCCATATTTTTCTTCATCTGCTTTTGAAAGTGAATGTTATGGATTTATGGTTTGGGGTTCTTTGATGTTAGAGTAGCAAACTATGCTTGCTTCACTTGTTTTTGTTTCTTTTTTTTAATATCTATGAAGCTTTTATAATTTGATTTATTAAAACACCACAGTCAATGTAGGGGAACTGACACCATTTGCATTGTTGGAAAACGTCATGAAACATCAGGCATTAGTTCCCTATGGAGAGCTTATGTCTGTTATTATGTACCCGCTCCTTTCTGGTCCTTGGGGAACTTTGGCATTGAGCAACATCTCAAACTATACCTCAAGGGTATTTATTTCTAGGACAATTCAAGATTTTAAACATTGTATCCCATGACCCTCATTTATAATTAGTAACTGCTAAGATGTACACAGTGCTTAGCTAGTTCTTCTTATCAAGAAGCAGAAATGCTCCTTCCTCTTCCTTCATAGTGGTTGTAGATCTAATGTATTAAAATGTGTGTTTTATATGGTATCCCTTTAAATGTAGCAGGGGTTTGGAACTTGCTGAAGCTAGAGGGTGATTATCTTTAGCATACTGGTATACATTGTGGGTTGCTGAGGAGGAGCAGTGATGACAGGGCCAAAATAATCCTTGCTACAAGGTGGGGGTGTGTCTCTGTCCTCAGTTTCTATCAGAAATGGGGGGGGGGCAAGTGGGGAGAAGGGTAGAAGGAAAGAGAGAGAGAGAGAGAATAGGAAAGCTTTAGCCAGAGTGGAAAGCCTGGATGAGCAGACTCTCCGAAGAGCTTAAAAACCATAGAAAAAATGTGAGAGTTGGAAGAGTGCCTAGATGTGTTCACTACAGCTCCCTCTATAACATCATTGGGTTTCAAAGAATGTAAACCTCATGTGCTACTATTTAATGAATATGTGTGCAGATGGGGGGATATTATAAGAATAGGATAGGGCATCTTTCAGGTAGCCAAGGAATAGAAAAAAATCCAGGTCACATGAAGAACTGCGAAGTTAGAAACCAGGGGCATTCTGTCCCTCTTCATTTGTCAGGGACTGCATAATTTTCTTCTCAAGATTGGCTATTCGACAAACAGTATGATATAGTCTATTTTTAGTTTTCTCACTCAACAAGAAAATAGACAGTCAATTAGATGTGTGAAATACAAAAAGTCATGGTCTAAAAATGCAAATTAAGCTGTGACATGACATTTTGAACTGTATCAAGAGAGAGAATCCACTTAACCTTGGTATTAGGAATATTCTCCTTATTGTGACACAGGTTTAATAACATAAGATTTATAATATCTTCCTAATGGATCCATTCATTCTACCTAAATGACAATATAATACTACTAGTAACACAAATTTTTTTTAATTTTTGAAAGAATTGTATTTTTGAAAATAGTTATGGAAGACTTATGTTGCAACCCTAACAAAATAATAATAATAACAGTAGTAATAATAATAATGGATTTAAGTCAGTATGTACATTTTGTTTTGTTTTTTTTTATTGTTTTAGTCACCATACAGTAAATCATTAGTTGTTTTTTTTTTTTAAGATTTTATTTATTTATTTGACAGAGAGAGATCACAAGTAGGCAGAGAGGCAGGCAGAGAGAGTGAGAGGGAAGCAGGCTCCCTGCCGAGCAGAGAGCCCGATGCGAGACTCGATCCCAGGACCCTGAGATCATGACCCGAGCCGAAGGCAGCGGCTTAAACCACTGAGCCACCCAGGCGCCCCAAATCATTAGTTTTTGATTAAGTGTTCTATGATTTATTGTTTGCATATAGTACCCAGTGCTCCATGCAATCCATGCCCTCCTTAATACTCACCACTGGCTCCCCCATCCTCCTACCCCCCTCCCTTCTAAAAGTTTCTGTTTGTTTCCCGGAGTCCATAGTCTTTCATGGTTCATCTCCCACTCTTATTTCTCCCCCTTCATCATAGACCAACGGAACAGAATAGAGAGCCCAGATATGGACTCTCAATAGTCAACTAATTTTCCACAAAGCAGGAAAAAATATCCAGTGGGAGACAGACAGTCTCTTCAATAAATGGTGCTGGGAAAATTGGAACAGCTATGTATAGAAGAATGAAATGCAACCATTCTCTTACACCATACCCAAAGATAATAAATGACTTCTATTGAAATTCTTACTACATGACAGGCGCTGTGCTAAGTGCTTTAGACAGACTATTGCATTTAATCTTCAAACAATCCTACAGGGTATTATTATTATTCCAATTTTTTCAGATGAAAAATTAAGGCACAGAGAAATTAAGTAACCAAGTCACACAACACTAAAGTGGTAGAGTTTATTCTAAGCCTCAGGCTTTCCCATTATGATATATTGTTTCCTGCTAGGCTTTATTATCCCCATCAAGAATGAATGATAGTCAGATAATCATGGTAAATGCTCTTTGGATTTTTAAAAGATTCTTTCTATAAAGCATGTAAAACTTGATTATAAATCCAAAAGACCTTGGGCACATACAGATAATATAGAAGAAAGCTAGGGGAAAGAGGAAGGAAGAGAAGGAAAAAGAGTACTTACTGCCTCATATTTCCAGAGGAGGAGAGACTGTTTAATGTTACTGCATCAAAAGAACTATATTTTTAAAATGATAAAAATAGAGCCACCTGTGTGGCTCAGTGGGTTAAAGCCTCTGCCTTCAGCTCAGGTCATGCTCCAAGGGTCCTCGGATCGAGCCCCGCATTGGCATTGGGCTCTCTGCTTGGCAGGGAGCCTGCTTCCCTTCCTCTCTCTCTGCCTGCCTCTCTGTCTATTTGTGGTCTCTGTCTGTCAAATAAATTTTTTTAAAAATCTTTAAAAAATAAAATGATAAAAATAGTTAATAGAACTAAAAATAAAAAGTTAACAAAAGTCAGAAGAGAGTTTAATATAAATGAGCCCATTTTTAAAAATTTTTCAAAACATCATTCAATAGTTAAATCAGGAACAGTACAAACATGTTAGTTGAGTTACGTAGATGACTACCAGAAAACACAAAACTATAAACAAATAGATGAGAAACAGTTATCTGTGAAAAGCGGGCAGGCCAGGAGTGTGGATCATGGAGTGAAATTTTTACTTTTGATTTTATATGTTAAATGATTATTTCCATGTGCCCATATTATGTTTTATAATAAGAACCATGCCCATACTTCTCACTCAGTAAGTCCACATCTAGGTTTCCCTCCCAGAAGAATGCTCATGATGTACATTATAGACGTGGCTCTAAGGGAAATGAGGGAGTTCCTCCAAGTCTAGAAGGTATGCCAGGGAAACACCACACCCCGATGGTCTGGGGTCTTTCTATAGCTAACTGAATGTCTTTATACCCCCACCTATCCCAAGGTGCAGCCCAGAGATAAGAGCAAACAAGGACCCTCGTGTCTGAATTTCTCACCCTCTTTTCTCTTTTATATTTACTTCTGGATGAGAAGGCAGAATGGGTTCCACTTCCTTTTCTGGTCTGTGTATTACCTTTCTGACCCAGGGCACAATAAGCCTCACAGCTTGGCCTTAATGGCAGATGGGCTGCAGGAAGGGAAAGCAGCCTACCAAAAAGAATGCATGATATGGGGAGATATTTCAAAAGCATTATCCCCCTTACATATATACATACACACGGAAAGGGCTGGGAGGATACAGCTCACTTCAATAGCAACGGGCACGTCTAGGGAGATAAGTTCGGAGGGATGAAGTATTCATGTATGACACAGGTAATTGATTGTTTTTGTTCTTGTTGCTATGGATATTCATTAAGTGCTGTCATTTATTTTACCCATTGTAATCATCACAATAACCCAGAAAAAATAGGTTTTTTCTCTATTTTTTTTGAAATTAATAGACTTTATTTTTAAGAGCAGTTTTAGGTTTATGGAAAACTTGAACGGAAAGTACAGCGAGTTCTCACCTACCCTGTCTCCCCAGTTTCTCTTATTATTAACATCTTGCCTGAGTGGGGTACCTCTGTTACAATTGATGAGCCAATACTGTACATTATTATGAACTAAAGTCTCTAGCTGACACAAGGGTTCACTTTTATGTTTGAGATCCTATGAATTTTGACAAATGTATGACCCGTGTCCACCATGATAGTATCATACAGAACAATTTCACTGTCCTATAGATCTCCTGTGCTCACCTACTCCTCCCTCCCCCTAATTGATTTTTTGAAAAATCCGTGTCGTCCTGATTCCCATAGCGTTCCCATTTGCCCATGACATGAAATCCAGTCCACTGCACCTGTTCTTCTCATTACTGATTCCACTCTCAGTGATAATAGCATGTGAGTGGTCTTCGAGCACCTCATATCCTGCTACTACCGCCACTTGTCAGGGGAAAACCCAGACAGGATGAGATCCACATTCCCAGCTGTCCCTGTCTTCCAAGAAAGAGAAACCCTAAACCAGTAGCTAACGAGTGAAACCAGATATCCCAGGGAAGGGGTAGGGGGTGTCAGGTCTCTGGTGGTCTGAAAGAGGCACCAAGCCAGAAGTCCGAAAGTGCTGGGAAAACCAGCAAGAGATGTAGATAGTGCTGGGTTAGATCCCAGGCACCGTGGAGAAGGGGCCTCAAATAACAGGACTTAGGATTTGAGACAAATTCTTACTGCAGTCAGTAAGTACGGCTTCCTGGATAAAACCCTATCCCGATTTCCAAGGTTAGCATTGGGCGGCGTGTAGGGGAGAATCTCTTGTGCAGACAGCCGAGAATGAGGCTGGATTTCTCTAGGCAGTGATTTTTCAAACATTTTTAGCATGACCTACAGTAAAAAATCTATTTCATATCGACATCTAGTGTACACAGGCAGTGCGCACATTGTGCATACACAAACACACTGTCAACAGTATTGGCATCACTTGGGAACTTGCTAGAAATGTAAAATATGGAGTTCACATTTGGCCTATTAAATCAAAATTGGCGTTTTAATAAGGTTCCCAAGTAATCATGGTGCATATTAAGGTTTAAGAAGCCCTGCTCCAGGGGACCTCAAGCTCAAAGATGAATAAACCCCAGATGATTTCATTCCATGGGTTTCTTCCATCTGAGACCAGAGCCCTTAGGAAATTGGCTAAATACTACAGCCTGGGATCTTGAATTCCACCCCCTCAAGACTCCATCACGTCATCACGATAATAACTGAATTGTATTACGGAGTTAAGTGTGAGCCAAGTGCCCTTCTAGTGCTGTAAGTGTAGTAACTCTTTTAATTCTCATAACAACCTAATAAAGTAGGTTCCATTATTTCACATTTTATATATGAGATAATTGAGGTACAGGAAGGTTAAATAAATTTCCCAGGTCACACAGCTAATAAATGGGGAAATAAAACTACCGAAAGTGATAGAAAATGGTCCACAGATTTCTGCAAGATGGAAAGTGGGCGGGACAAGGCTATTAAATGAAACAGGTGGAGAAAACTTGAGATCCTGTGTATTCTCCCCACTGGAGCCAGTCTACTAACAAAATCGCTGAGAGGCTCTGTGCTTAGAATCAGCAAGTATGGCCAAGGGTCAAGGTGATAACTAGAGCAAACACCGGACATCCCCCCTGTTGGTACACCCTGATCATCCCCCACCCCTTTAGGGCAGAAAGCCCAGACAGCTGACACTTACCCAGGGCAAAAAATTAAGTCTGCCAACACTTCTCCAAAAATTTTGAACTGGTCATCTGGGGGAAGATGAAGACCTCCCATACAGATACAGTTCTTCTTCTCATTTGGACATATGGGAGCTCCCCTAGCTTAACAATTGGTCAGAATTTTATAGAGAGCCAAACTGTTAAGTGTGAGGGTAAAAACATTTCAGGTATGTGAGGATGTAGAAGATCTGTCTTCCATGCCCCCTTCTATGGACGTTACTTAAGGATATACTCCAGCAAAATAAGGGTGCAAACTAAGGAAGGAGACATGCAATCAATAAACAGCTCTGTTGCAGGAGAGCAGGGGCAGACAAAAGGTTCTAGGATGAGACTATCATAGCAGGCCCAGAGGGTAAGTCCAGAATGGTGCAGGAGAGTTTTGGAGGGACAAAGCCAACTCTCTAGGTAGAAAGGATGGGCAAAGAAAGTTTGGGGAAAATTTGGGAATATGATAATAGAAAACAAAACGAAAAGAAGAAAGATAATAAGGAATTTCAAGAGCTCAGGGAAAGTATACAAGCACCTCAGTCAACTAAACATGATCCAATTTAAAGCTAATTGTCAGAAAAGGGACTCCATTAGTCCTTGATGCTATGAACATTCTACTTAAGGTGGTGCTAGGTTGGTTCCTCTGGGGCCCGCAGGGAGGGAATGTGATTCCAGCACCCTGTTTTTCCAGGCACTGAACAATATATAAATACCTTTCACTGGAATCTGACTTTAGAGTCACCTTATGAATAAAGTAAGAGTAGTTAACAGAGATTATATAGAATATATCAACAATTTTGTCGATGTTTACCTTGCAAAATGTAGCTGACAGAAGGCAGAGTGTAGAAGAAAGGAAGGCAGACAGAATGGAATGATAATTGCCTCATTTTTATTTAGTATAGAGTCAAGGAATGCTGCTTGAAGTGAATAGAAGCTTGTGGAAATGTATTTTGGGAGAGCAATTTGGCCATATATGGAGGCAAGCTGTTGAAGATGCCCCCCACCCCCCATCCCACACCCCAGTAATTCTCCTAGAGGATCTCTCATACACCACACAGGAGAGTCACTATAGTGTTGCTCAGAAAGGTTCAAAGTAATCAGGCTATATTAAGATGCAGACTATGTAGAGGTTAAGAGAGAGGACTCTGAAGCTAGATGTTCATGTATTAGCTGTCGAGATTTCAGGAATGTGGTTTGTCTCCCGTGCCTCAGTTTTCCCATAGAAAATGAGATCACTATGGGATCACATTAGTTAAGCAATGTAAAGGACTGAGAGCAGTGCCGGGCGGACAGTAGGCACTCAAGGTTGGTGTTGCTATTGCTATCGTTATTTTCCATCAACAAGACCTGAACAAGACACTGGTACAAATTCATGGGATGGAGGCAGCAGGAAAAACGAAAGGACTATAGCTTATGCATGTTAACGGATACATTTTGAAAACATCAAATTGAATGAAAAAATCAAATCATAAAATAAAATGTTCAGAGTAGTTATATGGCCTCTGTACATTAAAAAGGCAATAATACATATTATTTATCCATACACACACATATAGAAATATTTAAGAGGTAACAGAGGTGTTAAGTCTCTATAGTCTTATATTTCATAATAAGCATTTAAGATACAAAGTGAAGTTGCTAGAATAAGAAATAGTGAGGTAGCACTTTGTATAAAGTTTAAAATTTCAAAGTAACATAAATGAATAAGAATGTGAATATTTAGTACTGAGAGGAGGAGGAGGGAAGAAGAGTTATGAGACCCTGTTCATCTTTTGCATTAGAGGGTCAGTAAATACTATTTAAAATTGATAAACGAAGAAATGGGGGTCCAACCATACTATCTACACCGATCTCTAGGTACTGGATCACTAGTGCATTGGTGGCAAGAAAGCGCCCTTCCTTGTGACCATCGTACACAACATCCAATGGTTTGTTTCGCACAGAGTAAATGCTCCGCCAGTATGTTCCGTTTCGATTAAATAATCTAAATATTAGTCTTGCTAGTTTGCAGTCTCACACCAGTAAGCCAAACACAGCTGTGCAGCCTTAGGATGCTGAGGTGACCCTCAGCTGGCCGCAGTACCCCCGAGCCCCCCCCCCCCCGCCACTGCCTCCCCATCCCTGCGCCTAAGTTGCCAAGTGCACAAATCTTTTAATATCCCTCCGCACTGCACATTGCTCATGATCTGAAACCTTGTCAAAAAGATTTGAAGAAAAGTGGGAAAGAATTAAGATCCACAGAAAAAGCTCTTGAAACGTGGAGTGGAAAAACTGACACAAAATAACCCATGGCAGCCCTAGCCAAGGGGGGTGATTATTACGACCCAGCTCCACTAACCCGAGGGGCGAGAACGAGGCGTTTCTGCCCAGGTGAGGAGAGAGCCGGCAGCCCCCCGATATTCACAGCGCCAGAGATTTTTCCAAATCCCACTTCAAATCTTGTAATCCCTTCAGTCCTTAACTGCTGCAAGATGACATCATCTGTTCCTGCGTCTCAGACAGCGGCTCACCACTTCGGCCTGAGAGCACTGTTGTGGTCTCGCAAGCATGGGGCTTTCAGGCTGACTTAGAAAATCCAGCCGCACATGGAAAAACACAATTTAAAAAATTATGATCTCTTTTTCCCCTTTATAAATGGATGTCGTTAGCTATGGTTCTAAGTGAGGGCAGAACTGTCCTGCCTCACTGAAGGGTCCGTGGAGTGTTTTTCAATATCGTTGAAGGCCTGGATTTTCCTCTTGCAGAAATACTATAACTATGGTATCATCAGAAGGCTTAGGAGTGTCCATTTTCAGAGATCTGCCTCCCTGAAAAGCCATAAAAAAGGGAAACAAAAAATAAAAGGAAACAGTATTAGATAAGCATGCTCGAATCTAGGTATGGCTGCTACCTGTTTGAGTTATTTAAAATTCCTTAGTTCGAGGCAGGATTTTGGGGAAATAGATTTTCCTCTTTTCATATTTCTGTCTTCATTCTGCCTATGTCCATTTGTCTCTTTACATCCACTGATGTGTGTCTCTGTGGGCGGCACGGTGATTTGGAAGCTCTTGTTAATGTAGAGGGCTCATTCATTCATTCATCAGGCATTTCATGAGGAGCTGCTACCTGCCAGACACTGTGCTAAATTCTGAGTATGTAGGGATACAGGAGCTACAGCGCCTGTCCTTGGATCTTACCAATGTAGTGATGGGAACAGTCTTCTAACAGATCAATGACAACATGTTAAGAGCAAAGAGAGAGTCAAGTGCTCCGTGAGCAGAGGAGGGAGGAACTCACTGTGCTGAGATAACATTTCCCAGTTGTTTCAGAGAACCACCCTGGTATAAATATTTTCTGAGCCATAAAATATATTTTCAGTTCACTCTGAGTTAGTTTTGCAGTGTTGAGTTTTCAGTGGAATGAGGAGCCATCTTTCTGTGCCAAAACTTGCCCTTATGTCAGGGAGAGAGGGGTGGATAGAGAAAAGCACAGGGAGAGAGGCGAGGGGAGGAGGACCTTGGCTTCTTGCCTACCAAGGGACTAGCACATTTAAATTCCCTGGCGCTGTTAGTGAATCATTAGGTTGTTAAGAATTTTGGATGCGTGTGCATTTGTGTGTGAGCGTATGTGTGCTTAATTGTTGACTCTGCTAAAACTCCTTCCTTACCTTCTCTTCTCCCTTCCACTTCTTTTTAAAACAGAAGAAATCACAAAGATGAGGAGGGGTCTGGCTTCAATGTCTTTTTGGTGGATGGAACCATCACATTGTGACATTCATCTGAATCGTTAGGAAATCTACATTCCAAAGTCCATAAAATCCCATCCATGCCTCAGCAGGGATGGGAGAACATGCAGTTGCCAAACGTCACACTCCCCCAATCCCTGCTAAATTTGGACCTAAGTGCAAAGAACCAGGGTCCTGCACTCATTTCTAGCTGGTAAAATGCAGCAGCCTGGTTTGTGAAAAAGGACTTCATGGCCATCACAAGCTCTTAGAGTGTCACGTGGTGATGAGTTTAATGTAAATTAATCTGAAACATCTGGATCAAATTTCCTCTCAAACAAACAGGGTTATGAAAATTGGTGGGCAAAGAAATATTTTCTGGCCAGAAGCATTTTGAGTTATTCCTGAACCCAAAGTGTCTGCAACGATGGCTTAAGAAGGGGACCCCTTGAGGCCGTTCTGCTGCTTCTCCCAGTACCTGAGTCTATGGCAAATAGGAGCAGAGCCAAAAGGACTGATCATGTGAGCCACGATCTTTGTGAAGCAAAAGTGAGAGGAATTAATTCATTTAACAACTGTTTATTGAGCACCTACTAAAAGCCAGCTCTTATACTGGGTCAATATCAGGGGATACCCAGTGTCAGGAAATATTGTGGGAAGCGAGGAAGACCCAGACCCTGCCCTCTGGGCCTTGCAGTTTGAGACAACTTCGAGGCACACGTCACACAGGTAGCTAACGCTGAACCTGGTGGTTGTTCCAGGTGCGGTGGGAACTCAAAGCAGCCCAGTGAGTCACCAACTGAGTGTGTGTGGATTGAAGGAGTGTCTCCAGAAAAGTGGTCTTTGTGCCAAGCCCTCCAGCGTGTCCGGGTGGCTGCTGATCTCCTCAGAGCCAATCCCGATGCTTGGTACCGGGCAGGGCCTCAAGAGGTATTTGTCTGATGAATGGCTTCTTCAAATAAATGCCAAGAGGAGAGTTAAACAGATGGGAGAGGGAGAGTGTTTGGGAGGAGTAAGAGTTCATGCAAGGTGGGGGGGTGAACAGGAAGTTTGGTCGCCTGGGGAGTGGAGAGGAAGGAGGGAGCCTGGGGAAAGGATGGTTCCTCATATTAGAGGGTCTTGTAAGCCCAGTTAAAGGTTTAGACTTTATCTTAAAGACAGTGGGACATCCTTGAAGAATTCTAAGCAGAGAGATGACATGGTCAATTTTTATTTGGGGGAAGATCTCTGTTGGCTATACGTGGAGAATGAACTCAGAAAAATTCTAGTTCTAGGAGGCTGCCGACGTGGTCTAATGGGAATGAGATGGTGGAGATGAGATGGCCTAGGGTGGGACAGTGGGGAAGAGAAGTGCTGGATGGGCTCCAAAGACACTGAGGAGGCAAAATCAGGGAGACTCAGTAATATTGGAAGGTAGGGGGTGAGGGAGACTCCCTGAAGGGGCCCACCCTGACACAAAGATTTGCCTGCTAGCGCTTCATTAAGGAAGTGCTTCTGAGAGGGAACAGCAGAACAAGGAAGGGAAAGAAGCTAGCAAGTATGACTTTTAGGCAAAATCCCACAGAGGGTACATTGTCCTGACCCCATGGGGAAATTCTAACTAATGTCAAGCCATTATAGTTCATTTACTTATTTGCACCAAACTTGTTATGACATAGGATTTAAGGTACACTCTAAAGATATATAAAATACAATAAGATTGCATAAATATCTGAGAAAAGTAGAAAGAAAATGGAAGAGGAGCATAAGAAAGAAGCCAGGACTAGGGCTAAAATGTGTGCTCTGATCAACATGCTTCCCCAACGTGGGCCACATGCTTGGCTATAATGTGAAAGGGAAACTCGGTCAATTACGCAATCTGGCGTGCAGAAAACAAATGCCAGCTTCACAAGTGCGATTTTTTTACACTAGCATAGGGTGGGAGATTCTTCCGGAGTTTTTATAAAGAGGTCATGGTATGATTTTACAAGTAACCTTTCTTCAGGGGAAAAAAAAAAAAAAGCTTTTCTTCAGGAAAAAAAAAAAACCCACCAAATTTCATGACTATTTTAAAAATAAGGATCTCAAAAGAGATGGATGGCACATTGCCAAAAATGCAATTTAGCACAGTCCACCTGTTGGGGGATGGGTATGTTGTGTAGTAGATTCACCACCAGTTCTCATCTGCTTTTGCTTGATCCAGGGGTAGATTTTAGAATACCTTATAAACCATTGCTTGAGAAACAGTAGATGTCCCCCTGTCGATGATTGGTCATAGATGTCCCCCTCCATTGTACCTGTCCCCCTCTACTGCAGATGTCCCCTCCATTGCAAATGTCCTCCCGGCTCCTTACAATTGAATGCCTGCTAAGTATTGACTCACAGTGCACTTGAATTTCCTTCTTTATTTTTAGTCTTGGTTGCAGTCACTCTATTTCCAATTGAAGTTAGACCTTTGTGACTTAGTAGACATTTGTTCTGAGATTTGACTTAACATCTCTTTGTAAAAACCGAGGGATCAAATAAAGATGTGGACATGAATCAGCAGCCATACTACCTGTGGTTAGAGGTGAGTCAGGGGAGTGCAGTTGGGGAGGCATCGTGTCCTCAGACATGGCTTTGAATCTATGCTAATGCGTAAGTTGATGAGCTGCCAAGGCCAAAGTCTCTACTCCCTATGGCACAGTTGTCATAGTTTCAGGCTGGAAAAACATTTTCGAGGAAGTATATCCTGAAGTCCATCTCTATAAGCAATCCATGATTCAGGGTCTTGCTTGATGTGCCCTGCCTGTACCATAATTATGGGTGAATAAACTTAGACTGATCTTTAATTGTTCTGGAGCTATAGTCTTCCCATGATCCCTCATTTAATCAGTGTTTTAAAATAATCTGTCATGGCCCATGTAGGGAGTGACCTGTGACCCCTAGATTTGGGGCTATTGTCCTTACTTTCTGAGGCTAATAGAGATGAGTCAGCAGGTATCCAGGAGTCAGCTGACATCCAGGTCTCTTCTCATATGGTTTTCTTGGGGGAATGTATTTCCTGCAGTCACTTCCTAAGACAAATATCCCACTAAATGGCACAGTGCATGTATTTACCATTGATTCTGTCTATGAAAACATCTCTTGGGTTCACCCCTCCTTCTCATGTCCTCTATCTCCCAAATCCAAAATATTGTGACTTTCCCTGTTTGCTTACAGCCTGGTGTTGAGCTCTCCCATCCAATTCATCTTACACACAACAGCTAGATTTTTGCATTTCTTTCTAAGAAATCATTTCTATCACATCACTTTTCTGCTCAAGAATATAGGTAGTTCTCAATTTCTGATCATGTTGAACTCAGATTTCTCTGACTTTCAGCATCCTCCATAATCTAGTTCTACCATATGTTTCCACTTTATTAACTAATATCCCTTTTCTCCTCTGAATTACCATAGCATTTCATTCATTTTTCTCCTATAACACTTGTCACTAAAAAAAGCATACTAGTCTGCATTTATATCATCTCAATTTTTGTTCTATACATCAAATGCATATCCAGTTTAGAATTGTGATGTCTTAATATCTTATATATCTGATCTTAAATATTTTAAATATCTTATATATCTGATATATATCTTATATATCTGATATTTTAATGTATCAAAACTTCTGCCTTTGGGACACCTGGGTGGCTCAATTGGTTTAATGTCTTCCTTTGTCTTGGGTCGTGATCCTGGGGCCCTGGGATCGAGTCCTGCATTGGACGCTCTGCTCTGCAGGGAGTCTGCTTCTCTCTCTGTCTGCTACTTCCCCTGCTTGTGCTCTCTTTCTGACAATTAAATAAATAAAATATTTCAACAAACAAACAAAAACTTTTGTTATTTTGTTATGACCCTACTTTTTACTAGTAATCTTTTTGCCCCTGAGAATCTTTTTGGTATGATAGTAAAACAGACACACCAACTTTCTTTTGGCTTATGTGCTCAATAGATGTTTTCTACCCATTTACTTTCAACCTTTTTATGTCTTATGAATCTCTATGAACTGTGTGTACTTGGATTTCCTTCTTATATTTATTTTGATTACCAATATATTTACTTTTATTTTTATCACCTTATTTTGTGCTGTCTATTTGTCCTGTCTTCTTTGTTACTTTATTTTCCCTCCTAATTACCTTACGTTTGGATTGAATTTATATCCTTTAGATTTCTCCTTGAATAGGAATTCTTTTGTATTAAACACTCCATTTTTGTTAGTCTAAGAGTGTCTTTATTTCTTCATACTTGTTCTTGGTAGATAGGTTTTCTGGGTATAAAAATTTTAGATTGACTTAAATTTTTCCTGCATATTAAAAGTATTATTCCAGGAGGCACCTGGGTGGCTCAGTGGGTTAAAGCTTCTGCCTTCGACTCAGGTCATGATCTCAGGGTCCTGGGATTGAGCCCCGCATTGGGCTTTCTGCTCCGTGGGGAGCCTGCTTCCTTCTCTCTCTCAGCCTGCCTCTCTTCCTACTTGTGATCTCTGTCTGTCAAGTAAATAAATAAAATCTTTAAAAATATAAAAATATTATTCCAGTGTCTTTTGCCTTTCATTTTACCCCTGAGCACTACTTGCTCCTTTTTATTTGTCCTGTCTTTTCTCTCCAGGTGTTTTTACAACTTTATGTCTTTGATTTCATTATGATGTGTGTAGATACATTGTTCTGGTTATTTATCTTAATAAAGATTCCTTGGCTTCTTGGATATCAGATTTAAGATTTTTTTGGTAACTCTTGACATAATTGGAACTCCTATTAGACTTATGGTAGACTCTCAATTTATCTGTGTTTCTTAGCTACTTCTTCACGTTTTCTATTTTGTGTATGTGTGTCCTTGGGCTAACTTCTGGATGTCATCAAATCCTTTTTCCAGTTTACCAATTATCTTTTTGTTTTTAATCTGCTAGTTAACATATGTACTGGATTTTGACCTCTAGAAATTCCATTTTTATAATTCTCTGTACTATGCTCATATTTTCAATTCTGTTATTTCTTAAAACATATTAAATCCCTTTTATATTCTGTATCTAGTCGTTTCAGTACCTGAAGTCTCCCTAAGTCTAATTCTGCTGGCCCTCCTTTATGGAGCTCTGTTTATGATTTGTCATTTGTGGCTGTGAGTTTATGTTCTCAATACTTTGTCTATAGGAATTCTTTGAAAACTGAGTTGTGGGTGATGACTCCAGAAAAGATCTGTGTTTGCTCCTGTCAGTTGCCTAGGGGAAATTACAGCTTGGAATTACTTTTAAGTAAATTTGCCTCTTGCAGTTTTTAGCCATAGAGATATTATGTATTCAGCTTTTAACCTGAATGAAGACTGATTCCATCCATGCCAAATTTTCTTGATATCCCCCTCTACACAATGGGCTTACTTCTAAGTCTACTCTAATTCAGACATGTGGCTTATTGTGATCCCAGTGAAAGTCTGAGAAAACACTTCTCTTTAGTTCCTCAGGTTGTAAAAGTCTTCTATTTAGTTCCTCACCTTGGCTGGGTCCTGGGCTTTATCTACTATCTCATGTCCTGTGTAGTTATCATAATCAAAGCCCAAGGTCACCAGAGTTTGACAGATAGCCTCCCAGAGTTCCTGCTTTCCATACAGTATTGGTATCTGCAGATTCATTACTCTCCTTTAGTTCAGGAAATCATTTAAAATCATTGTTTAAATCATAATTTTTAAGTACTTCATCAGAGGGGCTTTTCAGACAATCTAGTTGACCATATTTCTGGAAAGTGAAGGAAGGCATTTGTATATTCTCTACATTACTAGGTTTTAAGCTCCTTGAGGGAGAATTCTTTCTCATCAGCTTTTGTGTGTTTTATCTTCCATGAGTATCCTCTCGGGCCCCTAACACAGTGCTTAAACAATTAGATGCTCTGATAGTTAATTTTATGTGTCAGTTTCTCATGGCTACCATGACAGGTTGTTTGGGCAAACACCAGTCTAGCTGTTATTGTGAAGGTATTTTTCAGATGTGATTAACATTTACAACCAATAGACTTTAAGTAAAACATTAAGTAAAAAAATTACCCTCCATAAGGTGGGGTGGGCTTTATCAATCAGTTGGAGGCCTGAAGAACAAAAGATAGAGGTTTTCCAGAAAAGAAGAAATTCTGCCTCGAGACCACCACATAGTTTCCCTTCCTGAATTTCTAGCCTCCGGTGTGTCTTGTGTATTTCAGACTCAAAGTCACAACATCAGTTCTTACTTAAATTTCCATACTGCCAGCTTGCCTGGTAGATCTCAGATTCACCATCCCAACAATTGTGTGATGCAGTTCTTTAAAATAAATCTTTCTCTGTATATAAATATATCCTATTGTTTCTTTTCTTCTGGAGAATCCTAACTAATACAGATGCTCAGTAAGTATTTATTTATTATTTTTTTTAAGATTTTATTTATTTATTTGACAGAGAGAGATCACAAGTAGGCAGAGAGGCAGGCAGAGAGAGTGAGAGGGAAGCAGGCTCCCTTCAGAGCAGAGAGCCCGACGTGGGACTCGATCCCAGGACTCTGAGATCATGACCTGAGCCGAAGGCAGTGGCTTAAACCACTGAGCCACCCAGGCGCCCCTCAGTAAGTATTTATAAATAACTATTAAATAAGCATACTTAAGAATAAAATATATTTAATAAGTGCTTGTGATTTACTTGCTTGATTTATCAAAGCTTCTATGCTAAGTTTTGCCGCCCTTTTGGGGCTTGCCATTTTTAATAAAAGAGTATAATTCTATTTCAGGTATGTTCCACTTTCCATTGAGCAATAATGCTTTGGGAGATACTTCTAAATTTAGAGTCCTTTCCTCAGCCTGTGATCAGTTTTGTGTGACACAGGAGACCTGTGAGCCAGTCTCAGAATTGAAAACACTGTTCAGAATGTGTACAGGTTTTAAGAGACATCCAGGAAAACAACCAAGGCCTCTGGGACCACACAATCTACTCTGTCCAAGGTCACAGCCCCAAGTTCTTGGCAGATTTCACACACTGTAGCTGGCCATTAAATGTACGGCTCAGGATTGGAAGCATTTCTGGGCTGTTTCTCTCCACATTTATTTTATATTCCAGATCCTAAGTACCTTTTGTTGTCAGGTTGACAAAAAAAACAGATTAAAAAAAAAAAATAGACAAGCAAGCCTTACCCCAAAAATAAGTAGCAGTGGTAAAGAGGGAGACATTTCCTCCTTCTGAAGGACGGAGAGCCTAGCAAACTCTACAGCTACTTCTCCAAGCTCATCATTGGTGTTTATACCCTCACAGGGAGAGTCCTTTGCTGCCTTCAGCCTTAGCAGAAGTTGGGCTGCTGAAGGGCTGGTTCTTGAGATGTTATCACGTGGATGGTTGGAGGAGGCTCAATGGCGAGAATGAAAGCATTCTGTTGTTTCATGCAGCCTTGTGTTATGAAATTTAAATCATTTTAAAAATCATAATTCATTTAATATGGCTGTTTCTCCCTGGGAAAGACTGGAGGCCAGGCTAAGTAAGAAAGCTATTCTGGCATGTAAAAGTATGAAACTCTTGCACATGGAATGTTGTGGTCCAGGATACTTCTTTCGGGAACTCCAGACCCTTAATCTAGGAGTGGCTAGATGGGCGCACATGTTTGTAAAAACTCATCAAGCCCTATGCTTATGGTTCGTGCCCTTTACAGAAAGTGAATGGTATGGCTCTAACTCCATTTAAAGAAAACAAGAAATAAGAACCTTAGAGTGTAGAGGGCGTAGTGGTGCTGAGTCCATATTTTGAGTTCCCGTGAGCACTTAGAGAAGCACAAGGGGTCTCGTTCTTGCAGCTTCTCCCCTTACTGCTTCCACATGTCTTCCTGACCCCTCCCCATAGCACCCCAAACACAGCAGGAACATCACTGCCTTTTCTCTTGCCACGAATCCTCTTGATGGGCATGGGAAAGACTGGCAGCAGCCAACCATGGGCATTTAAATGAACGAAAACATCACTCTTGTACTGTGATCACAGATGTGCCCTCTGAACGTACAAGCTGACTCAGATCTCAGTGGGGATCTTCGACAAGCAACTTCTTCGAGAATCCCTCTTCTACTTGTTTAAAGAAGCCCTGTTTTCTACGTTTCCAAACTTCAATCAAGCTAGAACTGATAGTGTCAACCTCACGCAAAGGCAAGTATAGGGCCTGCCTTGGAGCCCTATGAAGATTGAATTTCGATTTTATCTTCTCTTCATTTCTCTGGCATAACTAATGTTATGTTTATGGTCAACAGACATGAATGCAGAAAGACTCCAAACCGGGACATTTCAGTACTCAGCATGCTTACCTGGACTCTTTCATTTCTGTTCTCTAGTTCAATCGAGTTCATAGAAGCATTATCTACTGGAAAATGAAATTAAAACAGGCTGGATTCTCTCCAAAAAACAAAAGTTGAAATATTTGCTAAAGGGAGGGAAAGTACAGCTAACTCACTCATCACAATCACCTTCCCATCGTTTTGCCCTCATCCGTCCTCCCCCCCTCATCCTCGAACCCCAGACTCTCTTCCTCAGCCCTGCGCCGTGCAGATACGCTTCACGGAAGAAAAATAAGCAAACACGAAACAGGAAGCATGGCTGAGCTACAGACTCGCCCACAGCCAGCCCTTCATCACCTTGTAGATTTAGGTAAAACATCCTTCACCCTTGGAACGATAAGCTTTGTTAAGTAAATGAACACATTCACCAGATTTATGGGTACCCAGTGAATGCTTTTGTACATTCCAAAATGGTCACATTCACCAGACTTCTTGTTGTCAGTATAGCTTCCAAATTCCAAATACAGTGTTTTCCTGATCCCCCTCCACCCACCCAAATTTCAAGGGGTGGGGGGAAAGCAATAGTGGAAGCAAAGCACACACAGACATAATTTGTGGCTTAAAAAAAAAGTCTTAAAAATTTTGGGTTGAACCTTGGCTTTTGTTTCTGAGCCCTCGGGGGAATAATGTGAGCTTGTTTCCTCATTGAAAAAATATCATAGCCCTTGACAGGCTGGATTCTTTGATCCCCCGGTGTTGTAGTGATTTCTCCAGCGCCCCCTTCCACTCCATTCCTCCTCACCCCCCTCCTAACTGGGGCTTTGTAACCTGATGCTCCATGAAGAGCATTTCCACAAGAGCATTAAGACATGTCCTCACTTAATATTGAACCTGTCCCCCTATCACCCTCCCCCTGTTCCCAAGCCCTGTCCCCTCCCAAGGCTTCCACCATGAGGCTTGGCTGGCAGAAGCTGGCTCAGCTGTTTTGAATTAGGGACAATGGGAGGCTTCCTTGTAATATATGACTCAATCAGTGTCCCTGAAGTAAACAGTCCAAACAGAGTCTGGAAATGGCCCAAAATTGGACTTTACAAACCTCCTTTGGCTTTGGGACTGAGACCGAATTTGAGTCACTCATAGGTGTGTTTCAGGTTGTCCATAGCAGATGGATAGCTGTCTTCGGCCCCCCACAGTCGATGTGGTGGTTGGGTACTATTAGAGTTGTCAGCTAAAACACAGGATGCTCAATCCAGGAAAAGTTTGAGAGAAATAACATATAATATTTTAGCATCAATATCCCAAATAATGCAAGGCAACCATGTTGTTATTGGCGTTCCAGGAGCAAGGGAGCCGTGATGGGCTGTGTGTTACCTCTCTCTCCACGAGGGCAAGGGCTGTGAGCTTCTGTAAGCCTCCATCCGAAAACCTTGGGTCATTTTTGTTTCTGTTGGTCGGTGGTTTGGCCTTAACACCAGTTTTCTGTCCCTCTCTCCTAGGTGAGGAGGTAGAGTTAGCCTCACTAGTAAGCAGGGAAGGTGCTGCTGATAAGCCCCTGTCCCAGAAGTCAGAATGCTACAATGTTTACTATATGGATCCAGGTTATATCTCAGAGGTTCATTACCCAACTAGGTGTATTACTTGGTGTCACTCAGAAGAATCATTACCCATGATGAAATAAAAAGTAGAAACATGCAAAATGTACATTCGAGTTGCTATAGCTTCTTCTGATCAAAATATTTGAAAAAATTGTGTCATAGTTTTCGATTTTATAACAGAGTTTCTTTATAAGTCCTACATGTCATTGTTGTTTAGGGCCCACATAAAAATGGCTTATGAGGAATAAGGCAGACACGCCAGAGCTCCTCTGCCGTAAGATTGAGAAAGGAGTCGGGAGACTCGCGGAGCTGGTGATGTTAGAATAGATTCACTATGATGGGGAGTGCTGTGACTTGTGTAAGCCTGATGATTCACAGACCTGTACCCCGGAAGCAAATAACACATTATATGTTAATAATAATAAGAAGAAGAAGAATAGATTCACTACGTAGGACTTGGGAAGCTGCCACCTGACTTTGTTCCTCGGGAGGGTTCCGAGTACGTTCTTTTCCCTCAGGGAATAAGAAATGCATCAGTGCAGGAGCATCTGTATTTTTTAGGTCAGTAGTTAGTGGTGGGAGATGCTGCCATGGTCCTAGAGAACCCTTGGAAAGGGACAGATGTGGGCCCCCCACCATCTCTCTTTTCTCCAAAACCAAATTACTCTCACAGCAAACTCCCAACTTCTGGTCACACAGACATCACCCCCAAATGGCTATGCCAGTGATGAATGCCCCTGATTGCCCCCTTCTCCGCCCCCTTCCCCCAGTGAGAATGCCTCCTCTGTCAGGAGGCAGAGTCCTGCTAGGAGGTGTCCACCCAAGAGGGGAACATTTTTTTTTTAAAGATTATTTATTTATTTATTTGACAGACAGAGGTCACACGTAGGTAGAAAGGCAGGCAGAGAGAGAGAGGAGGAAGCAGGCTCCCCACTGAGCAGAGAGCCCGATGCGGGGCTCCATCCCAGGACCCTGAGATCATGACCTGAGCCGAAGGCAGAGGCTTTAACCCACTGAGCCACCCAGGCGCCCCAAGAGGGGAACATTTTGATCTCCTTAGCCAGAGATCTAGTTAGTGGACTAAACAGGAGGGGGAAAAAAAAAACCAATACTCAAAGCTTCTTAGATTGAGTAGAGAAAAAGGACACCCCAAATGATCTCTCATGCCAGTCAGGAAAGACGGGGCATTTGAAGATTCAAGAGATTTCTCAAGAAATACAACAGGTAATGGGGGAGGCCTTACAAACAGTGACCGGAAGCAGATGCTGTGAGGGTGACAGATCAGGTAAGATTTGCAAGAGCCAGCAACAAGGGGACCAAGAGTGAGAATCATGGTGGAGAACACAAAAGACAAAGAAGAGCCTGACTGGGCAGGACTAACTCACACAGAAGATATAATAAGACAAAGCAAGGGAGGAAATTGTTCAAATAGTGCAGGCGACCCGCTTCCCCAGAAAGTCCATAAGGTAGGGGTGAATATATTAGCATCATCAACCCAGGAGGCAGAAACAAAGTTAGGTAAAAAGAAATACTACAAATGTCTGAGAAAAGGAGAGAAAGAAAAGGATTAAATTAAAAAGGAAAACAAAGCAGGCAAAAATTCAGAATTTAAAATTTTATTTTTATTTATTCCTGTTCCCACATTTTATTGTATTTCCCTGGCAGACATCCCACACTCTGGTAAGTCTGGAGGAAAGGGAGGGGTTGGCAGAATAATGTTGCTTTGGGGAGTTGAATCTTATTACTTGGTGCTGTTAGTGTTGGGCAGACATTTATAAAAATTACATGCTTAGTGGCAGGTCATTTTTTAAAAAAAATGAATCTTGAACTTTAAATTTAGGACAAAGGTGAGGCTTCCAGAAATGAAGGAAACTGGGATGGAAGCAAAGAAAATGTGGGGTGCCAGGGGGGCAGCAGCTGAAAAACCCTCCAGTTACCAGTAAGAGAAACCCAGCTTCCAGATCCCTAATAGAGGAGAGACGTTTATTTCCTAGAATTTGTCTTTTGGGATGCTTACTTCTCTAGGGATTTTCCATTAAATTAACATTCTTAGCCACAAGCTTCGACAAAATCACTAGGATTGTTTGGGTGTTAGATACTGTCGTGCTTAGCTTTGCTTTAAAATTTTTTATTATTGTTCTAAGTCTCTCTTTCTCTTTGCCCTCATCTGCTCAGGAAAGTGTTGGCACATCTCACTTCCCCCAGGTGCCTGCCCGCTGTTCTCTTGCCTTCTCTTACCTTCTTTGCTAGGTGAACCGAAGCGTGTTAGAGCGCCACCTATCTGAGATCTGCGCGGCTACCGCCCATGTTCTTCCCATACGGATTCTGTGCCCAGGATTAGGACCTGAGGTTCCACTGCAGAACCTCAGTGCTGGCTGCCGAACTCTCTGGGGCTTCTTGCTCTTTAGGAGGGCGGCATCCTTCCTCCAAACTGGACTCTCCAGACTCCCTTCCTCTTCCTTCTTGCTGCAGCCTTGCAGGGTCCTTTTCTAAAACATTCACCCTTTGGGAGAAGGAAAGATTTCAGTCAGGTTCCTATTTCCCCAAGTGACTTTTTGCTAAAAGGTAGCCTGGGAGAATATTTACAATCCAAATGGTCCACAGAGATTGCCTTCTGGTGCCCTGGCCTTATTAGCTGAGCATTCTCTGGGGTCCAAGATGGGAGGGGGAGGCAGCCTTCGGTGCTCCCTCCCCAGCACTGTCTGGTCTTGCCTTCCTCTCAACAAAGTGCTGATGCTGCCTTCTGAAAAGTAGATTCTGTAAAGTGATATTTTCTCCTTTTCTAATCTCAGAAAAGTTGTCAGACTGGTTCTGAGTCTCCCCGTAGGCAGTGCTCTTTGCTACACAATTTGATGTGTGGTATTGTGTTTTAATTATGAAATTGTGTATCCAGGACCATTGAAAAAGATATTCACAGGGAAGGAGATTTGGAATGATTTTTCGTTGCTAAGCATCTCGCTTATTTCTGTTATCCTTATTAGATTGTGTGCATTCTTGGTATTTATTCAGCATGGGACAGATCAGAGAAGCATTTTCACTGGTAGTATTTCTTTTAACCATGTGTATTTCTTTTATGTGTATTTCTTTTAACCATGTTTTAAGGCAATAAATAGCATTTTACTTCAAAACCCACTCATACACATGGACTTGGAGAGATACAGACTAGACTCGTATTTCCTGTATTAAAAATACTTGCACAAAAACACTGTTCTTTCTGGTTTATCAAACAAGCTAATGTGTCTCCCGAGAATTTTGAGTTCAGACATGAACAACTCCGTGAACTTTTTTTGTGTGTGAATCATTTGAGCTTTGGATGGATTTCCTCATGGGGAGATAGGACTGCCTAAAATATTCTGCTTCTACCTGAAATGTTTCATGAGATGGCCTTTTCAGCAAAGACTGTTAGTTTTACAATGGATAAGCAGTGTTTGAGAAAATAAACTCTGCATGGACAAAAAGCTTTCAGCTTCTTGCCTATATTCTGTCTTCTCAGAAGACCAAAGAGCTCTCATGAGCTCATGAAATTTGAACCTCAAAGGTTCAGCTAATTAATCCATTCCTGTTTCCACATTTTATTCCCAGTGGCCAGTTTCACACCCATAACATTTAGGAGACCTGGGAAGCCCGGGAGGTATTTTCAGCCTGTCAGGACACCCTCGTTTTTTGTGTTGTTTTTTTTTCCCCCTTTAACTTTTAAAACAGAGCCAGCAACTCTCATTTCTTTATTTTGCACCAACCAGTCCAGTTTAGTCTTCTGAGATCATCCTAGGGGAGTTAAACTCTGAAATCCAGTTCCCTCTAAACAAAGATATTTTGTAGCCTTTTAGAAACGGGAGAGACCCCAGAGGTCATTTAGTCTCACCCATTTTAACAGTTTCAAGGCAGGAAGGGATCCAGGTAGAAGGAGAAAGAATCCTACAAAACCGGGGAGAATTTACACAGAAAGAAAAGAATATTTGAATCTTTAGATTCCAGACGCTTTCCACCATCAAGCTCCCTAAAATGGCTGACATCGAAGGAACGAGAAGGAGTGTGTGTGTGTGTGTGTGTGTGTGTGTGTGTGTGTGCGCGCGCGTGCGTGCCTGCAGGTTAAAGCTTTGACTTTTGGTTGGATTTTATTTATTTATTTATTTATTTATTTCGGTTTGGATTTTAAATGAAGTGACAGTGTTTCCCTGTGACCCATTTCTTTAGCTTCCAGACAGTCTAGAGTGTCTTGCCTTTGAGATCCCAGCTGAGATGAGCTTAGCACAATTTCCACTGCCTGCAGCCTACAACTTCATCTTTGGCTCCTACCATTTGGCCCAAGTTCAGCTTCTCTGCAACCGCTGCCCTCCTCCCCAGCCTCCTGGGAAGACTCTGTTGCCTGATCTTTATTGCTCTTTTCCCACACTCCATTATACAGCATGATATCTGCCTCTGAATTTATTTATTAGGACTCAGATCTGTAATATACAACCCTACACTTCCTGTCTGACACAGTATCTACATAGCCGAGCGAAAGAGAGGCACAGCCTGTCATAAACAGTCATGGAAAGTCAGCACCCAGAAAGGAAGGGCCAGAGCCTTGCAAAAGAGCTAACCCTCCCGAGGCCCCTCAGAGCCAAATTGCTTTTTCCAAACTTCACACTCACAATCCAACAGTGCAGACGGGCAGCCGCAAATAGCTCCTCGTGGGGGAGTGCCTTTGCAACTGGCAACCTTATACCCACGTCTGGCCCTCATTTAGCACACCAGCTATATTTTTAAAAAATTAACATTTTGCCTAGTAAGCTTAATCTTTGTCATTGTTATTCAGTATGTGTAAGCAGGCTGTAGACCTAGAGCGTGGTGTGTGTGTGTTTTTTTTTTTAAAGCTAGTAAATACATTCACATGGTCCATAACTCAGAATGATAGAAAAAATCCACTGAGAAATCTAACTCCCACCCTTGACCCTGGGCTCCCACGCGCTCTGTGTAACCACTTTTATTAGTTTCTTATATATCCTTTCAGTGCCCCTGTTTATTTTCACTTTCCACCTGTTTTTTTAAATAACCTTTTTATTTTTGAATAGTTTTAGATTTGCAGAAATACTGAAAAGATAATGCCAGAAGTTCTCATAGACTCCTTACCCCATTTCCTCCATTGGTATTATCTTACCGCACCAAGCTACATTCGTCACCACTAAGAAATGAACAGTGGCATGTTTCTATTAAGTAAACTCCACACTTGATCCATCTTTCGCTAGTTTTTCCAGTAATGTCCTTTGCTGATCCAGGATCCCATCCAGGAAGCTGCATTAGTCATCATGTCATCTTCGGCTCCCCTTGGCTGTGACAGTTTCACAGATTTTGCGGTTTTGATGACTTTGACAGTTGGGAGGAGCGCTGGGCCGGGTATTTTGTAGAATGTCCCTCATTTGGGGTTCAACCAGTATTTTTCTCATAATAAGACTGGGAGGGGTACTGCTCTTCTCATCACAGTGTATCAGCAGGTACCTGTGGTGACCATGGTTACCACGACTGAGACTTATGACTTTGATCACCTACCTCAGAAGGTGTGTGCCCCATTTCTCTATTGTGAAGTTAACTTCTCCCCCTTTCCTCCACCCTCTGCTCTTAGGAAGCAAGTCCCTAAGAGGAGTCAGCCTCCCACGGGCCTACAGCATTTCTTACTCTGTATCTGGTATGTTGACAGGCCCCCTTAGGGACACCAAATCTTGTGCTAAGACTGTTCCCCTCAGTGGATCCAAACAGGACCTCACCTCCTGACAGGACTCGAACGTTCTCAGAAGTACTTGGTACACTTACCAGATTACAGGACTTTCACTTGTCATTTAATCAGGCTGTTATAGGGAACCCCTGCCTCCAACCAGCTTTTACAAGGGTGAATACTGCAGCGCTGTATGCACTAGGAAAATGTTTTCTCCATTAAATTTCAGTGGCTTTGCATTGGATTTTTTTTTTTTTTTTTTTTTTTTTTTTTTTGATCTGAGTCCTGAAAAAGCATGTGTGGCTCCCAGGATGGCCAGCGTCTGCAGGAAAAGCACGCACCCCAGCTTGTAACTTCTTGTGTGTTTTGTAGTTCTAGCTCTGGAGCTTCCTGTTGGGAAATAAAAGTCTTTGAACCTAGTGCTCTTTTACCACAGCCTCCCATGCTGAGGGCTTGGGAAAGTCATTTTTGCCTCCTGAGACTTCAGAGTCGCCACCTGGCAAGAGGAAAGGACCGCTCTCCACCCCAGGAGGATATCTCGCTCACGGCTAACCGCTTTGTCACCTAGATGGGATGGACCGAAGGGGAACGGTGCCTGACACCAGAGATGTGACATAAAGACAGTAGGGCCTGACACTCCCCTCTGGCATCGTGAACCCTTCACAGGGCAAGGAGCACGGGGGGTGCTAAACGGCACGCACCAGCTCTCCCGGCTGCTGGGAGCCGTGTCCTACCTACAGAGGAGCCATGATGGTCTGCCGGTCCTGCAGCAGTAACCCGAAAAGTGTCCTCGTCTTTAAATTCAGCTTGTAAAACAAAACAAAACAAAACAACCTACTGTGAGAAAAAAACGTCAAGGTTTTTGAAAGAAAGAGGTCTAATTTCAAGAGTGGAGAATGTTTTCAATGAGAAAGAAGTCATATATCTAGGTCAACTGAGAGGGTTTTCAGAACTAAAGGGGAAAATGGAAATTCATTGTACAAAAGCCTGGCAGCCCTTCAAGACATTGTTAAAGATTCGTCTCCTACGCTGTCCCAATTGTGGTGAATTCTAAGTTCTCAGGACTCACTCACTCTTTCAACCAACAAGCGTTTATTGGCTTCCACTCTGAACCAGGCTCTGTGTTATTCATCCTAAAGAACTGAAAAATATTATTCCAAGTGTCAGCACCATGACTCATTAAACTCTTTCAAATACATTTGCCCAAGACCAAAGCATACGTCTTCAGGCCAAAGATTATATTATTCCTTGGCCACACCCTTCAGCAAGTCATCTTTTCTCTTCCACAAATGAGTCGGGCCCCAAAGAGAGTCAGGAGAGGAAAGGTATGTGTGGGATGTTGCGGGTCAGTCAAACAAAACGGATGTGACAAGTTGATGTGGATCTGGGGTATTTCCGTTGGTTTATACCAGGTTGGGGTAAAAGATAGATTTGTGTGGATGAAAGATAGATAGATAGGTAGATGTCATACTCTTTTTGCTTTCCTTAATCACAAAAATGTGCTGGGAGACTGGATGTTGTGGGTAGACCGTGAAACTATGTGGTTCCCACAGAGCAGTGGTTGGCAGATGATGGCCATTTCTGAGACTTGTGAGTTAGATTCTGAGTTCTCTTAATCATGCAGGTAAACATCTGAGCTTTTGGTCATTGCTGATCAAGGCTAATTATCATATCCGGGGCTTGTCTTGTCCTGTAACCTGAATGAGCCATTGACAAATGGGAAAGGCTCCTCTACCCACAAATATCTGTCCTCTACACTCTACTTCATCCAATTACCACTGTCCTAGCTTCTTTCTCAGAGACCCCCGGCTGCCACCACTGGTGGCCCAGTGAATGCTCCAGTGAACTATAAATTTACCAAGATGGGTGCTTTCGGCCCAGAATCAGCCATGAGCAGACTAAATTTGTTTGTCGGATTAATTTACCCACCTCAGCAAGGCCTAGAAGGAATGAGAGGACAATGATTTTTTTATTTTGATGACAGAGAAGAAAAATCTAGAACAAAAATAAAATTCTAGGTCAACAGGCAGTATAGCATAGTGATTAATCATGTGATTCTGAATCAGACTACCACCATCACTCCTTGAGTTTCAAGCTCTAGAACTTCTCACTGCTTCCGTTTCTACAACGTTCATACAACAGGAGTGATGACAAGTACCTCCCTCATCAGATTGCAGCTGTGAGGAGTAAATGGGAATATTTTTAGGATAGTGCCTAGGAATGCCTAACATTTAAAGTGCCTAATAAATATTATGTCTTGGAGTGGGACTTGAGCAGCCAGATGTCAGCATGAGGGCACTGGGAACCCTGGTGATGGGGAAAGGAAGAGTCATCTCTGAGCAAAATCCAGTCAAACAGAAGGCCTGACAACCAGTTCGCTAACAACTTATTTCTATCCGTAAGTGTGGAACTCACAGGCTCTTCTTCTTAACCCTCCTTCAAATACCTTCTGGGATTCCACCCATAGCCAACAAAGGGGTTGTCTGCTCTTATTTCTGCAGGGAGTATCATTTTACCCTGAAGCCAGCAGGAGGGGGATGCCCTGCATTTTCTGCCTCCTGGGTCAGGTGTTGTCAAGTTTTTTGCTCATTTCATGGTGGAGAAGAGACTAGAATCATGTCTGTACTCAGTTGCTATAGCAGCTTGAGTGGCAGGTCATCCCACAATTGAACTTCCAGGAGAGAAGGAATGCTTGAGTCCAGTACAGACACAAGGACAGACACAAGGTTAAGAGTCGAAGTTTAGAAGACAGAGAGAAAAGTAATCTTTTCAAGTCTAGACAGCCATATTAACAGCAAGGGCTTAATGTATTGCACTCTGTTTATCGCAGATTTTTGCTGACAGCATGGAACCTGATCCCCCTTTTCTCCCACCCAAGCAAGTTCCCTTCTGCTGTGGTGTTGAGACCGCCTCCTCCCATCAGCCCTTGCAGGACCGGCCATCAGAAGTAATAGTTGGAGATCACAGGGCAGCGGGAAACGGAAAGGGGGAAATATCAGGGTTTGTATTTTAGGGATTGAAGATGAACCCATCACAGGAGTCCAGGAACAGCCAACAGTTGTGTTTCAGTCCTCCCAGGGGTTCTTTCTGGAAGTTTTATAGTAGTTAAATGTGAAAATCGGTGGATCATCAAAGATTTTCTGTATGTATTCTATCTTCCCTAGGCAAGCAGTTTGAAAAAGATTTTTTTCTTTCATTTTTAAATCATTTAAAAAATTATTAAATGACTTTGGTTAGAGTATTGGGCAGTAGCTGGTGGGAGTGAAAATTCATTTCACCTTTATGGAAAACAATTTGGCAGTACGAAGCCATCAAAACGGACATATCCTTGACCCAGAAATTCCATTGCTAGGAACTTATACTATACTTATACTTATATGAGAGAATGTTCCTCACAGAATTATTTATAATGGCTCCCCAAATGGAAAATACCTAAATAGTCTGAAATAGGGGATGCGTTGAATAGAGTACAATGGGACTACCAAGCAGCCACTGAAAAACTTCCTTAGAAAAGTCTTTTAATAGCAGTGAGCTATCAGGCTGTGCTAAGACCACAGACTTCAGAGGCCTTGAATTTCAGTGGCTATGTGAGGGTCATGATACTAGCCTCACAGGGGCGTTATAAGGGTAACTGAAGGTAGGAAGATAAAGCGATTGGCACAACCCCAGTAAGTCTCTGAAATTGAGAGGGAAGGTGAGATCATTGTGATGATGATGAGGAGGAGGTTGGGCAAAAAGCATATTTCAAAAGAGAATGCTCAGTATAGTCGCAACTTATTATTTATTTAAATATTATATATATGCATGTCTTCAATACGTGGATAGTTCTGTATGTTGTATGTGTGTGTATGTATATGATATGCATAGAAAAAAGACTGGAAGGATGTACACCAAATGCTAAAAAGTAACCAGTTTTGGGGAGTGGAATTAATTTTCTGATTTTTCTGAATTTTTCTAACTAGAATTCTGAATATGTATGGCTTGTGCCATAAGAAAAAGTCATACCCCTGGGAGATAAAACCCATCAGATAAAACCCTGATATAAAAAATACTAAATCCATTTTCTATAAAGAATAAGAACCTGTAAGGGGGTGGAAAGTGCATTGAACAATGGGTGCCTTAAAGCTGAAGAGAGGCTACAGGAAGGACCGACTTCTTGGGGTAAAAAAAATCTTCCGGAACAGGGTACTGCTTTAGTCCCTGAGCCCAGAGCTATGCAATCTGCCTGCTGCTCGCACCTGAGGCACCTGAATGATTGAGCAGATTTCTCCAAACTTGTGTACTGGCTCAGGTTACATAAGCCACTGGCTGTTTGTGTCAATGGTTATTTTGCCCTGTTCTGAATTGGAAGGCATCTGTTTGATTAACACAGTTTATATAACCGAAATCTGAAACTGAAGAAAGGATTTGGCTGGGACTGTTGATTGCACTGGAGGGTGGGTTGGCCAGGAATCTTCCAGAGTGAGAGGCTCTCACGTTGAAGCAGTGAATTAGAACAAATTGTTCCCCACACCCCCCCTCAGCACATGAACGCTCAGCGGAATCTAGCTCGTTGACAGAGTTGGGTTCTACTCCTCCTCCAGGGCACGGGATGGGCTTGCTTCCCTCCAAGGGCTGAACAAGGCAACCGGGCCCACGCAAAGGAGCCGGTGGCAAGGCCAATTTAATGGTCATTTCATGACCTGTGCCCTATCCGCGTTCCAACCGCCTTTTCTGTTTCTAAGCTCAAAAACATTTCATAAAGGTTTTTTGGGGTGGAATCTTATTTTTGTAAGAATGGGTGTGTTTGTTGTCTTTTTCTCCTCTTTGAAATCTATTTCAATTTTTTTCTTTTTTCCTTCCTGAATTTTAATGGGTCTGAAAGTAGGACTCTGCCAGAATTCTAACAGTCAGGGGGAAAAAAAAAGGTACATGATCTTCTTCTCCAAAGCCAACCTGGGGCGCATTTTCCAGGCCTCTCTCCCACACCCACACAGCTGAAACCATGGAGGCCATGGGGGTGGCGGCCAAGGCCGTGTGTTGTAAGCCCAGACGCTTCCTGTTTTGTCTCTCACCTCATCTGGACCCTGGGGTAGACTCAGTTCTCATCTCTTAGACTCTGTTTTTTCAGTCTCTGGTCTCAGTGTCACTTAATCAGGAAAATGTTAATTCCTCAGCAGGGAGAATAAAGTCATAATGGTCTTCTTAGTTTTATACTAAAACCCTTAGGATCTCTTGAACAAGTAGCCCAACTCTCTTACCCCTGTTTTTCCATCTGTAAAGAGAAAGGCTGTGAAGTGTGTTTTGTCCTCAAGCGCACTCATCCCTGAAAGCCATTTGGGAACAATTTAGGTTGGGTCTCATTATCTCAAAAGGTGTGGAGAAAAGTATTAGATAATTCGAACTGCATTCATCATAATCAATATATACAAGCCAGATGTATCATGGGCTGTAAGTGTAATGGAAGTGTGTACTCCCACGTGCACACATTACAGAGAAGGTGTACGTGAAGTCTCACCAGCCCCCCTACACAGCATAGTGTTTTTCCTCAGGCTCCCCCTTACTTCTGGTCACTTCTCCGTCCCCGCCTCCTCCAGAAGGGCCCCCTTCTAATTCAGAAGCCCAACTCCATTAGGAATTTGTCCAAATTCCATGCCAGAGGGATTACGGTTTTGTTAAAAGGTGTAACTCCCTAATATGATTAATCCTGCCAAGGAGAGTTACTAATTTCTTCTAGAATACCCTCTATTGTAAGATCTACCACCAATTTAATTTATTAGTAGCTTTTAGGGATAGGAAGGAAAAACTACCACATGGATTATATCCATTAATGGGGAGATGCACCCCAAATTCCGATAGCAGATAGCCTTGAGACATCTACAAAAGGTATCTATTCGCTGTGGTTAAATAAAAGTGCAGGCTTGAGCACTTGCTTGGATGAGATCCCTTCACCATGGGTCAGCTGTGTGACCTTGGCACATAACAGCTCTCAGTGTCTGTTTCTTTGACCATAAAATAGGGATAATAGTACCTATCCCACAGGGCTATTGTGAAGGTTTAATACATGTGAAGTGTTTAGAACAGTACTTGGTAACCGATCAACAAATATTAGTGTAATTGTTAATCCAGATGAATCTTTATTTTTCTTGTTCCAAACAAGTTTGATGAAATATAGAGAACTTCAGGCGCCTGGGTGGCTCAGTGGTTTAAGCCGCTGCCTTCGGCTCAGGTCATGATCTCAGGGTCCTGGGATCGAGTCCCGCATCGGGCTCTCTGCTCAGCAGGGAGCCTGCTTCCCTCTCTCTCTCTCTGCCTGCCTCTCTATCTACTTATGATCTCTCCCTGTCAAATAAATAAATAAAATATTTAAAAAAAAAGAAATATAGAGAACTGAACTTCTCCCTAGAAAAAATACAAATGTGTACAGGCACATGAAATCTAATACACACTTAGGGGTCTTCAAGGCTCTGTGAAGTCTACTCCTCTTCCTAATCCACTTGGTAAAATCTGGAGAGAGCCACTTTGGGCAGCCGGGTGTCATGGCTCAGAGGCTAGGCTTTGGAGTCTGGCCAGCTCAGGTTTTAACCCTGACTCAGCCACCGACGAGTTGCGTGGCCGTGGGCAAGTTCTGTGCCATCTCTAAGCCAGGTCTCCTTACACTTAAAATAGTATAATAGCAGTACCTGCTTTGTGGACTTAGCCCATCAACGAAAACAGGTTCTGTGGGATAAACTGTATTGGGTCATTGGGGCACAGAAGTCACACTGTTACCTGGAGTGAGGAATCATCCAGTTGTTCCCAGTCTATTTCCAGACACCTACCCTTTGCAAAAGAGCTAGGAATGGACTGTTGGAACCACGATTCTGAAAAACATCCCTTATCCTATGAATTAGGGGAAGAACGATGCTAGCAGCAACAAAAACTAAACACAGAGATGACATATTTCGAGTATTTAAGAAATTGTTCCTTTCCTAAAAGGATCTAAATAGAAAATCTTAGAGTGACTGTGGAGTACAGTAGGAAGACCCTGAAACTTGCTCTTGGGAGCTAGATTTTAGTCCCTCGCTAGCCTTAGAGACCATGAATGGTGATATCACTGCTCAGAGCTCTCCCCTACTGACTTCAGTTTGGAACACCAGGGTGCCTGGTGTGTTTCAAGAAGACTTTTCTAAATGGCCAGAGGACCTACCTTTCAGTAGGTAATGCTTATTTATATGCCACATACATTGTTTTTGTTTGTTTGTTTTAAGTCCATAAGGAAACACACCCAAATGTTAAGAGTTGTTATCCCTGAGATGTAGGGTTATAGATTATTTTTTCTTGGTATTTTTCTGCACTTTTGTAATTCATTTTGTAGTAAGCATGCATTGTTTAAATAATTAATTCAACATTCACCTATATGCCATGTACTCTACTAGGCACTGAGAGTACAGGCCCCATTATCTCCTAATATCTATAGTCTAGATGGGAATGAGACACTGAATAAGTAATTATACAAATAATTAATTGCTTCCAATGACAGTAGGCTCAATAGAGAAGTCTAAGGGACTATGAAGTCAATGGGGACTTGACCTAAGACAGAGTTGGGAAGGCATCCCTGAAGAAATTATATTAAAGCTAAAATCTGAAGGGAGAGAGAGGGAGACAGAAGGAAAATATTCCAGATGTAGAGAATGGCATGTGCAGAGACCCTGAAGAATGGTGAACTCAAGAAGCTGAACGTAGGCCAGAGGGACTGCAGCTTGGAGCAAAGAGGACATCCAGATGAGGCAAAGCACCAGAGCGAAATGGCCTTAACCATTGTGTTAATGGTTTTTGCATTTGATTTTTAAGAGGAAGAGAAAGCCAGGGTTTGAAGCAGGATAGTAACCTATAGCTATGTCCATTTTGGAATTGTTTTTTAAAGAAAGAAAACAACAAAAGTGTTTCAAATAACTTGTTACCTATGGTTCAGATTCAGATTTTTAAGGACAATTCATACACACATCCTCCATTAAAAAGCAACTATCATAAGCGATTGCTCTTGAAGTGGTTCCTTGATGCAGGGAGGCTGGGGAGGGACAGGAACACAGCCCTGCAGCCCGGAATCTCTCTGTGTCAGTCTGGGGCCATGGAGCGCTCTGGGAAAGACGGCCCGTCACGTGGTGGAGAGCTGATCGACAAGAGACCCTTTCCTCCCACATGCCCCCGGGGAGGGAGGCAGGAGGCCGCCCCATAAGCTTTCTGTCACGAAACTTCATGCGCCATGGAAACGCAAGAAGATTCCATCCCCAGACTAGCTGTGGTCAAAACACAGCTGGACAAATGACACCGTCTAGGACCTGACAAATTGTGAGTGTGTATTTCAGCTCAGGAGTGCAGAACTAGGTCATTGTCATGCCAATTAACCAAAGTTCAAGCTCAGGTGATGCTCTCAGGGGCCTCTATAAACCTACATCCTGAAACGGTGTATTAGCAATCCACACCAATGTGAAGATCCTACGTGTTCCAATGCTTCTGAATTTATTTAAAAAAAAATTTTTTTTTAAACCTACTGTGCTCTATCACCTCGGGAAATCACCATATCAGAAGTAATTAGCCACTTGGCTGCTGGATAACAGATGAGATGTTTCCAGCAAATGCTCGCCTCCAGCGTTCCTAAATCAACTGGGCACATCCTAACCTCCAGCCTGTTGGAATGGCAGAGGGAACTGCCAAAACACACTCCTGCTCCTGGAGTAACTCAAAAGTTTAGTGGGCTCTGGAGCCGCCAGTCACAGGCATCTGGTAGTCAACCCTTTCCTGTAATGAGGAGTTATTAAATATTCACATCAGGAACCAGGACTTTTGTCGGCCTTCCACTGGTCTTCCAACCTGTTACCTATTATGCCTCACACTTTATATACCCCCGAACACAACGTGAAGAAACTTGTGAGTGTTCTATAAAACCTGCCACTGACATCAGGGTGGGTCTTGGAGGCTTATGGTTATCCTAATAAAACCAAGGAATGTATAACAGCCTGTAGCCAGCAGACCACCAGCTAGTTTATTGTTTAAACACAGAAGGAAACCTCTGGTAAACCTACTGTACCTGAGGTACAGCACGGGGCTGTTTCTTAACCCTTGAAGGCTCTGTTAGGCACCCAACGTAAGATGACATCTGTATGTTTCTTGTTTCTCTCCATGCGATGAGTCTGCTAAGTTACACACTTAGACAAGAAATGCCTCTTGATGGAGTGGTTATGAATTACAGATTGCAACATACGAATCAATTTGGATTTTTTAAAAACATGAATTCAAACCAGATCTGGGAGGCTACCTTTCCCTTAGACAGCATAAGCACAAGGCAAAGGAGGAGTCTGGCGGGTGGGCGGTCCTGCAGCCCTGTTTTAGGTCCTAGGAGACTCCAGAATCTTCTTAGTCTCTTCTTTTCTCCATGGCTAGCTTCATGCTCAGGGGCTCAGCATCCTAACCCTACCAAAGTGCAGATATAGGAAGGGATCCATATCAGAGCTGACTGAGGAGAATGAAATGAAGGAGCTGTGGAGGTGTGGCCAGGGAAAGGGAATCAGTGAGAGATGCGGAGCACGAGCAACCATAACCAGTACCAATGCCAAGGGGTCAAGGGAGGGGGACCTGGCAGGAACTTTGAGGGTCAGCATCCTGGGGCACAGAATAGGCTATGGAAGGGCAGAGAACCCATCTAGAAGGGCAAATAGAAAATAACCACACGGGCTCTGACATCAGATTATCCAATCTATTACAGTGCTCAGATTTTTTTAGCATCTCAAACCTAATAAGCATGAAAGAGAAGATAAGCTCATATGGGTGGTATTTTATTTTTAGTCCTAAAAAATACTAATGGTGGAAATATCAGTGAGTGGATCTGGAAGGGGTTGAGGAAGAAGGACCTGCCTCTGTTTCCAAAATTAGACACAGTAGTTGGTGGCCTCTGGTCTTGGGATGGTCAGTGACATAAGGGAAACCTTCCAGTAAGACTGGGTACCTGTGGGGCAGGTACTAGTCTTCCCTCTCCTAAAGTGCTTTTGTGCCCTGGACAAAAAGGAAATGGACTGCAACGTATTTGTACTTAAAAGAATTTTCCCATTCAACTTGTTTGGGAGTCATGAATTCATGCCTCTCTTCTTAGTCCTGAAATTTTATAAAGTTTTCTCAATAATTTCTCTGCTTCTGGTTTTGCTCTCTCCAAGCCATGATCATCCACATAACTGTCAGAATATTCTGTCTAAAAAAAATGAATTCCTGCTTAAAAGCCTGCTGGGACTCCACATTACCCATAGTGTAGAGTCCAAACCCTACAATGTACTCCCACGCACTCCCACAGCCTCCTCTCTTTCCTTCCTTCCTTCCTTTTTTAAAAATTAATATTAGTTTTAATTCAGCGTAGTTAACATACAGTGTTATATTGGTCTCAGGTGTGCGATGTAGTGATTCAGTCCCTCCATGCATCCCCCAGTGCTCATCACAGCAGGTGCAGCTCTTAGTCCCCACCAGCTATACCCCCATCTCCCCCACTCCGGTAGCCATCATTCTCTATAGTTAAGGGTCTGCTTCTTGGTTTATCTCTCTCTCTTCTTTTTTTTCCCTTTGCTTGTTTGTTTTGTTTCTTAAATTTCATATATGAGTGAAACCATGTGGTATTTGTCTTTCTCTGACTGACTTGACCTTGCTCAGCATAATGCTCTCTAGCTCCATCCATGTTGTTGCAAATGGCAAGATTCTTTCTTTTCTATGGCTGAGTAATATTCCATTGTGTGTGCGTATGTGTGTATATACTCACACACACAACTTTTTTATTCATTCATCAGTCAATGGACACTTGAGTTGCTTCCATAATTTGGCTATTGTGGACAATGCTGTAGTAAACATTGGGGTGCATGTATCCCTTTGACTGTCATCTCTTTTCAACTCTCCTGCTTGCCCTTCAGGTAGCAGCCACATGAATACTTTGGCCCATGTCATTTGATACGTAAGATCCTCTTAGTCTTCTGCCCCATTGTCAATCTACCTGACTTCTTCTGGTTTTGAGAAGCAGCTCAGGAGGTAGATCTCCAGGCTGAGGTGGAGAGAGGTTGCCTCCCTGACCATCCTCTGACACAGGATCTCTACATCACATGGAAACATCCCATCTCCCCACTGGCACTGGGAGCACCATATGGGCAGGGACAATGTCTTATTCTCCTACTGCATCATCTGGCAAGAGTGATCATTAGAAAATATTTGATGAAGGACCTCTGGGTGGCTCGTCAAACATCGACTCTTGATTTTGTCTCAGATCATGATCTCGGGGTCATGAGATCCAGCCCCACATCAGGTTGGGTGTAGAGGCTGATTAAAATTCTTTCTCTCTCTCTCCCTCTCTCTAAAAAAAAAAAAATTTGATGAACAAAACTAAATGATGTTTTGCCAGAAAGAAAGTACCCCACCAAGGTAAAAAGTTCCCTGGGCATTAGGCATGTTTTCAAAATCCTGTAGGAGCACAATGTATGTAAGTTTTTAATTATCCTTAATAATCCTCTCTATATGTTCTATGCACAGCTCAGCCCCTTAAGAATTGATTTAAATGAAAAGCCAGATAATTTTGAAAGCAAGGTGATCAAAGGATGTTTTGATGAAATGATTGGAAGGAAGAGAAAAATAAACCATAGGACATCTGACTTAGGGAGGGAGGCTTTAAAATACCCTCCAGTAGAAATGAAGTTACACGGTTGCCTGAGGACAATAGTAGAGATCATTTGGAGGTGCTAACGTGGATAGTCTGAACTCCATGCCCCCATACACCTTATTTTTCTAGAATTCTAAAAAAATGTTATCAACTGCTTAGTGGAGACAATCTTTCAGTGTTGTTTCACAACTGTGTGGCTACAGGACCTCATATAGTTTGGGGATCTGCTGCAAAGAAATGCATCAAACTTAGCCCACTCCTCATAAGGTTTATCCTCTGACAACAGGATTTCTCCCCTAAAGTCAATATCCTATAGGGGTCTTTATCTTCTCCGTGTTCTCTGGAACTCCTGGGCTGATGGGCTGGACCACACCTTGAGTATGACTTCCTCCATCCAGCTGGGGGTCACCCCCGGGAGTTACTGGGAGACCTACATTTTTACATTCAGCATGTTATGTCAACCATCAAAATAATCTGGAGTTGGTTTATTTTTTGGAAAACTATTTGCTGCAAACCGAAAATTGTCAGTCAGATGAAAAGGATGTGAATGACAGAAAGACCACAGCAGTGTAAACAAAGCAAAAATATTGACTGGTACCACTCAACCTGTAGAAGGTGTACATGGAGGGCTAACGCTTAGCAGCTAACAGTTCTCAGTCTACATAGAAGCCTACCAAGGCCATAACCACGAACCTTCTAGGAGGTCTAAACTAGGAAAGCTCATATGGTGAAAAGCAACAAGGACATACCACAGAAATTCCAACTCCTTTTGACAAGTATCCAATGCTGGGAATTAAAATTAGCATCAAATTATTCAATAAGGGCCCCCTCCTGCTCCTACCTCTACCACCATGACCACTGCTGCAACACAATATTTTCTTATTTCCTCCCAGAATGTAAAGTTGGAGCTAATCTTATTTAGTAGCCCAATTTATATGAACAACAAGCAATTGGAAATTCCAGCATTATAAGCAGTGTTTTTTTTTTTTAATCATATATGGGTTGGTCTAATTCTGGATAAACCACTCATAAAACCACTTATCCACCCTATGTCTCCAGCTGAAGAGGCATCAACAGCAACTGTGTTGCTTCTCCTTTGACAATTACTGCAGACACAGGCCCTTCTCTAGAAGTTGGTGCTGAAATCCTGGAGCAGAAGGAACAGTCAGTCATCCACCAGAATATAAGCTCCAAACGGAAGAAAACATCTGTTCTATAATTTTGAAGGTAGAATGTTTATACAACAATTGTGAAGACCAGAATGAGAAGGTACCAGGGTCACCATTGGATCCAGAAGTACTATGTTTGGTATTTACCCAAATGAGTTGAAAACTTTTATTAACACAAAAATCTGCACATAGATGTTTCTAGCAGCTTTATTCACAATTGCCATAAGCAATCAAGATGTCCTTCAGGAGACGAATAGATAGATGAATTGTGGTGCATCCAGACAATGGAATATTATTAGGACTGAAAAGAAATGGACTACCAGGCCATGAAAAGACATGGAGGAAACTTAAAGGTATATTACTAAGTGAAAGAAGCGAATATGAAAAGACTATGTACTGTGTGATTCTGACAATGTGACATCCTAGAAAATGCAAAGCTATGGAGACAGTGAAAAGATCGATGGTTAACAAGGGTTAGAGAGGAAGGAGAGATGAATAGGGAAAGCACAGAGGATTTTTAGGGCAGTGAAAGTATTCTGCATGGCACTGTAATGGTGGATACATGTCATTATACATTTGTCAAAACCCATAAAATGTACAACACCAGTGTAAACTATGGACTTTGGGCGATAACGATGCATCAGTGTTGGTCCACTGATCGTAACAAATGGACCATTGTAGTGGCAGATGTTGATGGTAGAAGAGCCTATGTGTCGGGGGGAGGGATAAGGAGTATTTGGGAACTCTGCACTTTCCACTCAATTTTGCTGTGAACCTAAAACTGCTCTACAGTGAAGGTCTACTGTTTTTTAAGTCTCGAGTATTCAAAAGACAAGGAGGTAGAGGAAGCAGAATAAATAGGAATCTTTTAAATATTTGATTTAAATACCACTGACCAACTTAGAGCAGTCACAAAGGGGTGCTTTATTTGTGATGTGTCCTTACTGGTGGAGCTCCGTCTTCACTGAACTCCTTTCCTCAGTATCGAAACCTCACTCCTGCCCTCTGTGGTGTCAGGACGTGGCCATGCCAGGCAGTTCGCTATCTCATCTGCGCCTGTGGCCTCAAGAGAACCACCAATGTGTGAGAAGGCAGGAAGGTCAGGCTTTCCCCAACACATCTTTCACATGTACCCCTAGACTCAGATCTGCCCCAGACAGCCGGTGCGAACTTGAACTTGCCCTGCGTTCCTGAAGAGGAAGCTGCCACAGCTAAGGACTAACTTCCATTCAAGACAGGAGGATCCCTGAGGACACAGCAGGCTGGACACCCATTGTTCTAACAAGGTTGGAGCGATCACGGAGCCCAAGTGAACACCGATGAGGCACTGGGCGAGAGTGGCCTGGACACAAGGAAACACCAGCAGCTCGACTCCCCTCTCCCTATTCGCCCAGTTTGACACTGATACGGAGAAGAGAGACCCCACGTATACTCAGATTTAGGAGCAAGAATGGAACTAAGCTATAGTTTTGCGATAGAAACTGACAAATTTGTCCAATAAATTGACAAGTTTAACGTCAGACTTGATACCTCTTGTTCATACACCATCATTACAAAAGTATCTATTTTCCCAATATCGCAATTCCACCTTGAAAACCACTGATTCTTTTCTCTTCAATATTTTGGGGCTGATGTCCTTGCCCATATTCACGCTGCTGCTGGAAATAAAGCCCCTGGTACAGAACAGACAGACAAGCAATGGAGTCTTTTAAGAGTATGGTGGACAACAGTGACCCCTGCTGGACGAATGAGGACAAACTAGCACGACACTGAACTAACAAAAAGAAAAATGTTTTTAAATGTTTTAATGTTCTGCTCCTCCTACTCTGGAGGAGTAGGAAAAAATGTTTTGTGTTGGTGTTTTAAAAAAATTTTTAGTCACCTAGGGCGCCTGGGTGGCTCAGTGGGTTAAGCCTCTGCCTTTGGCTCAGGTCATGATCTCAGGGTCCTGGGATCGAGCCCCGCATCGGGCTCTCTGCTCTGCAGGGAGCCTGCTTCCCTTCTCTCTGCCTCTCTGCCTACTTGTAATCTCTCTCTCTGTCAAATAGATAAATAAAATCTTTAAAAAAAAATTTTTAGTCACCTTTTTAAATTATTGGTTTAAAAACCAAACCCAATAAAATGGAAAAAAAAATAAAAATAAAAACCAAACCCACAAGACTTACTCTTTTTTAGATTTTTTTTTTTTTAATTTATTTGACAGACAGAGATCTCAAGTGGGCAGAGAAGCAGGCAGAGAGAGACGAGGAAGCAGGCTCTCTGCTGAGCAGAGAGCCCGATGCGGGGCTCGATGCGGGGCTCGATCCCAGGATCATGACGTGAGCCGAAGGCAGAGGCTTTAACCCACTGAGCCACCCAGGCGCCCCACTTTTTTAGATTTCTAGAAACAACTTCTGTTGAGTGTTTGCTACTTCTATGGTAGGTACGTTGATGCTTAGGGTAAGCGAGTTTTGTAAAGAGCTCTGCCTATTCTGTGCATGGGTTCTAAAAGCAGCTTAACTGCCTGTAGCCAAACAGTTTCTTTTCCATCTAATTGTCTGCCAGAGCTCCAACTTACTTGTGCACAGGCCGGAATTTATCTGCTTCGTGAGCAGGAGTAATTCTGAGAAACCAGAAAGCATGTGGTAGACTTCAAGACTGCCTGGGGAAAAGGGGTGTGTTTGAGATAGGTCAGTGGGGTCAAAAACATTCAAAGAGAACGTGATGCATCTTGCTAAACTTTTTCCCTGGGCTGCAGTGGAATTTGGATATTTTCAGAATCCTTAGGTCCTTAATTTGGCAGGGATGGAAGGGGAGGGTGAATGCTTTTCAAAAGAGTATGTTTTCTTGTATGTAACATCCTTCCTGAGGCTTTAAACTATGCTTTGCTCTGCAGAGCCCTCTTTAACTCTGTTTTGGGGACATTGTGAAGAGAGTTGGTGACTCCGTTCTCTGACTTTCAAAAAATGCTTCATCACACTGGTTTCTAATCTGCTACTACCTCGCTGGGCAACTTTGGGCAAGTTTTCTAAGCTTGCTTAGCCTCGGTTTTCTCCTCTGTAAAATGGGATTGCTTATAGTACCCACTTCACAGTGTTATTGTGAGGATTCCTTGAGATAACAGATGCTTAGTGCTTAGATGGTAGCCTGCCCCCAGTAATTGCTCAACAAATACAGGATATAATTACTGAAAGTAAACTAAACCTGTGCACAGACAGGTTCCTCCTTCCTTCCATTTCTCCCTCCTCCCTCCCTTCTTTCCTACTTTCCTCTTTCAAGAAATACTTATGGAGTCTCTATTATGTTCAGACCTCTGTGCTAGACATTGAGGCGCATAAGAAGCTGAAATAGGCTTTCCTTCCCTCAGGGAGCTTTCGGTCTCTTTGATGTTTTATCACTTGGCTATTGCTTAGTGATTCTAAAACTTGTTTGCTAATGCCCTAGAACAATACAAATTAGCTTAAATGACAATGTCCAATCTTAGAGGTGAACACATAGAAACATCATGATTTTTTTAAAAATCTAAAAGATTGACAATCATATGTCAGTTTTGGAGAGGGAAGCCATCGATAGTAGGCAAACCTTTAATTTGGGGCAAGAATAACAATGAGACTATTTTAATGTTTCTCTGACTATATGAACATCTCTACCAAAGAATAGTCAGAAAACTCCAGGGAATCTCAGACCAGTTTTCTGAAAGGGAATCTGGTCTTCTTGTTGTCAACAGTCACCAGTACAACATGGCTTCCTCCTTCACTACCCCTGAACCTGCCAAGTATTGGAAAGGATGCTGTTGACCCAGACCCATCCCTGGCCTGTGAGAAATGCACAGTCTATAGGGGGAGGGGACAAAGTTTCTGAGCTCTGGGGCCTCTTCAGATTTTTACTGCTCCTTCTTCACACAGTCTTGCACATTCTCAAAAGGGCCCATTGAGATCCGTGGCAACTGTTCTCGCTGCACTGACCAGAACTAAAGTTAGGGCCGAGCACCCAGAGCAGAGCAAAATCAGTTCCTCTCAAGTCAGTCTAGTCAACTGCTTTAGCCAAACCAATTTCCTCCATACTGTCCTTTAACCTGTTGGCAGGGTTAAGGCAACATCTTTCTCTTCAGGAAGCAGATTGTGAACCTCACGGACACTTAGCAGCCAAGAGCTTAATTGAAAGGGTTTGGGTTGTTATTTATACGTCACATAAATACCCAACTGGCCCCAGGTTTTACCTTTGGCCATATCTCGGCAGAAATCACAAGATGAACTTGATACATTTGGGATTCCCAGAAGAGGTCTTGGGAATTGGGAATACAACCTTTTGAAGTTTGCCATCCGCTTCAATCTATTCTTTATCCAAATCCTAATAATTACACCTGTCCTCCTTATGAGGGTTTGATTGTGGATGAGGCAATTTTTGCCTTTTCTCCCCAAAGGAGAGATCATTATCTTAAAAAAAAAAAAGATTGTCCTATAAGAGGCAAGTTCAAATACAGATGAAAATAATAATACTACTTAGCATTTCCACCCCACCTTTCATCTATAGAACTCAAAGTACTTGGCAAACATTAATTAATTTTCAAAACAGCCTTGTGAGGTAAGTAAGGGTATTATCTTTATAATAATATATAAATACTGGCTGGTTCATGAAAGCAGCCACTTAAAAGGGACAATTCTACAAGATCCATTTCAAAAACAACCTTCTCACCTGGTGTAGACTTAATGCTTTTGGGTAACACATAGAAGTGCCAAATTCACTAATAACATGATATCCTAGAATGAGCACATCCACCTTTCCAAAATAACTTCTCCAGTGGTTTTTGACAGTCTTACCTGTTTTGACGAAGCTTTTCATGTTAAAAAGTACTAGTTGTGGCTTTCAATCTACATGATGTCGGTCTTCATACATGAAAAAAAATTCTAATTGTTTTAGAGCATCAGGTTTAATGGTGAGAATCTAGGATCCTATTTCAAATGCATGTGGATTGGAGGGGGCTGTGATCATTTCAGCATCTTGTAATGTCCTCTGTAATCACCTTAAATTTTGAATGTATCATAAATCATAGTTCCCTAGCTTGTCAAAATGAGTACCAGCCAGGATTTCTAGATGAGAGACACCGATAGTCGGTAAAACTGACCAGGAGTGAATTCATTCAGCTTCCCTGCCCTGCCTCACACCGCCCCCCCCACAGACCCTCCCCCCTTTCAGGATATTCACATCGAATGAATGGTTCATACCCAAAGGTGGTCTATTTTTATTTTGTCTCCTCTCCATTCTCTGTCTCCCTCAGCAAATAAACTAGCATTCCATTTCCCAGTTGCTAACCTGGGTCTGCTCCGTTGCTGGTCGGAGTGGGTGTCAGGGTCCATCTCCCTCAGCAAAGCCCACCACAAGTGTACCACCTTTCCTCATAATCACGGTTCGGTGTACGCTCCCTCTTCCCCCTGACAGTGCTCATCCCTGTGAGTGGTTTTCTGATCCTGGGAAGTTAATTCTCTCTAGATTAGTAGCAATTATAACTTTTTTTCTATGTCTTTAAACTCACTCTACATCAAGAACTACATTGAATTCAGAAAACACTTGGTAAACATGAAGTTAGGGCTTACTTTGTTCCGCTGAAATGCAAAAATGTCCCCGGACTCTGACTGAAACCTTTGTTTATAGTCTTGATTGGGTAAATCCTCGTCACAAAATTTTATATATGTTGATCTGAGTTCTCTGCTTATGGATCCTAATAAGTGACTTGTTTCACTAAACCATGTAAGAAACTGTGTACGCCACTTAACTCTGTAATATTGATCCACTAAGTCCATCTGCTGCCTCTGTTGATGGCTTCACTTAGCAGCCTCAGGAGAGAAAACCTGGTTTTGGTCTCATAACTTTGGTTGAGCTGATGGTCTCCAATCTCCAAAGTGGGATAAACCAGATTCCTTCACTGTGTTTATCTTGGCCCGCCATGTCTCTTTATGGAGAAAATGGTCCAAATAAAGTGCTTCCTCTGTGTATTTTGACAGGAAACACTACGAATATGCTTCCCTTTTGTTGTGTGCCTTGCTCTTTTCTCCCAGTGTTGTTTACATATTTTCAGTACAATGACATATTTATTAATCCACTACTCTCTGCATGGGGCATGAAACGATTGGTTCCTCTGTAAAGCCCTCTTGGAAAAGGTGGTTTCTCCAGTGAGAGTTAATAATATTACCACTATTCATGTAAAAAACGCTGAGACAATCTCTTAAAAATGGAACACATTTATCTAAAACAGCTGGTAAAGAAAGCACACAGGCCCAGCCAGAGGCGGCGAGGCCAGAGGTCAGGGTTAACACCGATCTCGGTGGAACTTTGAAGCTGACATTTTACAGATTATATGTGTCTCAGTGCACAGTGGGCATGGCATATAAATTGGACTTAGAGGCCCCTATTTGTTCTCTGCATTTTTATGAGCCCACAGAGCTCTTCTTTGAAGCAGCATACATAGAAAATAAAAACTCATTTTAATGTTGTGGAACTATTTACAATAAATCACATTTACATCCTGGTTTTTCTGAAGTATAAGATCTTTCTCTCTCCTGCTCTCTCTCTCTCTCTCTCTCTCTCACACACACACACACACACACACACACACACACACACTCACACGTACACACATATACTCAGGGAGTCTATTTTCCAACCTGGATAGCTTATTTTTTCTCATTGTGGTATTGTAAACCCAATTTCCCTCTTTCTCCTTGCTTTGACTTAGGAATCGGATCCTGGAGGCAGCTATGTTTAGTACCACAAGGACACCTTTTGTAAGTCATGGGAGGTGATTCAGCTAGAATGAGCTACTCTTTACCCCTAGGAAAATCCCCTGATACCATAAAATGCTTGCTATAGCATGGCCCTTCGGCACTAGAAGAAAGCATCTGATTTCAAAGAGATGGAGTTCCACTCTGGAACTAATTATATCATTCGTTTTATGGATTTTTTTTTAAAGTTGCTAGGTGTTTTAACTAGAGAAGGCTGGCGACCCAGAGAGAAACATCTACCGGCAGAGTCTGCCATGGGCACTTTAGCCACCTAATTAATTTTCAATAAAAGCTCACAATAGTTAATTTGCTCTAGACCCAATGTAAATCAAATGGAGACAAATAGGTTAAAATTAGAAATGTGTGATGGAAACCATGTTTATGGTCAAAATTACCTTTCAACCTGGAAATAACACAGATTGACAGGGAAAGAAAATGAGACCACACAGGCTTTTGTTCAAATTGACTCTTAAGTGAATTAAAGATTTTATTAAGGAGACCATTGGGCCCTCCCCCCAACTAAAATCTGAGGTCTATGAAATAATGTCACTTTAATAAAAAGTAGTTTTTAAAAAAATGTTACCTTAAAAATCCTCCAGAATTAAGACATTGTTCCCATTACACTAAGTTGCCTCTCATTTTTTCCCCCCTTGGGCTTAACATAGTGTAGGGTATACTAGCAAAAATACTATAAAGTTATTAAGTTCCCAGGTCAAAATTGGCAACCATGCCTACCCCGCACCACATTCCTTTAGCTCCTATGTCTCAAAACAGTACTTTTCCAACATCAAACAGCCATTTTTATTTTTATGAGAACACAGACATAGATTTCTTATGATTTTATAATGATACTTCAGGCCTCCAACTAAAATACCTAGACAATATAGATATCTTTGGCCCTGTTCATTGGACAAATATTATTATTAAGCTTCTCTCCAGGATTTTATATTTGCAAAATATGTTGTGGGCTTTAATCATTTTAAATTGCCTTAACTTTGCCCGTTTTCTCCATGCCTCTCTGTTATTCCTCAGGCAGCCCTTCCCTTTTTACCCACAGACTGCTCATGTGATGCAAGGTGAAATGAGCTAATTTTTTAACATATTGGAAGGTTAGTCTCAGATATTGTTAGCCTTTTCCTCGTCCTTTGCTGAACATGGCAATTTAAACGACCCCTGAATTCTATTTTTGTTTCACTTTTGCCAAGTTCGTGGAGTAAATTCCCTCTTTCCCCCTCAATCTGGTTTTTCTTCCTGCCCCAAAGGAATGATGTTGTCATTGTGATGTCTTCTAATGCACAATAAATGCCGTGATGAATTGGAGGCAGGCTGGTTTCTTCTGAGCAGGAGTCCATTATCCTGTCACAGTGTTCCTTCCCTGTAACTTAATTTTTATTGTAACAAATGACTAAGTACCAAAAAATGAAACAATGTGATGGGCCAATCCAAAGTGCCCTGGGTCTGATGGTAAGTGAGTGGAGTGACAATTGTTTGCAGCTGCCTTCCAAGGGCTCTCTCCCTAATGACATCCACTCTCCAAATTGGAGTTATCAAAAGCATTTTCTGGATGTTTATGGAAGAGCTGCATTCACAGTGACTGACTAACGATACTAATATAAAGAAAGTACTTGCAAAAGATGGAAGAAGGGGGTTTAAGAATAAGAATGCAAGAGACAGAGTCTGCAACTTAACTGTGTATGAGAATTACCTGGAAATTTGTTAAACTGAAATGCAAGGCCTCATCACCCCCGGATGAGATCCCAATTTAGTTGGCTAGACGTGGGGCCTAGAGATATACACTTTAAATAAGCATCTCTGTTAATTCTGCTGAAGGAGTCACATAAGTTACATCATGAGAAACACTTGCCTAGAACTTCTGGTCAATCTTTTCAATAAAAGTCCACTGAATGCTTCACTCTTATTTTATAACAAGGCACCTTTTTTCTTTTTTTTTTTTTTTTTTTGGTCTGCTTGGATTTTTAGTAGCATTGGCCTCATTGATACGAAACTTCCCTATCTAATAAATGGTTGGAATACCTAAACACATGACAGATTGCATGTTTAAACACTACAACTGATATTAAGATTATACCTTTATAGGTGATTCACATTTAAAAATCAAAACAAAGCTTATTTCAAACTTTCTCAGATAGCACAATGTTGTCTGATACTTGCAGTTTCGTATGTAGTATATTGAATTGGCCCGGAAACACTGACACTTCTTGCCGAAGAAATATTTAGGAACAAAGGAACCACTGGATTTCGCCTCTAGTGGTTTAAAACTGAATACGTTCTGGAAGATCGGGGACTCTCTCTCCCTCAGTCCATCTATCTACTACACATTTACTGAGAACCCATCAAGAAAAATGAAAACTATTGTTCTGTTTTTTGGAGTGTGAGGCTAGCAGGTTTGTGAAATATGGTGGGACCATCCAAACACACGCACACCTGAGAATTCTCATGCTGGAATTCTGTAGATGGTACACTCCCAAACAGAGTGATTTCAGGAAAAGTCACAGTTGACTTTATCAACTCACGTAGTGTCTAAGAATGGGAGAGCTCTCTTAAAAATGAGGGTCGTCTGGGTGGCTCAGTGGGTTAAGCCTCTGCCTTCGGCTCAGGTAATGATCCCAGGGTCCTGGGATCGAGCCCCGCATAGGGCTCTCTGCTCAGCAGGGAGCCTGCTTCCTCCTCTCTCTCTACCCGCTTCTCTGCCTACTTGTGATCTCTGTCAAATAAATAAATAAAATCTTTAAAAAAAATTAAGTTTGAACATCACTTAGTTAAAAAGGCTGGACGAGAGGTAGAGGCTGTTGGGGAAAGAAGCAAATAACAGGTCTCTGAGTAAATGGATGAATCCTTAGTCCATTGATTTCCATGGAGTAATGGTAACATTTTTGGGTAATCACTGATGATGGTTAGAGAATAAGGGATGCTGTGTCAAAGAAATATCAACTGTTCTAGCCATATCTGAACAATTGCTGCTGGTAAAACAGATCATCCTTCCAACAATCTCTAAATATTTCATTTTAATTATAAACCACGAGGTGTTAAAGGGGTTAATGAGGTCTCAAGTCATTGTCAACTAATTATCTTTAAGTTGTTGTCAACACATTCTAATTGTTGTGCTTCTGCCAGCTCCACCACTGGGGGTGCACAATCCCAGAGTAATTGGCTAACACACACACACACACACACACACACACACACACACACACACGCATGCAGGCACACACACACCGGGATGGCTCACCTAGCTGCTGCTTTGGTTTGTTAAGTCAACCATTGCTGTCACCAAAACGCACATGTGTACAAACACACATATTTGCATGCAAAAGCTTTTAGGGACTTTCATCTTTTTAAAAGGGCAGGGGGAAAAAAAGTCAAGAAAGCGGTAGCCTGGACAGCAGAAGGGGATGGTTGAAGCCACATGGGTGGCTAAGCTGTATGAGAAACAGATGTAAGCTCTTTGGGGCCAGGGCAGGCTTTTCTCTTTACTGCCGGAGCAACCGGCCAGTGGAAGTCAATGAATGTCCCTACCATCGGTCCTCACCTCTTCCCCACACGAAGATTCTTCAGCCTGTCTGTTGAAGCCAAGAACAGAAAGGGACATCCACACTGTGGGGGAATCTATGATTTAGGCTCACTTCACCTAAGCTGTATTCTTAAAAATGATTCGTTTCATGGTCTAAATCAGCAGGGAGCTCTTTCTTGCTGTTCTGATTTTTGTCCATTCTGTCATCAGACAAGTCTAAATTACTCTGTTGCCATTTATTTCATCCATTTTTTCTTTCTTTCTTTATTATCCTGGTCTGGGAATCCTTTTGGAGTTGATAAAAGACATGGCTCTGACATAAACGGGTCATTGTCTATGGGGTTACTTAACAGCTAGAGATTACAAACTTAACGATGTGGAATGATACAACCACTTTGGAAAACTGGTAGTTTCTCAAAAAGATAAGCAGGCGTTTACCCTACAATTCAGCAATTCCACTCTCCTTACCCAAGAGAAATAACAAGATATGTCTACAAAAACAATAGTACAAGCATGTTTATAGCATTACTCATAATATCTCCAAATTGGAAACAACCTAGATGTCCACCAACAAGAGAAGGGATAACCAAATTGTAGCCTAGTCATACAAGAGAATACTACTCGGTGACAAAAAGAGATGAACTATTGATCCAAAACAATATGGAGAATCTTAACAACTTTAAGTTAATCAAAAGAAGGTGGATATGAAAGAGTATAGGTTGTATGACTTACTTATGTTGAGTCCATGAATGGACAAGACCAAATTACAATGAGATAAATGTCAGAATTCAAAAGGTTGCCTCTGGCAGGGGGGTAATTGACTGGAAAGGGTCAAAAAGGAAGTTTCTTGGGGCAACAGAAATAATTTCTATATTGTTTTGAATAATGGTTATGTTTGTGAATATAATTGACAAGACACATCGAGCTGAACCCTTAAGACATGTACCTGGTGTTATATAGATTATACCTCAAAGGTCTCAAAAATTACAAAGTTAAGGATTTTAGAAATACAGATGATGCCACCAGAGAAGACAGATGGAGAAAACAGGAAAAAGAGAAGATGAAGGGGAACTGATCATGATGGAGAAGTTGATCCTATTACTGAGGAAAATCTATGTGGAAAGATGAAGAGATATGTAGCCAGCTACCTAATATTTTCTTGAGTGTTTACTATGTACCAAGCACTGTCTAATCATTTTTATGACGCATTATCTCATTTAATCTTCTTGTTTTCTTTGACCCTCCTGTGTACAGAATTAGAATAGTCATATTTCTTGGTAAAGATCATTGGTCCATGCGTGGCTAGTTTTATTTCTAGTTAGCTAGCTAGTTAGCTAGTTATTTTCATTCATAATATGTACTTACAAGCCACTCAAACACAAGCTATAACCTATTATCTAGCTATATAATCCTCTCTTTGGGGGAGAATAGGTGCATTTTCCCACTTTCCCCCCTTATCATTCCTTTTTGTGTGCAATTTTATTGATGCTATGTGAATTCTTAAACTTAGAGATGTATATGTTACCTAGCTTTAATTTATGAAAAAAAACGTGTTCTATATAATCTTTTGGGTCTTAATTTTCTCACTTGATATTATATTGCTAAGATTCATCCTAGTTGTTATATGTTTCTGTGTCATTTAATCTTTTTACACCCTGTAAAAAATAGGTATTATTATCTGCATTTGTTGAAGATGAAGCTGAGGCTCAGAGAAGTTAATTAACATGCCCAAAGACACACAGTTAGAAAGTAGTAGAAGCAAGATAAATAGCTGAAGTTCCTAACTAATTTGCTGCACTGCCTTTTCCATTCTTCTTATCTATGTTATATCTCTGCCTCTCCCATACCTATCCTTAATCATATCTGCTATTATGATCATACATATATTTAAATTTATATATTTTGTAGATAAATCCACTTTAATGTCTGTATCTGTATCTACATAATGTCAGCAGAAAACCCATGTTCTAGAATATGAAAGAATTAGGTCTGTCTTAGAGTTTATGGGTCCTTATACTCTGGTAGAGAAATAGGAACATATTCATATAATTTCAGAAGTTCCAGTCTTCTCATATTCAGAATATACAAGCAGGCAAGGTCTTCAGAAAACACGCGAAGGCTTGGCAGTGTGCATGTGTGCACGTGTGCACACCCATGCTCATGCATTTTCTGGAGTGTGTCTTAGAACAACATCCTTATTTCATTTAGTTTCATACACTAAAAAGGCAAATGCATGGGCACTGTTTAACCAAGCCCTTGCTCTGCACCTTATAACTGTGTACCAGAGGCCAGGGAAACCGGAGCACTCTCTCAGGATGCCATTACGGCCAAGCAGAGTCTCATTAAAAATCAATTCCTTGGGTCCATAAAGCCAGTTTATTTTATCTTCCTGGAGTGCCTGCTGCTAGCAGTTACACAGTTCCATTGTGAGGCAGTCTTGTCTGTTAAGAACATTGCACAAAACAGCTATTTAAAGATTTTCCATTTTTACGTTAAACTTTATAATTTTGCGGTAATTTAAGTTTACAGGGTTTACTTCTCAAGCTTCGAGTATCTTGTTACACGCATTAGAAGTAACATTGCCAGTCCTCAGGTCCCACTAATTAAATATTTGCCTTTATAAACTTGATGTCGTCCAATGTAAATGTGCAGATTTAATTGGGTAGCAAAGGCTCCAGAGCTGAGAAAGCCTGATTTGGTCAATTTCTGCAGTTTCTTGTACATTGCTGCTTTTGTACTGCTGAGTTGTGCCTATGGTCTTCACTGGTAATAACAGAAAAATCAGGTACGGAATTTGTTCTTTGTAGTGACTTTAATTCAAATATCTCTAAATATCCTAGAAATCAATATGTATTGGCCAAATTTTATAAATGGGGAGTTGAAAGCACATAGAGATTTAGTGACCTGTACAGGTCACACCCTGAATGAGCAACAGAGGTGGAAGAAATTGGAGAGGCTGCTCTGGCCCCATCTGGAATCTTTTAACTCTCTTGACCCCCTTGGGCGGGTTTAGGGGGTGGCTGATTTCAAAGATCAGTGAACTTTTTGGAAGAGTACTTGCTAGTGAAACATAGAGGCTTGGATTCCTGAGATTTTAGTTATTCCAAAGATGCCAGCTCAGTTTACATTTTAGAAGAGTCCGTGTGGTTAGCGAGGAGAGCAAAGAGGGAAGAGAAGGGTGGGATGGGCTGGAGTGGAGTAGGAAGAAGGTTAAGACACCAAGTACATGTTGGGGACCAAATAAGCATATCATTATTTCATTTTTTTAAGAAAAGCTTACAAGTTGACCTTGGAAGGAATCAAGTCTGAAACAAACCTCAACATGATCTTCTAAATTTTTTCAGTGGGAAGTAGGAGGGCTCTCCTCTGTTATGAACTCTCGCAATTTTGACAACTGCATTTTTCTTCCAGAAACTGTCCCTCGGACACCATTCTCCAAGACGCCTTATGTGGAACCCTATGTCTACAAGATGGTAATTGGTGTTTGAACAACAACAATGAAAGGTAGGTGTTTAAATGTGTTTACATAGTTTTGCAACATTTGTTCTCCTTCCCAGAGCTTCATAAGCATAGTAGCCTGTTAAAGGCTCTAGGGGGTGCCTGAGTGGCTCAGTTGGTTAAGCATCTGCCTTCAGCTCTGGTCATGATCCCAGAATCCTGAGATCGAGCCCCATATTGGGCTTTCTGCTCAGCGGGAGCTTGCTTCTCCTTCTTCTCCCTGCGTGTGCTCTTCTTACTATCTGTCACCATCCCTCTCTCTCTCTCTCTCCAATAAATAAATGAAATCTAAAAAAAAAAAAAAAAAAGATCTAGAAATCCTGTAGGAAAGAAATCTTACTATAACTTGTTTGACTGTGGACTTTGCCTACACTGTAGCAAAACAACTATATATACTATCTCATGAAAGCAGAAATAATCTATGGAAGACATTTCAGGGAAATGTTCAGTTCTTTGACATTAAAACAAAAAAATCAGTCCTATGCCTCGCCCACTATACAAATTCCCAACTAAATCCCAAGTTGAAAATTCTACTATGGGAAGGAATCCAATGGTTTAGTCAAAAGCCTCATTCCACAGAGGAGGAGGCACAAAATGTTAAGTAACTTATCCAAGTCACATGCAGTTACAGAAATTGACCATACCCGGGACCTCCACCTCCCAATGCAGTAATGGTCTATGTCACCACTGTGCCACTCAACACACTCAACACACCAGAGTAGTGTTTCCATACTCTGAATCATCTGTCAGTTCAGAATAATTTTTGTCTGGGTTTGAAAACACAAAACTGAAATGTTGTTGCATTGCCGTTCTGTGTTAATGCTTGTCTAGGATGAGACTAGGCTAACGACTAAGTATCAACAGAGAGCTCCAAGATGAGAGCCCCCAAGAACTTGAAAAGGGGGTGCTTGAGGTTGAGGGATGAGTTTGAAAATCTACTAAGGCTTCTACAAAAATTGTAGATCCAGAATGTATGCGGTGCCAAACTGACCCTGATGCTTCATAAAACAAGCAGGTAAGAAAGTTTTTAAACTCAAGGAACTTCTGAAGGTGCAGAAAAGGTAGAGCTCACCTTGGGGAAACACTGTTGGGAGAATTGTCCGCCAGCCTCTAGAGCCAGTGGCTTTCCACAGCACTGGGACAGGGATCGAGAGGGAAGATAGATGGAAATATGTTCTGAAGGGCTGAATCATCTCCTAAGAATGCACAACTAGAAACAACTTTATATGTCTGACTTAGTTGTAAACTCGCTATTCTCCCTATTTGTGTGCAATTTTGTACTACTGGATACCTGAAAATTGGCACAAGAATCTATGTACACTAAAAGAAAATCTAGAACAACAACAACAACTACCAGATAGGGGTGCCTGGGTGGCTCCGTCGTTAAGGGACTCTTGATTTTGGCTCAGAGTCTAATCTTAGGGTGGTGAGATCAAGCCCTGCCTCAGGCTGGGCGTGGAGCCTGCTTAAGATTCTCTCTCTCCCTCTCCCTCTGCCCCTCCCCCCTACACCCCTCCCTCCTACTCCCACCTGCTTTCTCTCTCTCTGAAAAATAAAATAAAATTTAAACTCTGAAAAATAAAATAAAATTTAAATAAATCTGATATTATGAACTTTTCTGAAATAGAGTCTAGAAAAAGAAGTAAGGAGACAGGGATGGGTGGTAAGAAACTAGAAACACGATTTCTGAAGGAAAAAAAAAAGCCCAAACTTGGTTCCGTAGGCAGGGTCTCAGGATGGGGTTGAAGCAGATCTTTAACCAAGCTGAGTCTAAATTGACTGGGAGGCTTTTCTTTGGAGCTCTCCCTTGGCAATGTTTTATCACAGTATGGTTTCTCATCTTGGCCAAGAACAGAGGTGGAACGGAATTGGCTCAGTCTTAGCTCTAACAAGACAGCCACAGTAATGGAAGACATCTTTTCCCCATAACTTTGAAAAACATGAAAGCAGATATTGGCTCTGAGCATGTCTGATGGTCTAACTTTATTTCCTGTCAACAGAAATAACTCTGATTTATATTTGGTCATTCAAGTTCACACACTCAGATACAACTCATACGAAAGAACACAGAGAGATGTAATATATAGAGCTGTGATGTATGTCTATCCAGCAAAGCTTCCTGGTCCAAAGGAGACCTCAGGGACTGGGAAAGACCCTTCAGTATTCTCACTCTTCTAACACTCCATCCCCCTGTGCATCCTTCCAGCGCGGCACACCGCATGGGCGTCAGATGAGCTACATGTTGGCTTTGATCTCAGAGCCCTTCACCTACCCTCTTTGTGGTCTGGAAGGTTGGTTGGCCTGTATCCAATCATTGTCATGGGATGCTGAAGGCTGAGGGACTGATCTGTGCTGGCAGCTGGAACCTTGTTTTATTCTACTAATATTTGGGTACATCAGAGGGGTGAGAGAATTTTTAACATTCCATTTCCTTCTCAAAATTGATCGATGGTGCAAGCAGTGGAAATTGAGTGAATGTGCCTTTTCAGTTAATGTCATCTGATGTCATCTGGTTTTAAATTCAGAAGCATTCTTTCCACTGCCCTGTTATTATACTGTATAATTTATTGGATTTAAGATGCCATCCATCATGACATGGACCATTATTTTATGTACCACTAGGAAAAAAAAATGCCGCCGATTAAAATAGACCTAATAATTCCTTACATTTAAATTTTTGTCTTTTATTCTTATTAAAAGGATTCTTTTACATTCTTTAGATAGACTTTTGGTATGTGTCATACTTGTACAGACATAAAAAGGAAAATATATGTAAAATAAATTGGCTAAGGTTCTAAAACTTCTGTACATTCAGAGTCCAACTCTTCCAAATCCCTCTAGAGATAGAATCGTCAAAGTCTGTGTTATGGTACACAGTGCAGTGTTTTGTCCCAAAACACTACACTACAGCACAATGACAACTGCATTGTGACCATGCCTGGCTGACAGTGCGTTTGAGTGACACAAATCTGAGTTGCTATGCATAGTGAGAAGCCAGGAGCTTGAGATACATTCTGATTTTAGAGGTGTTAAACTGTGTGTGTGTGTGTGTGGTGGGAGGGAAGGTGCGTCTTATAGTGGAAGAAATATGGTATGTTTTTGTATCAAAGCATAGTATGAGACTCATGTATACAAAATTTCAAAATACTTTACAAGTATTTCTATCTCTATTTCTTAGGTTCAATATCAACCTCAAGAAAGTATATGGAGTTTAAAATCATCCCCACTTTAATTACTGTCTCGGTGTAACCAATTCATAGAATCCTAAGTGAAGGTATTTTCTTTTGCTTTTGAAGAGATTCTAGAAGCTTTCTTCTTGAAAGATGTGGCTATGGACAAGCCTGGGAGGCAATTTTATATAGTTCCTGGGAAAAGTGCCTGCCAATATTTCCCTGTCCTTCATTAAAAACAACAACAACAACAAAACACCATTTCTACTAGAAAATGACATTTATGCTTATTAACAAAGTTATTTGCTAAAAAAAAAATAGTAACAGTTTTCATCTGTTGTGCCTAAGCTTACAACAAAGTAGATGACGTGTACTTTTGTGACATTTGTGTCAAGATCTTTCCTTTAGGAGCCCCTGGGTGGCTCAATCAGTTAAGTGCTGACTCTTGTTTTGGGTTGGGGTCCTGCTCTCAAGGTGGTGAGATCAAGCCCCGCTTCAGGCTGTGCACTCAGCTCTGAGTCAGCTTGGTACTGTCTCTCCCTCTCCCTGCCCCTCCTGCTTCTGCTCTCTCTCTCTCTCAAATAATAAATAAGTCTTTTGAAAAATCCTTCCTTTACTACATAGCTCTAAAGTAAGCACAAATGTTTTAAGAGACAAAAATTTAAATCAGTAGTAATGACTAGAATTAGATGCGAAGACAATATTCTATATTATTTGAATAAAAAATAACATGCCAGTTTCTTCTTCAATAAGTTAATTAGAATGTATTGAAACTCGTGGAATTATTATTCAATTTAAGAGCATTTGTATTTTATTTAATCTCAGGAAGTGTAATTTTTGAAACTAATATTTCACACGAGCGTACACGTCGCATAAAAGCTGATTTTTTCCCCTCCCCACTTGGGTTAGGCCCAGAGGTAGTTAAATGCTGGTGATTCTGGCTCCGTCCAGCGGAGGGCAGTAGTGCACACCTTTAGAAGCGGGATTCCCATTTCGGATTGGACTGGCACCCACCTGAGAGACCGTATATCAGGCTCTGTGTCTCCGGAGTCAGGCTCTTGTCACAGTCCTTGACAGGGACAGCAGGGCCACGACGAGGTGAAGGTGGCAGAATTGAAACCTCATCTTTCCAGTTCTGTGGACTGTTTCCCAGCCCTGGGGGAGCTCTATGACATGCAAAGGGTCTGGGACCCCAGCCCCACAGCCTGGCTACTTGAGTACACCTTTGGCAACAAATTCATGGAAATGTGGTTAAAATGCGACTCCTTCTCTCCCATGATATCTGCATTAGATTAGATTAGATTGCACTTCCTCCTGTTTTCTGCTCTGATGAAAGATAGGAGAAAACGTGGAGAGTTGGGTCCTATAGGAGCTGCTGCTGCTTCTTTTTTAAGATTTTATTTATTTGCCAGAGCGGGGGAGGGGTGGGGCACAAGCAGGGGAGCAGCAGGCATAAGGAGAAGCAGACTCCCTGCTGAGCAAGAAGCCCCTGCGTGGATGACTGCAGGACTCGATCCCAGGACTCTGGGATCAGGACCTGAGCAGAAGGCAATGGCTTATCTGACTGAGCCATTCCCATCCTCCCCCTCCTAGCACTGCCTAGAGCTTTCCTTCCTTCATACAGTATTTGGACAAACTGAGAATATCAGACCCGCCAGGACTCCCAGAGACTGACCAACAGGGGCACCCTTGTTCCTTTGAACTCTCAATTGAAACCAAGCGCTTTGGGCAATAGTCCATCTAATGTCATTTCTATTATTCAATTTGAAGAAAATGTTACATTTAAAATTTTTTTCCAAGTTCCTTCACGAGGTAACAAATGCTTAAGATTAACTTATTCTAATCCTTGAGTCTGAGGAAGCACCGGAAACACCACAGAAAGCGGCCGACTCTAAACGCGTCACGCACCTGCAGTCAGAACGCCTGCCCCAGCCGTTCCTTAGGACAGGGTACATGGCCCAGGCTGTTATTACTTGTTTCCATGCTCTATTACATGCACAGTTTCAGAAATAATAGCAAAATGGATACCAGGATATCCAGGGTATCCTGGTTTAAGAACGTTTAAGAATGTTTAAGAACAATATTTCTTAATATTTTAAGAATATACTGTTTGCCCCTCCCTGCTTTCATTCCCTTCTTTCTCTCTTAGGGGGAAACCCTCCCCTGGGTGATAATCACTTCCTCGCTTTTCTTCATTATCTAAATCTCTCTCTATTCTGTCCCAGTGATCTTGTTGTCTGTCCCTGCACTAAAAACACCTTGTGAATTCCTGAAGTGTTGTAGTAAGTCTTAATTTCTGGTGGATCAAGCAGTGTCCCTCTCCACATCCTCACTCCACCTACCCATGTTCTTCATTTCCTGGGGTTTCTTGACTATTCTTGTTGTTGTTGTTTAATGAGTTTTAATATTCATAATTAATTATCATTAATAAAAAACTAAGAGAAAAATAGAGAATGAGATGTTGAGTTCCTTAGTGGATAACCTTTCAGTCAGAAGAGCTGACCCTCTATTATTGTCTGTGCTGCCTGAGGCTAGTGACTTAACCTCTCTGGGCCTCCACTCCCTCATCTGTGACGGGTGGATGGTGATCGCATCTATTTGATAGGATTGTGTCCCAGTTGACTTTGAATAGCTAGGGAGCTTCTGAAGTCACACTGACCTCAGCTAGACTCCTGGCTGTCTCCCACCTAACTGTGTAGCCCTGAACTTGTTTGCGTTTCCGGAACTGTTTCTACATTTGCAAAATGGGGGTCATCAGGGTTGCTGTAAAGATTAAATGAGAAAACGCAGTGAAATGACTTAGCATGTTGTTTGGCATACTGTAAATACTTAACAATCGCATTTAAGCATTTTTAAAGAGACTTGATTTTAAGAGTGAATTGTGCCTTAATGCTAGAAATTCTCTCTACTCTCACAGCTGAGCGTCTTCAAAAGTACTTGCCCCGGAATCACTGGAAAACGCCCATAGCAAAGAGATGTTTGTAAGCCCATCTCTTAAGCTCAGGCAGCTTTTCTTTGTTTTCATCTTTCGGAGGTACGGGGTATGGAAGAGAGACTGTTCCTGCTTCACGGCCGAGCTTGCCTTCCTAGGCCCTTCCTCTGGTTCCACAGCCTGCTTCGTCAGCTTAGGGCTGATAATGCAAAGCTCTCCCTTAACTTGTTTTCCAGAATCAGAGGAAAGTTTGTAATAACAAAATTTTATAGCTCCTGCCTGGTAACATATATTACTTTTAAAAAGTAGAAATACCTTTCCCTTATCATGCATTATTCTTTTACACGTACAATTTTCCTGACGTATTGAAGTAATATTCCACAGTTTGCCATGACTTGGAGGTTTATGGCCCTTCTGTGGCAGATCAGACTAAACATAATTCATTCATAGCTACTTAGTGCTCAGGGAAATAAACCCCTGAACTTAAATAACGGTGGTGTGACCTCTGTAAAATATTATTTATGGTTTTAAAACTACTATTATGTAGATATCAGGATGTGCCAAATGTTTAAACCAAACATGAGCTGGCAAATGGGACAAAATGCAGTTCCATTTATTTTTGCTTTCCTTTTTGGATATTTCTGTACAAATGCTATTTTCACTTAAATGGATTCTGGGGGTAATTACCTGGCAGAGGAAAGCAATGTTCATTTACATTTTATTATAGAATGCTACAGTAAGTAAAACGTTTTCCTCCATAAAGAACCACTGCAGAAATGTAAACATTCCATTAACTTACTCAGTTTAATAGGAAAGACGTTGATTACCTTTGAGTATAAAGTAACTGTCCTCACTATCAATGGACAAAGGTAACCCATCTGTTATTCATTGTTGCAAATTAGCTTATGCACATTTAAGTCACCCAGTGGGAACTTGAAGCTTAGCGTGTTTGTGGTGTTAGGAATTGTGCGTTCCCAGCACTCCTTCCTTTAAATTTTCAGATGTTGAGGGTGTTGTGTCCACATCTCATTTGTTTCCTCAGTTATTTTGAGGAATGTTTGAGGAATATTCCTCAACTAGATTGGAGGAGATAACATGGTCAGTGGCAGTAAAGTCATGGAATCATTTGTTTCCTCATCATCGTTCAAGAAATATTTGAAGACCCACCATGTGCTGATAAATCAACTTGGCATTGGCAAGAATAAGTCAGAAAACAAAGTCTCAGGCAGCCAAGAGCTAACAGTCCAGATATGGAGATAGACAAGCAAATAAGTCATTTCTAGGCAAACCAGTAAGTGCTCTGAGAGACGGATAAGCACAAAGGGAAGACTAGGCTGGAGGCGGGGAGTAGGGGAGACAAGGAGGACTTGCAGAGGACTTCACGGAGGACAGAGGACACAGTGTAGTCTTGAGGATAAATGGAGGGATTTGGGTGGTCGGGTAGACGACCGGCACAGACAAAGACTTGAGGGGATGTTGGGTTTAGGCCTCTTAGAATCATTCAATATGGCTGGAATTTGGTGGGGCCTTGAGGAGAAAGGGATCAAGATTTAGAATGAGGCCAACCACGAAGGCCCTGTAGACCATGCTGAAGAACTGGGACTTCCGCCCACAGACTGTGCATAGACATGGGAGATTTTAAGTTGAGGGGAACAGGATGAGATTTATGTTTTGGCTAACTCATTGTGGCTGAGATGTGGAGAATAAACTGGAGCCCAGTTAGCAGGCTCCTCCCACTTCCAGATGAGAAATAACAAAGACCTGGGCCAGAGCAGTGACCTAGAGAGACCTCACTGAAAGTGCTTTTGGGATATAGAAGTGACAGGATCTGATAACTCTTTGGACGGAAAAGGGAACAAGGAGGAGTCAAGGAAGCAGTTCAGAGTTTTGGTTTGGGAGATTGAGAGAGAGAGAAAGAGGAGTAATTTTCAGCGAGCAGGACTGTTTTTGGAAGAATGAGCTTGGAGAAGAGGCCAGTGAGTTAGGGCTGACCATGATGATCTTATGCCACCTGTGAGACATCTGGGTCTGTCCCATAGGCCCTTGGAAATGTGAGTTTGGATAAAAGTCAGGGTTCGATGCCATCTATATATGTGATGTTCAAAATTAATTTTAAAGATTTTTGAAAGTGAACGTATGAGCTAATTTAACCCCTTAAGTAAAATTTGAGAAATACTGTAATTCGATTATTTGCAAATTATGTTCATGTAACATAAGTCTTAACCCTTAAAGCCTTTTGGGAAAAGAGTGAGAAGTATTTTACACTCAATCACAATGACCAGAAAGTGTTGCATCTTCCATTTTGGATTCTTTAACACAAACAGGAACTGTCTTTTACCTCTCAAAATCATAACAAGAACTAAGTCTTCCTTGGGAAATACTCAAGTGGCCCATTTAAATGACTATCACTGCCACATCCAGAACTGATGCTTTTGTTTTAGAATACTATTGACTTTTAGAGAGTTCTGGAAAAAAAAAAAAAAAAGGAAAGAAATGAGAAAGAAATATATTTCTTCCTCGTCAGTCTTGATGACTTTCTAAAACCTCATGCATTTTGATGGGTAAGATTAATGAGACCACATAGTGTTAAGCACCTTGGACTTTCAGAACAAAGGTCTTTTAGAGAACAAAGTATCGTTATTAATGACACATCACTTCCAGTTTTCATCAGCAATGTAAAGTTTCGGCCACTCTAATGGGAACTTAGTTAAGAGCTCAGTGTGGAGGGCAAGGCTATTAGCAAAGGTTCTTGACAGTAATACTTTTCGCTTCTAAGGAAAAAGATAAATCACACTCAAACTGATCAAAAAGACAAGCTGAGGGGTTCAGAAGGAGGTGAGCCACTGCTTACTGAATTTCTCAAGGGCTTCGTGGCCCATGAGCCTGCTCATAAGCTCTGCCCTCTGTGATGGGCTCCCGTCCCTATCTTCTGGACCCCTTGCTGGCTCAGAAAAAAGTCTCATGCTCTAAACCTCATCTTTCCCTCTTATTCCCCCTCTCCTGGCTCTCTGCGCCCACAAATCGTCTCTGCAGGATTTCAACACCTCCAAGATTTTTTTCTGTCCTATGATGAGCTGCTCGGCCAAGTCCATGCCATAAGGAATGCAGACTGCTGCACGGACTGAACCTACATGGCGGGAATCATAGAGCCCTGTGGCAAACCAGCAGGGAAGCGGTTTTTCCTGAATACCTGTTGTTAGTCTTATTACTGGGGCCATGAGGCAAGATGGCTGCGTACTTACGAGTCAACGCTGTTAGCAAGTTTTACAAAGTCTTTCTCTCTCTCTCTCTCTTTTTTTTTTTTTTTTGGATTTTATTTATTTATTTGACAGAGAGAGAGAAAAAGCAGGGGAATGGCAGGCAGAAGGAGAGGGAGAAGCAGGCTCCTCACTGAGCAAGGAGCCCGAAGCGGTGCTCAAGCCCAGGACCCCGGGATCATGATCTGAGCTAAAGGCTAAACCGACTGAGCCTCCCATGTGCCCCAAGTTTTACAAATTCTTTACACAAAGTGCTGCTCTCATGTAAGATCTCTTCGGGAAGGTAGTATATTTTTCAGTGAGATTCTCTAAGACCTTCTTAAAGACATTAAAAAAAACTACTCTGTTTCTGCTGGAGGGGAATTAAGAGAATTAAGAGAATAATTAAGAGAAATTCCCCTGGAGGGGAAAGACTGAAGTTTTTTTACTTTGTCATCTAAAATCAGTCAGTTATGTTTTAGTTACAGAAGAAAAAAAAATCTGAGACGCCAAAAAAAAAAAAGTGCCTGAGAAAATAAAGGAAGAGGGAATTTACTATTATTATAGTCAGTGATGACTTATATCCAAAAACATATAAGGAATTGATTACATTGCAGCGCTACCAATAACTTTGAGAACTTGCTCCTCAAGGTTGTTGAGATCTTCAAGGACAAGAGCAACAGATTTAAAGTGAGGCAGAAAGGGCTGTGAGATGTGTTGTTACTAACAGCAATCCCAGACTATTAATGTGTCTCTGATTTTTTAACAATTGCATAATTAGTAAATTTAGTTGATCTGATCCTGGAGATACCTGAAGTCTTTTTTCTTGTTCTGTTATTGTTTTGGGAGTTTCCCACCGACCATGTTTGTTTCTCTTTTGTTTGTGGTTTAGTTTACAAGGTAAATCAAAGCACATTTCCAGTCCATTTGTTGAGGTTCCATCTTTTCTGTCTCATTCCAGAAGACAGAGCTCTAGCTTAGGGCATTTACTAGACAACATGAAAATTTAAGCCTGTCTGGAAACTAGGTATCAAACAAAATGCTACAGCACAAGGATCATTACAGTAAAATGCTTCATATTTCTGTTTATAAAGTTTTTGAGGCTTTGCAGTCCAAAAGACCCAACAAATAATTGCAATTTAGAATCTGAGTAAAATGCAGAAATGGAGAAGACTGCTCTAATCACATTTTTAAATAAATTTTCATACTATTTTCTAAATTGATCACATTTGACCAAATTCAAGTAATAGTTGAAGATCAACTAATTCATATCACATGTTGATGTTCATGTAACTTCAAATTCTGTTTTAGAAAGATTAAGTTCACTTTGAGTCTTATTATGAAAGATGATTTTCTTGCTGCAATAAGGACCTGCTAATAGCAAATGAACAGAGTGGCTGGTACCGTTTGTGCCTTTAAGATCATAGTTCAAAAGAATTAAGCAAACATGATAACAAAGATAAGACAAACACAACCTTTATTCTCTTTCAAAAGCCCAGAGAATAGGACCTGGAACCACATTCATTGATTTAACCAGAATACCTTAAATTTTGTGGTCTCATTAAAAATTCTACAGCAATGGACTGAATTTTATAAAAATGAGAGTAAAATACATGGTTGCCCTCAGCCACATAGTAAAAAAGTAGTAAATTCTCTTATCCAACAAAAACAAAGCTAGGCTAGTGAGCTGCTTGATCAATTATTCCTAATAAATAAAAATGATCCTATATACATATAATGATAAGGTTTTCATAGCCTAAAATCACAACATGCAGACTGACAATAAAATTGTGTCACACTCAGGAACTGGGAAGCTAGCACGCTAGAAACAACAAAATATTTTTTGGTTTATGCCAAATAGTGGGCCAGAAATATTAACTCGCAACGACTCCAGAATGTTGGAGACCGATGGCAGTGAACATGCATGCTGCCTATCAATTATTAATTTTCAAAGAACTAGAATAGAGTATAACATTAATGTAAATTATTCAATACCACTCAATATTCTCTGGCTACAAAAAAAAATATGTCAAAATCTTGTACTACCTTCCAGGCATGAAGAAAAACAGCAGTAACTGGAAAACAGCTGTAAAAGAGAGCAGGTACCAGATGACTGACAGGATACCAAATAATTTAGTTTCAGGAAATAAACTGGTTAAAATGGTATCACTAAGGGTTTTTGTTTTTGTTTTGCCATAAAAAGCAAATCTATTGCTTAGAAATAAGTCAGTCAAAGACAAATACCATATGGTTTCACTCATATGTGGAATTTAAGAAACAAAACAGATGAACATAGGGGAAGGGAAGGAAAAATAAAATAAGATGAAAACATAGACAGAGGCAAACCATAACAGATGCAGAACTCCAGGAAACTAACTGGGAGTTGCTGGAGGGGTGGGGTGGGGGATGGGGTAACTGGGTGATGGGCATTAAGGAGGGCACCTGACGGAATGCGCACTGGGTGTTATATGCAACTGATGAATCGGGTTTTTATCAGAATTTATCAGCTGATAAATTCTACGTCTGAAACTAATTTGAAAAAAATCTATTGCTCATTATAACTTTATATACAGTAGGGTAACTTTAGAGTAGCCAGACTTTAAGATTATCTTGACGTTTCTTAAGATTCTAGATAACATACGTGACTATATTCCTTGGCATTCCTTTAAAACAATTACTAGAAATAATCATGCTTCATTTGAGAACATAGATTAAAAAGTTTTTTTCTGACTCCAGGGAAAATGTATGCAGGAAGAAAAACTTTTTTCTCTAAGCATAAAAAATAATTTAGATGACAAGGAGGACTGAGTCAGGAAAAAGAGATTTGGCTTTAGGGAAATCATTTTTCCTGAGACCCCTTCCATCTATCTGATTCTGAAGTTAAAATACTCCAAGCTGTGCAAAGTGACCTGGCATCAACAATTTCTATACAGTACTGGGCAAACTGTTGTTGTTTTCACTTTAATCCTCCAATATTAAATACATTGCTACAAACCCTGTCCTGCAAATCCCTATGCCAGATTTCTAGAGCTAGCAAGTTTTTTCTCCCCACTCATTCCACAAATTATGGAGAGCTTCCTATGTTGAAGGCAGGATGCTGGGCAAAACTTGCAATATTATGACTGTGTCACTGTCCCTGGGAATCTATCACTACCTGAAGAGCCGGATGCACGTCACTGCTTCAGGGCCAACCTCAGGCACATGAGGAAACAGGGAACATCCAGTGTTCTACTTGCTCCTTGCGTCAGGACAGTGATTCCCGAATTTGAGAGAATACAGGAGGAATCTCCAGACAGGCTTGTTAAACCACAGCTTTTTTTTTTCCCCCCTTAAACACAGGGCTCTCACCCCAGCCTTATTGTGTCAGAATGGGTCTGTGTCTACAATATGTCCACATTTTTACAGGTATATTCTCTCCCACCCCTCCACACCCCTGCAAGTCATTTGTGGGCTTCACTCTTTCCCCCAACATCCTCCCCCCCACCAAAGAAAACCACGGTGTTGTAGGGATAACAGAGTCAGAGTCAGGAGCCAAGGAATAGCTGCGTGACCTTGAATGAGTTATTTAACATCTCTAGGTCTCAGTCTCTTCATCAGATAGAAGTTGACCAGGAATCTCTACTGTCCCTTCCACACTCAAATGCTGCATACTTTAAGAACCTAACATGTCAACTCGGTACATCGTGAAGATGGGGAGAATTTACAAGGATGTCTCAATCTGCGGTCCAAACACCCCAGCAAGACTCTGGTAGCCCCCACTTGGGTGTTATTCCTCCCCCTGGTCCAAGACCACATCTGGTTCAAGACAACATCACACCAGGAGGAAAAGTGAGGCAAGGCTGGAATTGGAATTGATTGGGAGAATCTAAGAATCTTGCGGGAGAGTCCAGACAACTAGCCGGAAGGGTCCTTTGAAAACGGGAATCACTCTTCGTCCTCGCCCTCGTCGTTCTGGTCCTGGTAGCGAATGTAGACGACCAGCATGACAAAGCCCATGAGGATGCAGAGGGAGCCGACGACCAGGTAGGCGATGCCCAGGAAGGGGTTTTTGCCGCCCATCCAGGAGATGTTGCTGAAGACGATGAGCTTGTGGCCGCCGAAGGCGCGCACCGGGTAGTTGTAGGTGATGTTGACGAGGTAGGCGCCGCGCGGCAGCCCCGTGGAGTAGTTGCCCTGGCGGATGCGCGCGTACAGCTTGCGGAACGTGGGCAGCGCCGCCGTGCGCATCCACACCACGAAGTCCTGGTTGATGAAGCCGGTGTTGTTCGGGTCGGAGCTCAGCTCGTAGACCGGCCGGGGCCAGTTGGGCGGCGGGGCGGTGCCCTGGAAGGCGAGCGCCAGGCTGCCGTTCACCAGCGGCGGGTTGCGGAACTTGACGTGGCAGTCGGTCCACCAGGCGATGCCGGTGCGGTCGAGCGGCACCTCGACGTACGGCCCGCCGGGCTGGCGCTGGTGCCAAAGCGAGAAGGAGTCGTTGAAGAGGCTGTTGGCTATGGCGCCGCAGGGCGCGATGGGCAGGCCGGAGGCGCGGCGCTGGTAGGGGGCGCACTCGTTGGCTGGGTGGCGCAGCGCGCTCGGCAGCCCGCTCAGCTGCGTGTCGTCGCGGGACACGCTGTAGCGCCGGTTGTTCTGGTAGAAGTTGGTCAGCTCGTAGTAGAGGTACACGGGGCCCGGGAAGAGCTCCTGCAGAGAGAAGTACCAGGCGCACGAGCAGCGAAGCGGCGGCGCGCGGTCCTGGTCCGCCAGGGCGCACTCCGAGCAGTTGCCGGTGCCTGGGTTGCCCGTGTAGTCGTACTCGAGCTCCTTGATGCCGTTGGAGGAGTAGAAGAGGCCCAGGCCCAGGCCGATGAAGGCCAGGCCGGCGCAGAAGAAGAGCGGCAGCGCGATGCTGGCCGACAGCAGCGGCTGCCAGGCGGGGAGGCGCTGCTGCGTGAACGCGGTGTTGTCGGGCTGGTGGGCGCCTCGGGCCGTGGCGCTCCAGGTCATGGCGGCCGCGTCGGATCGGACGAGGGACGGGCGGAATGGCACTCACGAGCGGCCAGCTGGGGGCGCCGCCCCTCCGCGCTGGCGAGCCCGGGGGCTGCTCCCGGCCCCGCTTTCCGCAGGCTCAGGTGAGTTTGGGGGCTGGCCCCGCCTCCGGCTCCCGCAAAGGTGAGTCTTAGCCTTCTCCTTGCAGTGACCTGAACCGCTCAGTTCCGCCTCTGCCCAGGTGAGCCGAGCCGGCTCCGCCCCTGCTGGTGATGGGCCGCGGCGCCCCGCCTCTCCGAAGCGGAGCGGGGCGGGCGTTGGTATCCTCACCTGGCGGGCCAGAGGCTCGCGTTTCCTCCCGGTCTGGGCGGGTCCGGCCGCCAGCTCCTCCTCCCCGAAGTGAGGGGCGGCCCCAGGCTGCGTCTGAGTGGCTCCTGCCTTGCTCAGGTACCACCTTCGCTTCCGCCTTCTAAGTAAGTAGAGAGCTTGGGCCAGTCTCTACTGAGATCACAGGAACTGGCACCTGTAACACGCACAAAGTTCACTGACAGATTGCACCGGGGACTTGAAGAGTTCAGGTTATTAATCCTCTTTTATCTGGGGTGGGGAGGAGTGACTCTAGACCCTTTTGTCTTTGTAGGTTAACTTATGGACCCCCTTTCAGTCAACTTCTAACCACAAATTTTAATACCGAGAGATTACACTATAGCAGATCTGTTAGTCATTCAATGTCAGCAATTCAAATTCTAGCATATTTTTAAAAAGACGAATGCTTTTCCGGCCAGGTATGGCAGTCTGGGTGCAAAGCTAAGAAAAGTAGAAAGTTCTCTAAAAATAAAGTTGGTCTTTAAAAAAGAGAATCACAGACCACAAGAGGTTCAAAGCCTTTAAATAGCTCTCAAGCTGCTGGAAAAACCACACAAGGGTAAAAATGCACTGGACTACCTGTGATTTCCTTTTCTTTTCAGATTCTTTGCCTGACTGGAGAAAGGCCCAATCCAAGGTCCCCAAAGACCTACTTGCTATCCACAGTCAAGGACTTTGGGAATGTTTTGGCCTAGGGAGGTGAACTATAAGGATTTATAGGATTTATTTTAAAGAGAACCCAAATTAGCTCTGGGGCATTGCTTGGGATTCTGGCTTTTATGTACACAAGGGGGTATCGGGCCATTTCAGCTTTGTGCTAAATTCTCCCTAGGTGTTGAGGGGTTCCCACCTCTCCTCCAGCTCATAAAATGCAAATAACTTAAATATTTTCTATATTACACTTTTGCACCTAGAATAACAGGTTGCCTTCAGGAGTTGTTGAAAACCCATTGAAATTTGGAAAGTTAAAATTCTTGCAAAATTAAACAACAAGAATTTTTAAAAGCATCTCCCAAGTGTTCACCCCTATGGTAAGTACTATAGAAGACAGAAGAGAATTCGACTAAAAAGGACCCTTGACCTCAAAGCATTTGCAGTCTGTTAGGGGATATATACTACTTTGAAGTAAAAAAAATCAAAAAAACATAATAGACAGCATATAGTCAAGTACCAAATTGCACTTTACAGGAATGATACTAAAAATTTAAAAGTAATATTGTTTTAACAATAAAAAATTCACTATCTTGTTGAATGGAATGAATGCAGGTTAGAGGCTTTATCTGTTAGAGATCACTGAGGGAGAGTCAGATGACTTGTATTCCACTTCCCTCATGTCTAATTGTACCCCAAGAGGAAATTCTAACATTGTCAACAAGTTCCTGAAGTCTGATCCAATCTTCACTACACCTTTTCTTCAATAAGATAAAAGAACAAACAGTTCTCTGTATCATTATGGTTGAGTTCCATCTACACTTCTCATCAAATCATCAGTCAGCTTGACAGAAAGTACACAAAACTAGTCTCTAGGAAGAAATTCAGTCCTCAAAACTTAATCTAACACCACCACTCCCCTAAAATTCTGAGCCCCCCTGTTGAGCTGAGAGCCTTTCCCTGGATGGAAGGCAACAAATCATCATTCTTCTAATTAAGGTAAAACCAGAGCATTCCAAAAGTCAAGAGAAGAGAATATTTCAAGACAGGGAATGGTCAACAGGGTGAAACAGCTGAGGGTTCAAGTGAGAAAAGAAATGAAAAGGAGTCATGGCATTTTACTTCTGTGGGAGCAGTTTGGGTGTTGGGGTGGGAAGAGTCAGGTTCTATCAGGTGAAAGAAAGGGGAAATGGAGACAAGCGAGGTAGAACAACTCTTTAGAAATGTGGGAATGGAGAGGAAGGAGGAAGGCAAGTGGTAGTCATTGTGGAGAGGACGTATTTCAGAGGAAAGGCTTCTTTATAGAGGACAGACTACTGTTTATTCCGAGGGAAAAAGATTATAATTCAGGCAAGCTTGCAGATGGGTGATCCTGGGTGGCACAAAGGCAGGAACAGGCAGGGGGTCCAGAGGACAGGTGCAGGGTCACCTCACCCCAGAAATTAGATGACATGGAATAAAGATGGATGCAGAATGTAACTGGGCTGTGGGCTCAGCTCAAGAGAGGGAAGTTTTAATTTAATAATTTCCTCTGTGCACTAAAATGCAGGGTCATCTCCAAAGGAAAGATTGAGGGGAGGGGGAGAGGGAACTGACCAGGGACACAGGAGGGGTGTTGAGTGACTTGGTCTAGGGGAGTCCCCGCTATCCGGACTGAGAGATGGCGAATGACTGAGCATGTCCAGTGGGTGGGGGCTTTCAGGGCAAGGGAATTGGAAAGATAGAGGTTTAAGCTAGTGTTGTTCTTGGGGCGGGGTGGCTAAAGGATACACCTTAATATGTAAGATGAGTGGCAACGAAAATGGAACCAAGCCTATGGATCAAAAGAGAACATAGAAATCAGACACTGGGAGTCCTAATGATGTTCATGAGCAGGTGGCATGAAAGCTGGGAGGGGAAGAGTGCTGGTATAAGATGGGATGTTAAAGACTTTGGAAGTGGAGCTGTACTGAGATCCGGGTATATGTCCTATTTCCTCCACCAACTTGTAAGGTCTGAGAGGCCAAGAATTGATACACATCCTTGTTGTCCCTCCGAATGCATTGTATAACAAGGATTCTGATCTTATATCTTTAGTTTTATTATACATGTTGTCATGGGGCATTGAAGACACTTGGATCATGTAAACTCAATTCTTAGTTCTCAGTACCAATAAAGTGAAGAAATGAGCTCATTCTAAAGAATTCTTTATTGCCTCTCTTCATTATGAACAGAACTCAAAGTGAAAGAAAAATGAATTCTCAATCACAATACTCAAAATTACTTCATTTCCCCCTTTTGTCTTCCTGATTTTATCTGTATAAATATTTAATCTCTGATGGAATAATACAAAAATATAATTATTATCATCATTCTACTTGTTAAGTTACCTCCTTTTGGAATAAGGAATAAAATATTTTCCATATTTCTTTGTGGCATTTTTAAATTTTAATTTAAATATTTTTAAATGGTTCCAAAATTCATGGGTCTACCATATTTAACTACTTCTTTTTATTGTTGGGTATTAGATTATTTCCAGTTTTTCAGTATTCCAAATAATATGGTAATGGACATCTTTTGCATGTAACATTTCTTTCCAGCTATAAATTTCTGAGAGTAAAAAAGACTTAAAAGTCAAACTCTTTAGAGTGCCTGGGTGACTCAGTTGGTTAAGTGTCTGCCTTTGGCTAAGGTCATGACTCCAGGGTCCTGGGATAGAGTCCTACATTGGGCTCCCTGCTCAGCAAGGAGTCTTATTCTCCCTCTGTGTCTCCCCCAACTCGTCCCCTCTCTCTCACTCTCTCTCTGTCTCTCTCTCAAATAAATAAATAAATAAAATCGTAAAAAAAAAAAAATTCAAACTCTTTGAAGGTACATAGTGCTAGAATCTCTTGATACAGCCCCAGTAATGTGAACTTTGCTATGTTCACCAAAACTGCCAACAAAACCAATTGTTAACCACAGAATATATTTAGTCTATGCTAATAGGCTACCAGATACTAGGAGAAGCAGTATAGGATAGGGGAAAGAATGCTGCTTGACATTAAGGAAGTCCAAGTTCTATCTAGTTTCTCGGGAATAACTGACCTTAGTCAGTTTGCTTAACTATCCTGGTCTGAGTGCTTACCTGTATGAGTGTATTTGCCAAAATGATAGTGACTGTCTTTTTCTATGCAAAGATTTCTGCTCCTGGTAATCTCAAGGGGTATCCTGTATACTGACTCATTGACTGGTTAGCTTTTATGGAGTTATACCTGCTGTGGGCCAGTCACTCTCTAAATGCTTTAGATACATTATCTCATCTAATTCACACCACAAACCTAGGTGGGAAGTACTGTCATTAAACCCACTGAGCTGATGCAGAACTAAGATTTAGGCTCAGGAAGTTGAGGCTGACCAAGTTCTCATGGAGGTAAAAAAGCGATCAGGATGTTGAAGGGCCAGCTTAATTCTTATGTCTTGCAATTTCAACCACAACACTATAATGCCTGGGCATGCTTTCTCTTGAAAGAACCCCAAACACTTTAACATTGAACCCGTTTTTGGTATTGCAGTTCTTCTCTTATACAAAGATAGGAGAATTCCACACCACTGGATGGAGAGTCCCAGGATATCCGAGTTGCCTTATTTTTGTTTAACAAAAGCTTTTGTTTTGAAGCCAACTTTTGTTTAGCGTGCCTATTTCTCCTAAAGGAAAAATAACTTCACTTGTCTGTTTATGTTCAGTTTTTGCATTTATGTCTTTTAATCCATGACTATATATCTTACTGTAATAGAGCCGGGATTTTTAATTGGCGTTTCCTTACATAAGTTTATACTACTGACTATTGTTGCCTATTACTCTGCCCATGGGGCAGCTTTTATTTAAAATGAATCAAATTAAATTGCTTCATAAAATTACAGCATATGTTCAGAAAAAATTTCACTGTGCCTGGACTTCATTTTTCATTAAAAACTGTATTCAGCAGATTTCCTGTTTTCAAAAATTATGAGTTGGTACCCCCTAGTGGAAGATACAAAGCAATTTCAGTTAACTACTACTAAAAGCACTGGAGGTACAAAAGACAGGAAGGAATTCTCTGCTCCTTGCTGTGGTGTTTTGGATTCTCCTGTCACTACCTTATTGAGAAACAGTGGAGGTCATTGGTGTGCAGAGCTGCAGGGGGCAGTGTGGAAGAAAAATGGGAATGAGATAGGTGACAATAGGTCTTCAGCAGCATTGGCTTTAGGTATGAGATGGCCATGTTGAAAGGTGGTGGGTAAATCAGCCAGGATGGGATTGGACTTGAGTTGTGTGGTTGGTCAGTTGGCAGGAGGAAGACCGAAAATGTGAGGAGGACAAGTTGAGTGACAGAATTGAGATGGAGGGGAAGGAAGAGCTTTGGAAATGGAAAAGAGTTAAATCAGAACTGGAACTGAAGTATCCAGTATGAAAGATGGGATGGGGTATATTCCAGGGTGAGGACTGGGGGAGGGAGAAGACATCAAAGCAGAGAAGTGTCTGTGGAACCAGCAAATCTGTTGAGGTGGTTATGGGCCACCCTTCTCTGCCATCCCCCTGTCCCTGAGGGGATGAAACTCACTGGTTTAGGGATGTCCTCACTGATGACTGTGTCCTCACTGAGGACTATGATACACATGCTGGCTTTCCCTTACACATGGCGACAGTATCTGCTTTAAACTTTAGGAGTCCTTCACTTAGGTATCAGGACAAAATAGCTAAGCACTTAAAAATTTTCAGAAAGTTACCAGATTGTGAAATGAAATAAAGTAGATGTCTGTTGCCATGAAAGGGCAAAGCCATATGTCCTAATGTCCATACGCTGGGGAGGGAGGGCTGACCCCTTAGGAAAACTAGAGGTGCCCAAGAAAGATGTGCTTAGATGCTCTTCTCTGCTGGATAGCATCAATAAACTGAACGAACATACTTTGAATTCTGTTATCCAGATCACTGATTTAAATGTTTAAATACCTTGCTCCAACACCCCTTGAACCTGTAGTTGTCACGTGTGCTGATCAATATTGACTTGTTAATATTCAATCGGGAGAGGGTTTATCCTTGGAGGGTTGCAGGCACCCCTGGCCTTTCTCTCGGAATAGTAAATCTGAACTTGTGGCTATGTTTAAAATTTTAGTTTTCTTTCTGTAGGAAAAAGTACCACGAGGATGGCTGCATTGCATCAAATTCTAAACCAAAGTTTGGGACTCTAAAGGGACCAGGATCCGAGATGATACCTTATCCAGTGTTTTCCAAACTGGCCAGTAGCAAAATCATTACGGGGGAGGGCAGTGTTTAAAAATACACATTCCTAATCTCACAAAACAAACAGGTTGCCAGGGGTGGGGGTAGGGAGAGGGTGGTGGGTTTATAGACATTGGGGAGGGTATGTGCCATGGTGAGTGCTGTGAAGTGCGTAAACCTGGCGATTCATAGACCTGTACCCCTGGGGCTAATAATACATTATATGTTTATTTAAAAAATTAAAAATTTATTAAAAAAATAAAAATACACATTCATCTGCCTTTTGCCACTAAGTCACAATCTCCAGGGGCTGGTGCCCAGGAAGCTTACCCAGAGCAATCTGATCATCGCCCATCACTGGGAGCCACCAACCTACTCCAGCCTCAGAATCCATCTGGGGAATTCTCTTTGATCTTAGTAAGAATTTCTGCGATGCAAGGAACGGAAACCCAAGCCAGCTTTAGTAAAGGGGCAGCTATTGTTCAGAGATGAGGAATCTTGCACAAGGAAGGAACTGAAGGAAATTGATTTGGCTCTCCCATGAGTAGAAAGTCATTAGGCAGCTCCCTTCTCTCTGTTTGTCCTGTTTGTCACGGCTTCTCTCTGCATTTTGGCAGGCCACCTTCTTCAGCAAGGCTCTTAGTTTTGGTCCTCCCAGTCTTGGGCTTTGCATGGCTTTGGGTTGCCACAGCTCTGACTCGGATACCAGTGCTGGATCACCTTATAGCCCTTGCTGACTCCACCACACATGTTCTTCAGTTCAGGAGAGACTCCAGGCTGGGTCAGGGGTCTGGCCTTGGTTCAGTCTATTGTGATGGGTGGGGAGAGGTCCCATGACACACAAATGGTTGCCTATATCCACCTCCTCAGTAAAAGTGGGAGGGACTCTTCCAAAGGAGCGGAAGTACAGTCTGGCTAAGCACTCAAGGAGGGTCCACTAAATGTTACAGCTCTTTTAGAATTTGTCTAGTAGGTTTTCCAGTCTTCACCAGAAGACTCCCCCATGGAAAACAAAACAAACAAACAAACAAACAAACAGTCCACTATATATTTGTAACGCCCCAGTGAGGGAATCATTTGGGCTCAGCTTGAATACTTCCTGAAACAAGGAAATCACCATTCTGTGAGGTCCATTCCTTTTCCAGTTCTAAGTACTCAACGGCTTCTTTGGTAATGACCGTCATACATTCTAAGTTCATTCTCTGCAATAATACAGAATAAACTTATTCCTTGGTCTTTAAGAACCTGAAGATGGCTATTGTGTTCATCTCAAGATTTTTATTTCCACATCGTATATGCTTAGTTCCTTGTCATGGTCCTCTCTGGATCTAGACGCTCATCATGCTGGGTTCCTTCCTTTGCACGTGGCTTGAGTTAGTGGTTGTTCTCATTAAAGAATTTGCTGACTTAAAAATCATAGTTTTTCTTAAAAGATTGAGAGTGGCTTTAAAATATGCAATAGAACAACCCCCAAAATACTTCAAACCAAAAGTATGAGGGCAAAAGGAATACATTTTGTAAAATAAGCAGGCAATGGAGGAGAAATTGGTTCATGAAGCCCATGAGAGACTGTGGCTTGCTCAGGGTGGGCTACGGGATTGCTTCTTCAGCTTTCTAGTGGCTAGCCTAAAGGGAGAGTGAGAAATCACTGCATTCGTGAGAGAAAAAACAAGCCACTGGCCCAGAAGAATGTAAATGATTTCTGGTGCAAAGAACAGGAAATGTTTTCTCCTTGGGGTTCTCCAAGAGAAGATGTCATAAAACCAGGTAAATAATATCTTTAACAATATCCTTAAAGTAAATATTGTAGTCATTTCCTAGGACTCTTTCTGACAATATCTGCAAAAGGAGACACAATGGTGTTTGATGAAAGCACAATTCAGTGAAGCATCTGGAGTGAGGCTCTGTGATCCAGACTGGGTGCCCTCTGTGGTTCTTTGCCCCAGTGTCTGTGGATGGGTGTTAGAGGATCTAGCAATGGTTTTCAAGCTGTGCTCTGAGGGTCCCATCAGTGGTGGGACTTCAAGCTTCTGATCCCTCCCCTATATCCCATTCTCTGACTCCAGGATTCTAGAAAAACATGGTTTGAAGAAGGAGTCTAGGGCTAAAAAGGAAATTTGAAAATCACTGATATAAGAGAATGGGTCACTGCTATCCCTCAGATAATCTATCATAGATAATGCTCATTTCCCAAAGTTTTCAATAGTCAAGGAACAGTGGTGATTTCCAAGATTAAACACCCTGATAAGTTCCTAAGGCACAGAACCTCTGTGTTGCCAGCTGAACTCAGAGCCATATGTTTTAATAATCAAGCAAGCTAGGGAGGGCTTGACAACTTCTTATTAAATCTGAGGTGCCTAACAAGGACATATGGTGGACAGAAGGCCACTGCTCCTTCACCTGGAGGTGGGCTAGGAAAGGACTGTCTGTTAGTGCTCAGATTCTCCTTAGGAACTAATTTGGTGTTTGCTCTAACAAGATGATACAGTACAACCTCAATGATTTTAGCCTGAAAAATAGTTGAATCTCATAACCATATATCCATTTTATCCATAAGTAAATCACAGTAACTCACTCATAGAACATCTCACTTTTTATACTGAAAAGTGTATACATAAGTTTAAAAATGTAATATATATATATATAAAAAACTATATAAAAGATGATGATTTTGGATTCAGACCATCTAGTTTTTCTTTGTGATAATAACAGATAGTATCAGCTCTGTATTAAGGCCATTCTGGTTTTGATACTAAGGAAAACCTGGCATTGATGTGCCAGAGAAAGCCCACTTCTCTATTCCTTGTAATTGGAAAAGGTGCCATTTCTGATCCATCAATAGACTCTAATTCCTGACCTTGAAACACGGTGGCATGAAGTGCAGGTTCCTTATAAGCCTTGTGATTGAGGGTGGGATGGACCTTGACAATCAATACTGAGCACAAGGATCTTGGTTTATAACTGATTTCAGTCCTCAAAGATTATGGACAGATCAATAAAAGCTACAAACACTCTTAGGTTTTTCTTGTCAGATTTTACCACAAGGTTGACAAAGACTTTAATAATGATCAGTGGTGGAATAGCTATGCCTACAGCTCACTTTGTGTAGAGCACTGGCCCAAGAGTCCTAGAAGTTTACAATTCATCAAGCAGGAAGGTGACATGCATTTTAGATAGACCACCTAGTAAATTAGGAGTAAGTAAATGATTGCCCTGAGGAAAAATGTAATAGACTAAACTCTGGGCCAATCAATAAGGAGACATTTCCAACAAAATACCACCAGCACAGGCTCTTCCCCATCTATTCACAAAATCATGTAATAACTTAATGTATTTTAAGTTCTGTGGGTATCGCGTATATATATGAGGATCCCTGTGTTTTACAATTGCTGGTGATCAGTGAAAGTGGGAAATTGAAAAATTAATTATATGTAAACTAATCTTTATTACTCTCCCAAGATGGCAATAAGCATCTGTCGGGGAAAAACCCAAAATGCCTGATTGACCACAGCTACATGGATTGATAGAACTCTACCTTCCCAGAGGGCCTGCCAGCTACTGCCCAAAGCAGATGTGTCTGGCTACCTGCAGACCCTTTTAACCTAATTTCAAATGACCAGGGCAGGTACAGCACCCCAGAGTCCAAGAGCCTGTCTGGGGAGCAAGGATGACACCAACAAAGACCAGGCTTGTGAAGAGCAGGTCCCAACTCTTCCTTCCAGAAGCAGCAGCACCCAGTGTGCCCTCCCTGTAGGTTCACACAGCCCGCCTCAGGTTATCTTTACATTCACTTTGGGACATGAGGCCTCATCCCAACATCGAAATGGCAGAATTCCCTCTGTCCAGTTTGTACAAACACATGTCACTTGCCTAGAAGACCACATCACTTGGTTCCCAAAACAGCTGAAGATAAAGCTTTTTTTAGTAAACAAATTGAGATGGGAGCTCTCTATTAGAAGGGATCTGTGGATGATCAGCCTTCTCCAAGAATTTTGTTTAGCTCCATTTTTAAAAAATGTGCTCCATGATAGACCGGTCCCAGTACCTGACTGGTCTGCAAACTTAGAGTAGTTAGCCTCTGTTGGCAAAGTTTTGAGAAGTTAGCATCCGAGGAAGCAGCCACTATCTGAATGTCAGGACTTCTCCCAAGAAAATCTTACTAGGGAAATTGCCGCAGAACTTGGCTATTAACAGAGTGGATGGCCAAGCTCTTCTGAAGTAACGATATGTTTATATTGAGTTTTACATTTTACATCTTCCTAGGTGGCCATTTACAGTTCTCCTCACTTGTGCTGTGCCATTAATCTTGCTATGCTTTGTTTGTTGATGCCTCATTGAGGGGGACAGGTCAGTCAGTTGGCCTGCTCTGCCTTCACTCCCTTCTCGGAGTCAGCGCCCTCCCCACTCCCAGAAATATGGGACTTGGACAGAGACACTAGACAGGTACTGTTTGAAGTTTTATATGTGTTATTAAGTTTTATATCAATTTAGGGTCATAATTCCCAGTAGGATGACTTATGTTAATTCTTTTTTAAAAATTTAAATTCATTTAGCCAACATATAATAAGTACATCATTAGTTCTTGAGTTGCATATAGTACCCAGGGCTCATCACCTCATGTTCCCTCCTTAGTGCCCATCACCCACTTACCCCATTCCCCACCCCACCCCCCGCCCACCTTCCCTCCAGCAACTCTCTGTTTCTTGTAGTTAAGAGTCTCTCATGGTTTGTTTCCTCTCTGATTATTTCCCATTCAGTTTTCCCTCTCTTCCTTATGATCCTCTGTGCTGTTTCTTATTCCACATGTGAGTGAAATCATATAATTGTCTTTCTCTGATGGACTTGCTTTGCTCCACATAATACCCTCTAGTTCCATCCATGTCAGTGTAAATAGCAAATATTCATCCTTTCTGATGGCTGAGTAATATCCATTGCATATGTATGTATGTATATACTCACACATACATACATACCACATGTTCTTTAATCCATTCATCTGTCAGTGGGCATCTTGGCTCCTTCCATAGTTTGGCTACTGTAGACAATGCTGCTATAAACAGCGGGGTGCAATTGCCCCTTCAGATCATAATATTTGT